>NC_091263.1:20017500-20320530 GCF_042477335.2 Ovis canadensis
GACACTGCTCTGTCACCTATGTTACCGTGCCGGGCATTTTCATCCCTCTTCCCAGACCTCCTCCTCCTTGCTCCGTGCCCAGGGGGCTGGCCTGGGTGGGTAGTTCTATTGGGCTTCCCCACCTGCCTGCTGCTATCTAGTTGGATTCATCAAGCAGGGGCTTTGCTGGGAGACAGGCAGGGCCAGGGAGTGTGAGTTTCCTGTGCCCTCTTCCCGCCGGCTCCCTGCAGGCTGGTCATGTCTCCCCACTAATGACCAGTGTGGCTCCTGCCACACGGCCCTCCAAGCAGCCAGTCTCTCTGAGTTCCAGTAACCGTTCCTCCAGCTTTGCCTGTTCAGGCAGGGCAAGGATGACAAAGGATTTCACTGTCGCCAGCCCAAGGATGTTACTCCATCCTTCACTGGTCCCTAATGTCTGCTGGCATAAGGAGAGCCATCCCTCTAGTAAACGCTCAATTATCCCCGAGTAGATGGTGCTGGTCTTGGCTTCTCACCAGGACCCTGACTGATAAACCTGTCTACTTTTTAATATCCATCACCACTTACATCTTGCTTGTGTTTAAGAACAGGCCTTTCACATGTTTCTGAACCATGCCCTTATGGGTAAGTTATTGGATATGGCTCTATCACTACCTGGGAAGCAATGCTCAGTCAGCTGTAAGGGGTAAATTCACTAATGTGCTAATCAAAATATTTAGGAAGGGAATATTTAGTGAATCAGTTCAGTTCAGTCGCTCAGTCGTATCTGACTCTTTGCGACCCCATGAATCGCAGCACGCCAGGCCTCCCTGTCCATCACCATCTCCCAGAGTTCACTCAAACTCATGCCCACCGAGTCGGTGATGCCATCCAGCCATCTCATCCTTTCCCTCCTGCCTCCAATCCCTCCCAGCATCAGAGTCTTTTCCAATGAGTCAATTCATTCATTAGTGAACGGTGACATTTTAAAACATGGTAATATTAATCTACATGAATTTTGTCTACCATTATCTTGAAATGATGAGGGAAAAAATGCTCCATCAATGGCTGGACAATGTGGTATACATACACCATGGAATGCTGCTCAGCCACAGAAAAGAATGCAATCCTTCCATTTGTGACAACATGAATGGACCTTGAAGGTCCATTTCACTTTGCTTAGTGAAATAAGTAACACATGGAATGGTAAATACTGTACGATCTCCCTTATATGTGAAATCTTAAAAAACAAATAAGAAACAAACAAACTCAAGCTCATAAATACTGAAAACAGATTGGTGGCTGTCTGCGGTGGGACTGGGAGGACCAGGGAGTGTGTGAAGGGGGCCAGGTGTAAGCTTCCAGTTACAAGGTGAGTGAGTCATGGGACTCTAACGAGCTGCTCGGTGACTATGGTTAACAACACTGTGGTGCACACTGGGGGTGGCCAGCAGGGTGGGGCTTGAAAGTTCTCATCATAAGAAAAAACAGTTTTTTTGTTTGTTTTTACCGTATGCAGTGATGGATGTTGACTGGACTATTATGGTGATCACTTTGTAAACTATACAAATATGGAATCACTACATTCTATACCTGAAACTGGCAGGTAATAGTTCCATCCTCTCTCAGCTGAAAAAGAGAGCAACGCTTCAGGGTCTGTGTCCCATTACCGCCTTGGGCCGCGAGCACACCCCTGTCTTCTCCCCTCCCCTGACCACGCTGTTGTCGTTTAGCCGCTCAGCTGTATCTACAGTGCTTCCTGATAACTCAGCTGGTAAAGAGTCTATGGCCACCAGGCTCCTCTCTTCATGGAATTTTCCAGGCATGAATACTGGCCTAGGCTGCCATTTTCTTCCTCAGGAGATCTTCCCAACCCAGGGATCAAACTTGCATCTCCTGTGTCCCCTGCCTCGGCAGGCAAATTCTTCACATACTAGCACCACCTGGGAGGCCCCATCGTGGTTCTTAAGACATGTTCATGCTTTTCTGCTAACATTTCAGGGATAGAAATCGGAAACATGACCCCAAATGGCGACTTGATTCTGCAGATAAAGTCTACAAAAATTTCCAAAAGATCCTAGTAGCCAAGATGAAGGCTAGGTAACACTGTAATTAGGTACATCTACTGTGATTGGACAATTCAGGTATTATGATCAGCCTAGGGAGATTCATATTGGGTCATTTTTCCTTCATGTACTTTTTAACCAATAATCTGGATGGAGATATATGATTTCACATTGTTTCAGTAATGAAAGCAATCACACATAATTTGGAAAGTGAAATCCAGTTTCAAAGGAACCTTGATATACTCTAAATAATGAAATCTGAGATAAAAGTCCTACATTTCAGGTAAAACTTTTGACACACCAACCAAATGCAATATAAAAGTCTTGTCTGGATCATGGGCTTTAGTTTGAAAAGAAATATGTGAGACACTTTGGAAAAGTTGAACATGGACTCAGGTATTAAATAATATTAACAAAATAGTATCAATTTTTTCTTCTAAGAATGATAACGACATTCTGGTTACTTTTAGAAAGAGTTTAAAAATTTGAACAATACACACATGTTTAGAGGTAAAATTATATAACTGTGAGATTTACTTTAAAATGGTTCAAGAAAAAAAAAGATATGTAGATGGATGAAATACAGCAAAACATTAGAGCATTGGACCTTGGCGATAAATAAATTCCTGCTCTGGGGCCGATTATTACCTACCCCTCTGATTAAGGTTGGCAGATAGCCTTCAGCTTGTCTAAAATTCAAGTCTTGCTTCCTCTTAGCTGTCAAGGAAGCACTTGCTGTGGGTGGTGTACCCACCCAGAAGAGTGGTTTGTATTTAGAAGGCCATCAGGCAAGCAGACCACTTGACTCTCCAAGCTCCCTCACTCTCTTCAATGAGGGTGAGGCCTACCTGTCTCCTCTGCCCTCCACAAGCCAATGATTTCCAGTTCTGATGTGTGACGTACGTGCAGGCGTGTGCTGAAGGCGGGGGGTGAAGCAGGGATTAGACCAGAGAGACAGGCCTACTTCTCAGTCCTTGCAGAAAGTCAACCAAGTCAGCCAAAATCTATGAATACTTGGTCCCCCTGGACACCAGTCACTACTTCAGCCCTGCCAGGCAGGAGCCCTCCTTTTCTAGCCTGGTCAGTGTCCACTTGAGAAAACTAAACCAAGGTCCACCAGCCCACGCTGTCATCGTGGGGGATGCCCTGCGGGGAGCTGCAAGCTCTCACAGACTCGGTAGGAGGGCATACGCCTAAGCCCGGTAATTAATTACCTAGGAGCTTATCAGCAAAAACAAGACCTGGAGCTGACTGTGGCTCAGATCATGAACTCCTTATTGCCAAATTCAGACTTAAATTGCAACAAGTAGGGAACACCACTAAACCATTCAGGTATGACCTGACAATTATACCGTGGAAGTGAAAAATAGATTCAAGGGATTAGATCTGATCGACTGCCTGAAGAACTATGGATGGACGTTCATGACATTAGGAAGCAAGGATCAAGACCATCCCCAAGAAAAATAAATGCAAAAAGGCAAAATGGTCGTCTGAGGAGGCCTTACAAATAGCTGAGAAAAGAAGAGAAGCAAAAGGCAAAGGAGAAAAGGAAAGATATATCCATTTGAATGCAGAATTCCAAAGAATAGCGAGGAGAGACAAGAAAGCCTTCCTCAGTGATCAGTGCAAAGAAATAGAGGAAAATAATAGAATGGGAAGGAAAAGAGATCTTGTCAAGAAAATTAGAGATACCAAGGGAACATTTCATGCAAAGACGGGCACAATAAAGGACAGAAATGGTCTGGACCTAACAGAAGCAGAAGATATTAAGAAGAGGTGGCAAGAATTACTATACAAAAAATATCTTCATGACCCAGATAATCATGATGGTGTGATCACTCACCTAGAGCCAGACATCCTGGATGTGAAGTCAAGGGAGCCTTAGGAAGCATCACTTCACAGTGATGAGGAGCTGGTGGAGGGGATGGAATTCCAGCTGAGCTATTTCAAATCCTAAAAGATGATGCTGTGAAAGTGCTGTATTCAATATGCCAGCAAATTTGGAAAACTCAGCAGTGGCCACAGGACTGGAAAAAGTCAGTTTTCATTTGAATCCCAAAGAAAGGCAATGCCAAAGAATGCTCAAACTATGCCACAATTGCACTCATCTCACACGCTAGCAAAGTAATGCTGAAAATTCTCCAAGCCAGGCTTCAACAGTACGTGAAACATGAACTTCCAGATGTCCAAGTTGTATTTAGAAAAGGCAGAGGAACCAGAGATCAAATTGTCAACACCCATTGGATCATCAATAAAGCAAGAGAAACATCTTTCTTCCAGAGAAACATCTACATGTGCTTTATTGACTATGCCAAAGCCTTTGACTGTGTGGATCACAATCAACTGAGGAACATTCTGAAAGAGATGGGAATACCAGACCACCTGACCTACCTCCTGAGAAACCTATATGCAGGTCAGGAAGCAACAGTTAGAATGGGACATGGAACAACAGACTGGTTCCAGATAGGAAATGGAGTACGTCAAGGCTGTATATTGTCACCCTGCTATTTTAAGTTATATGCAGAATACATCATGAGAAATGTTGGGCTGGATGAAGCACAAGCTGGAATCAAGACTGCTGGGAGAAATATCAATAATCTCATATATGCAGATGACACCACCCTTATGGCAGAAAGTGAAGAAGAACTAAAGAGCCTCTTGATGAAAGTGAAAGAGGAGAGTGAAAAAGTTGGCTTAAAACTCAACATTCAGAAAACTAAGGTCATAGCATCTGGTCCCATGACTTCATGGGAAATAGATGGGGAAACAGTGGAAACAGTGGCTGACTTTATTTTCTTGGGCTCCAAAATCACTCCAGATGGTGACTGCAGCCATGAAATTAAAAGATGCTTGCTCCTTGGAAGAAAAGTTATTAACAACCTAGATAGCACAACAAAAAGCAAAGACATTACTTTGCCGACAAAGGTCCGTCTAGTTAAAGCTATGACTTTTCCAGTGGTCATATATGGATATGAGAGTCGGACTATAAAGAAAGCTGAGTGCAGAAGAATTGATGCTTCTGAACTATGGTGTTGGAGAAGACTCTTAAGAGTCCTTTGGTCTGCAAGGAGATCCAACCAGTCCATCCTAAAGGAGATCAGTCCTGGTGTTCACTGGAAGGACTGATGTTAAAGCTGAAGCTCCAATCCTTTGGCCACCTGATGCAAAGAACTGTCTCACTGGAAAAGACCCTGATGCTGGGAAAGACTGAAGGCAGGAGGAGAAGGGGACGACAGAGGATGAGATGGCTGGATGGCAACACCAACTCAATGGACATGAGTTTGAGTAAACTCCAGGAGTTGGTGATGGACAGGGAGGCCTGGCGTGCTGCAGTCCATGGGGTCACAAAAAGGACAGGACTGAGTGACTGAACTGACCTGAGGAGCTTATCGCCTGACTGGCTGCCTCTTCTGACCCTAACGTTTCATGATGTAGGGTGCTAAGTTGTTCAAAAGTCTTTAGGTGAAAGGAGCTAAGTCTTCATGTTCTCAAATACTGAGGTATTTACTTTTATAAATAGATGGCTGTGCTTCAGAAAAGTCAGCTGGAGCTTTCCAACTGTGAAATCGTTAACTGAATGACAAGAATTGTCATGGTATTAAGTGAGGAGGCAGAAATGCAGGGGAGGCAAATGTAAATAATGTGCTAAGAAATTAAATACATCAAGGTTAGAGAAACAAAACTGGATAGCAGAGAATTCTGAAAAGTATGGCTGAAAGTGAAAGTGAAAGTCGCTCAGTTGTGTCTGACTCTTTGTGACCCCGGATTCGCCAGGCCTGAATACTGGAGTGGGTAGCCTTTCCGTCCTCCAGGGGATCTTCCCAACCCAGGGATCAAACCCGGGTCTCCCACATTGCAGGCAGATTCTTTACCCGCTGAGCCACAAGGGAAACCCAAGAATACTGGAGTAGGTAGCCTATCCCTTCTCCAGCACTTCTTCCAACCCAGGAATTGAACTGGGGTCTCCTGCATTGCAGGCAGATTCTTTACCAACTGAGCTATCAGGGAAGCCCCAATTATGGCTGAGAAACAGGTTAATAATTAAATCAACAGTTAGTCAACCTACCGAATTATTGTGACATATATGCTAACTTGCTTCAATTATGTCCAACTGTTTGCAACCCTATGGACTTTAACCGACCAGGCTCCTTTGTCCGTGTGATTCTTGAGGCAAGAATACTGGAGTGGGTTGCCATTCTTTTCTCCAGGGGAATCCCAGGGATCAAACCCTCATCTCTCATGTCTCCTGCATGGCAGGCAGGTTCTTTACCACTGGAGCTACCTGGGAAGCCTAAGGTGCCTAATATTCCAATTTGTTTTTTTAATCAAGCTGTACATTTTTCAAACTCCTCTTAAAATGAGCAGGTAGGGTCATACAAGCGAATGCTTATCTAGTCCAGGAAAAGGAAAACTGAGGATTAGGGAGGTGAAGTGACAAAGTCACAAAGTTAATTAGTGTCAGCATGCAAATTAGGATTCAGATCTTTGAGCCATCCATTACTTTTTTTTTTTTTCAAACAGATTAAGACAAAGAGCTGGCAGCAAGCACCCACCTACAGAAACATAAAGTTATAGAAAGCCAGTAAGGCTCATCCTTGGCTACAGAGTTTGGAGTTTCATTTTAATTTTTGCTGTTATCATTAAGTACCTTAAAAATGGGGCTCTCCTGGTGGCTCAAATGGTAAAGAATCTTCCTGCAATGCCAGAGACCTGGGTTTGATCCCTGGGTTGGGAAGATACCCTGGAGAAGAGAATGGCAACCCACTCCAGGATTCTTGCCTGGAGAATTCCATGGACCGAGGAGCCTAGTGGGTCTATAAGGTCCATAGGGTTGCAAAGAGTCAGCCACAACTGAACGACTCTGTCAAACACACACCTTATAAATACAAATTAGATGGTCAGAATCAGGCTCTCCATCAAGTAAGAGTGGACCCCAGAGTAGCCAGCCATCAGAATCTGCTCCTGTGGGCAGGACAGTGTGGCGATGCAGGGCTGGGGGAACGGCTGGGAGCTCCACTCCATGCTGGGTCAGACGCGTCCACAGGACCTGTCAGAGCAGGGCCTGCCTCGGGCTCAGCTCCCGCTGGGCCCACCCACGTACCAGGAAGCGCTATCCCGGCTCCATAGGCTAAGAAGGTCTGGTGCACACACCGGCAGCTTCCTGCTGCCCTCCCCACACCCCGACTTTTCTCCGTGCTTCTCCGTGATTGCCGAGTCTACAATCACACAAAATCGCAAAACCATGCAGACCAGCACAGCTCTTTGCGATCACGGGGCGGTTGTATTTCTACAGTGTGGGACGCGACCGTTTGATTACTACCAGTATCTCTTGGAGAAGTGAATGGCAACCCACTCCAGTACTCTTGCCTGGAGAATTCCATAAGCAGAGGAGCCTGGCGGGCTACAGTCTGTGGGGTCACGAAGAGTTGGATAGGGCTGAGCGAATCTCTGTCTGCCTATCCTCGCTAGCCTGTAAGCTAAAAATAAGAGAGAAAACGTAGCCACCAGGCAGAACTCCGAGTCTCTCGCTGTTGGCCTCCAAGACTGCCTAAAGCTTTGCCCGCCCAGCCTTCTCCCTTCCCTCCTGCTATGGTGGCAGAGACATGGGTGATCTCTGTCTCTGGCTGATCGCTCCGCCTATGTTCCAGGTTGCAGCCTCTTCTGCTGGCTCATAACTTGCTACTGGGTCTTCCCAATCCTCTCTGCATCTTCCAACAGTCCCTCCCTGCTGGCTCCTCCCCGTTAGACTGCAGAGACCCTCGGGGCCCTGTCACCTCTCCCCGTCTCCCCTTCTCACTCTCCTTTCATTAGTGAACTTGGGGACACTTGTTCACACCCACTGTTTCCTTCCATGAATCTTCCTCTCCTTGGCCTCCTAACACCTCACTGAACATTACTTTTGCCAACAACCTCCTCGTTACCAAGCCCAGTGGGCACTTTTAAAGTGTTGGTTTGACTTCATCTCTCAACAGTGTTTGACAGTGTTGACTCTTATCTACTGCTGAGACGTTTCTTTTCTCTTGAAAGACACCCTAACCCTGTTTCGTCCCTCATCTGTTTAGCTGGGTTTAGTCCCTTTCGTGTGGCTTAGTTGCTCAGCCCGACTCTTTGCGACCCCAAGGGCTGTAGCCCGACCCGCTCCTCTGTTCATGGAATTCTCCAGGCGATAATACTGGAGTGGGGAGCCTCGAGAAGATCTCCAGGGGATCTTCCCAACCCAGGGATAGAACCTGGGTCTCCCACAGTGTTAGTTCCATTAACGACTATTTAAGTAAGTAAGTAAGTAAGTAAAGTCACTCAGTCGTGTCTGACTCTTTGTGACCCCGTGGACTGCAGCCCATGAGGCTCCTCAGTCCATGGGATTCTCCAGGCAAGAATACTGGAGTGGGTTGCCATTTCCTTCTCCAAACGACTATTTATTGACCACTTGATGGGTGCTGACAATGTCCTAGGTGCAGAGCACAGAGGGGAGGATGAGTGAGGGGGAGTCAGATAAACAGATAAGTACGCTAATAAGATGATGTCAGAAATAAAGCCAGCCTTTAGGCAAGGCTGTCCAGTGGTGGCTTCCCAGGTTCAGCAGCTGCTCACGCAGTGAACTTGCTGTCTTCTTTGTGCCTATTTCCCTATTTGGGGAAGGTAATTAGAAAAAGATGACAAAGATTAGTAGATTAGTGACTAGCATCTTGCACCTTCCCTCTTGGAAAAGCGAGTCACGAATAGAAAAAAAGGAAGCAGGGTATATGGTTCAGTCCTCCCCCAGAGATGCCACCTAAAAAGAAAATGCACTTCCTTGCCCTAACAGAAGAGGGCACTCTAAGAATGTTACTGGCCCATTCAAACCCATTTTTAAAAATAATCACTCAGTTAAACCTAAGACATTTAAAAACAGATAATAGGCAACACCAAGTAAAGTCACTATATAAAAATAATGAAAATGGGAAACAATTGATAAAAATACTCTGATGAAAGGAAAAGCAGAATAAAACTATGCATAACATTTCAACATGAATCATATGCCATTAACAATTATTTGCAGATACAGGAGGATACCGCAAATACGGAACCTAGAAGCGAGTGGACAGGACATAGGAATACTTGCAAAAGACAACCAAGATCAGGAAGCAATTTTAATAAAAAGAAAAAGTATGTAGAAATAGACTAAATGACAAAGTGTCCGAAGGAAAATCAACTTGATTAAAAAATAAATTAAGAAACATTGAGGAAATGAATAAAAAGTTAAAGTAAAGGGGAAAAAAGCAAAGGATCTCAGAACAAGTGTAAGTATTCTTGGAGTAAGAATAAGTAACATACACGAAGGAAGGAGGCAGAATGGGGGATCTAACTCACGTGTAAGAGTCTAATCCAAGAAGAAAATCCAAGAGAAAAGCATTGAGCAATGCACACACTGAAAAGGCCCACCGCGTGTTCAGGACCATCAACTCCAAACCACAACCTGGAAAAGTTTCAGACTTTAAGAGAGAAACAACAAATTACAAGAGCCTCTTGGCAAAATGATGGAGTCACTGGCAAGTATAAAATCTCGGGTTTGTGTCAGCAACATGAAAAGCAAAAGAGATTGGATCGACATTTTCTTAAAACTGAAAGAAACAGTGGACCATGGATTTTTTTGTTTTTAAATCAGGCATGCTTCTAGAATCAAAGCTATTGAAAAACAATTTTAAACATGCAGGGATTTAAGTAATTATACTGTATTCATAAGTCCTTGAAAAATCTACTAGAAGATGACCAAGAGAAGTTTGGGAAAATGTCCAAATTTTGAATATATGTATATACACTCAAAAATATATATATATGTATGAATATATATGTGAATCAATGTATATATTTTCAAATTTTTGACATTTTCCCGATCTTCTCTTAAATGTATGTATGTTATATATTTATAAACACACAGACATACGTAACACACATATTCATGGATCTGAGACAAAAACAAAGGTTACGGTGAAGGTGGGAGGTGGTTTGTAAATGTTTTGTTTTGATAAAGTTGAAAGAGCACAGCTAAACCATTAGAGATGGGAAGGAAAAACATAAGCACATCTATCATCACCTAGGTGACGGGGGAGGTACCACGGATATCATTTAAAGATGGCAAATCAGATAGAAAGCTAACAAAAAGGGAAAGTAAGAATATACGAAAACTATTAATACTTAGGTCAAGACGAGAACAAAAATACAAACCCTTTCTAAATACCAAAAATAAAAAATTTTAAAGCAAAAACAGACTACCTAGAAAAGAAAAGCTAAAACAAGAATTTATAATAAATCCACAGGAGATCTAAACGCTTGTCAGTGTGGTCTTTCCTTTCTCCTTTTTAGTCAGTTCCCTGCTCTGCTTTTTCCTTGCCGCATCTCACAAAGCCCTTCCTCTCCCAAAGCAGTCCATTCCCATCTGTGTTTCCATACTCATGTCAGTTATAAACACACACGCACACTCATACACAGACACACACCAGAGGGTTTTTTAGAGGCACAAAACGACACGTATCAGTCACCCTTTCTGTATTTTATTTTTCTTCTTCTTCTCGCTCACTCACCCTGAGGCCACACAAGACTCCAGGGTGTAGAAGCTCCCGCTCATTCATCTGTGCCCTGACAGTCTCGTGGCCACTGGAAATAATGCTTTACAGACACATGAGCACACACATCCTTTTACTTCTATAGGAGAAATTCCAGAAGTGGGGTTTCTGGTTTGAAGGACACTCAAATATTATTTGTTTCAATAAAAAATTGTTCAGTTTTTTAAATTTCTAGGTCGGTTTCCAAACTGGCTTTAACACTTCAAATCCCCATGAGGCAGGAATATTTGGCAGGGGTAGGGGTGTTCTGCACCACGAGATGTGGAACCTCCCTGAGCAGGGGTCAACCCATGCCCCTTGCGCTAGAAGCATGGAGTCTTAGCCACTGGACCACTGGGGAAGTCCTTATCTCCCTTTTTAAAATTGTAAACTGATCGTGCAGAGAAAGTCAGGAAGATGCTGGGATCCCAAGTACATCTGGCTGGTTTCCAAGCCCCGGTGCTTTTTCCACGTGGGTGCTAAGCCTTCCAAGTAGTCGGCACCTGTCCTTCAGCGGCCAGGCGTGGGTGCTTCAGGGTGGAGAGCTCGTTTTCTTCTAAACCTCTGTGCATGCAGCTGGCAGTGCCCTCGCTGTGGCCACAAGGCCATCACTGCTGGGCTTGTGCTATTTACAACACATAATAGCTCTCTCATAAAAGTATAATGATGAACAATTTGTAAGAATAATGATACTCCAGAAGCATAAGCGGCTACTAGAGCTCGATGCTACTAAATTTTACCTGCGAGGTCGCAGGAGATGGGTAATACAATGAAAAATACAGGGACTCTTCTTCCTGACTAAACTCATTGTCCCAGGAAAGGTGCTGGAAAAACAGAATGGGAAGGAGAAGCAGGTGCTGAGGTCAGTTTGGTTACCACAAAGCTACTGTGTGAGTTATTAGGTGTTGTAGCTAACTAAAGAATGTGTCACTCACTAAATCCTACTTACTTGGGGGTGGGGGAGCAGGAGAGAGAGAAAAAGCAGAAAGCATCATTAATTTTAAGAATAAACAAGCTGATGTATCTTTCTGTAGCTGTTGTCAATGGAGCTCATTTGGGGAATTCAATCACATCCTGGACATGTACGCTGGAAAAGGTTAGTTATAACAACATCCTTTCCAGATAAATTTGAGAAAAAACAAACAAGTTTCTGTTTTGACCACAGGGGGAAACATCAGCATGGTGTTTGAATCCTCTCACAGCATACAGGAACAAAGTTCTGCCTATGTGTGAGTTCTGGCAGGAGAGACAAATGACGAAAAATATTGTGAATAATAACACGTCACTTTCTTTTTGGAAGAATGTAATAGAGTGGTCAAGCTGACATGGGAATGGTCAAGTAGGGCCAAACCATGAACTTCAACAGGTCTGATTTACGCCTGGTCATAAGCAGTGGGACAGGAGTTCCTGGGTCTCTGTGGCAGACGGGGAACCTGTAGAATAGTATAAGAATCATGAAATACTGCAGTGAACCAGTTCTGCATGATGGGGCAACATGATGTAAGCTTCTTAACTTTCAACTTTCCTTTAAACAGTTCTTAGATAACTGAACTTCTGTTTTGTTTTTCTTTTAATCTTATGAAAGAGTCACTTTGAATAAATGCTTTAGTCTGAACTAAAAAAATACCCAGGAAGTAGAGATTAGAAGAAAATGACACAGAATACCCGTGTATTTTGAGTCCATGGGTAATCTTCTATTGGTTCCATATTTGTTCCATTTTATGTCACTTGTAGCTTTCTACATGGCTAATGGTATCTGTGATAAATATTTGTACCAGATCTTCGACTTTTTCTAAGAGCAGTCTTTTTACACCTTCCCAGTGAAATAAACAAACTAGGTGTAATTACTCCCAATTACAAGTGTACAAATTAGTGAGGTCACCTACACAGGGTCATTAAACCAGAAATAGACTCAGACAGGACTCACACCTCCAGATGCTTAGCCCAGGGGCTTTCATTAGAACACACCTTTGTACCAAGAGCTACATAGAGTCCAAATCAGCATTTATCACCTTCTGCATGAAACACCCAAGTTCTGGGTTGATGACACGCCACGTACAGAGGTGTTTGAGAAGGGTTATGACACCATCAGTGCCATGATGGGTTGGACATGCCTGCTGTGAGTGAGGAGAGGGGCTTGTTAAGGTACACAGCGTGCCAGCCCCTGTATCTGTCCCTATTCTCCATTTGGACCATAGTCTTCACTGCTCCTCAAGTCCATCAACCCAATCTCACGGTCACTTGCTGAACCACATTTGTCCGGATTGAATCATCCCTAACATCCCGTTTTTCCATATCTAAAATCTCCTCTTTCACCATCGTTCTTTCATCTCAGAAACACTCCCAATTTCTTGAGCACTTTCTTACCAGTCTGCCTGACTTCACAGTCCATTAACTCAGTCTTCTAAGATACCAGTCATCTCACATGCTAATAAAGTAATGCTCAAAATTCTCCAAGCCAGGCTTCAGCAATACGTGAACCGTGAACTCCCTGATGTTCAAGCTGGTTTTAGAAAAGGCAGAGGACCCAGAGATCAAATTGCCAACATCCGCTGGATCATGGAAAAAGCAAGAGAGTTCCAGAAAAACATCTATTTCTGCTTTATTGACTATGCCAAAGCCTTTGACTGTGTGGATCACAATAAACTGAGGAAAATTCTGAAAGAGATGGGAATACCAGACCACCTGACCTGCCTCTTGAGAAATCTGTATGCAGGTCAGGAAGCAACAGTTAGAACTGGACATGGAATAACAGACTGGTTCCAAATAGGAAAAGGAGTATGTCAAGGCTGTATATTGTCACCCTGCTTATTTAACTTATATGCAGAGTACATCATGAGAAATGCTGGGCTGGAAGAAACACAAGCTGGAATCAAGATTGCTGAGAGAAATATCAATAACCTCAGATATGCAGATGACACCACCCTTATGGCAGAAAGTGAAGAGGAGCTAAAAAGCCTCTTGATGAAAATGAAAGAGGAGAGTGAAAAAGTTGGCTTAAAGCTCAACATTCAGAAAACGAAGATCATGGCATCCGGTCCCATCACTTCATGGGAAATAGATGGGGAAACAGTAGAAACAGCGTCAGACTTTATTTTTCTGGGCTCCAAAATCACTGCAGATGGTGATTGCAGCCGTGAAATTAAAAGACGCTTATTCCTTGGAAGAAAAGTTATGACCAACCTAGATAGTATATTCAAAAGCAGAGACATTACTTTGCCAACAAAGGTCCGTCTATTCAAGGCTATGGTTTTTCCTGTGGTCATGTATGGATGTGAGAGTTGGACTGTGAAGAAGGCTGAGCGCCAAAGAATTGATACTTTTGAACTGTGATGTTGGATAAGACTCTTTAAGGGTCCCTTGGACTGCAAGGAGATCCAACCAGTCCATTCTGAAGGAGATCAATCCTGGGATTTCTTTGGAAGGAATGATGCTAAAGCTGAAATTCCAGTACTTTGGCCACCTCATGAGAAGAGTTGACTCATTGGAAAAGACTCTAATGCTGGGAGGGATTGGGGGCAGGAGAAGAAGGGGACAACCAAGGATGAGATGGCTGGATGGCATCACGGACTCGATGGACGTGAGTCTGAGTGAGCTCTGGGAAATGGTGATGGACAGGGAGGCCTGGCGTGCTGCGATTCATGGGGTCGCAAAGAGTCGGACACGACTGAGTGACTGAACTGAACTGAACTGAAGATGCCAAACTCTTTTCTTCCTTTGTCTTTTTACTAAACTTTACTTTAAAATATTTTATCGTGAATCAATCCAACTAGTCTGGTTTGAAACCGGAACTCCACTGCAACAAACATCTCCATATATAAATCTTAGCTCCACTAAAAATGTTGGCCATTCAACTTCAGCTGGCCCAGCTGTGTAGGCCATTTTCAAACCACTTCTTCCTTGCTGGCCAGCACACTGTCCCGCTGCACAGCACATGTGAATGGTACCTTGGGTTTGCCTTGCAGCACTGCTGTCCGTCAGCATCCCTGCTCATGCCCCTCACTGGTCATTTCAAGTCTTCAGAACTTTAGAAAAGGTGACTTCACGCTGCACTAACAATCTGAAATCATGACATAAGGTTGACCTCAGTCTCTCCACTCTTAACCTAAAGAGTCATTTGTAACCACCTCCATCCTTTCCTGCCTTTAAACGTGGGTGATCTCTTTTAGAGCTGTTCCTTCCTCCTATTGAAGTTTAAGAGAGCACCCCTCCTCTGACCCTCTGCCACAGGAATCTGTCCCTCTCCTTCCTGAATCTTAAACCCGTCCCGTTCTGTGGACCACTTCACCTTCACTTATAAACATAGTCAGGTTTCTAATGCTCAAAACTGAACACACCGTTGTGTAACAGATACTGAGAACAACACCGATATACCCTGACTTCCTTCCATTTCAGGAATTCAGACGTCTGACACCTGCCTCTTCTTTTCAAGGCCTACTTTGGCCACCAGGGCCTATTATCCTTTCAGTCAGCAAGTTGAAAATTTCCATGAGGGACTTCCCTGGCCATCCAGTGGTTAAGACTCTGTGCTTTCAACACAGCGGGTGAAGGCTCGATCCCTTGTTGGAAAACTAAGATGCCACACATTATGCAATGTGGCCGAAACAAAAGTTCCATGGAATTAATGAACTGCCCTCTACCTCCCGAGTAGCCTTCCATTGGTGGTTAATAGTAATTGGGGTATACCTATCCTAGCTCCCTAACTCACCAGGTGGGATAAACTTTTTTTTTTTTTTTTGCTTTTTAAAATTTATTTTAATTGGAGGCTAATTACTTTACAATATTGTAGTGGTTTTTGCCATACATTGACATGAATCAGCCATGGGTGTACATGTGTTCCCTGTCCTGAACCCCCCTCCCTCCCCATCCCATCCCTCAGGGTCATCCCAGTGCACCAGCCGTGAGCACCCTGCCTCATGCATTGAACCTGGACTGGTGATCTGTTTCACATATGATAATATACATGTTTCATGCTATTCTCTCAAATCATCCTACCCTCACCTTTTCCCACAGAGTCCAAAAATATGTTCTTTACATCTGTGTCTCTTTTGCTGTCTCGCATACAGGGTCATCGTTACCATCTTTCAAAATTCCATATATATGCATTAGTATACTGTATTGGTGTTTTTCTTTCTGGCTTACTTCAGTCTGTATAATAGGCTCCAGTTTCATCCACCTCATTAGAACTGATTCAAATGCATTCTTTTTAATAGCTAAGTAATATTCCATTGTGTATATGAACCACAGCTTTCTTATCCATTCGTCTGCTGATGGACATCTAGGTTGCTTCCATGTCCTGGCTATTGTAAACAGTGCTGTGATGAACATTGGGGTACATGTGTCTCTTTCAATTCTGGCTTCCTCGGTGTGTATGCCCAGCAGTGGGATTGCTGGGTTGTATGGCAATTCTATTTCCAGTTTTTTAAGAAATCTCCACACTGTTCTCCATAGTGGCTGTACTAGTTTGCATTCAGGTGGGATAAACTTTAAGGCATATTCTATATTTTTACCGAGAGTCTTCCAATAGGATTAAGTGCCAGCTGCCCCAAAGTAACTTGCCTAAAAATACATTCTTTTTTAAAGCTTCCTTCTTTTCCTGTCTCACTATAATACTTCTCTATTTCCTGGGATTCCCTCACCAAATAAACTTCTTGCACTTGAATCTATGTTTCAAAGTCAGCTTCTGGGGACCCCCCAAATCAGTACACCCTCTTTTTGACCTTCTGTTGACATCTAGTGACCACACACACCCTTTCCCCTCCTTCACTGCTAAGGCTCTTGAAAAATAATCGTATCATGAAAAATTGCACTTTGCCACTATAGAGAACCCCAAATGACTTAAATTCAGGGTTATCTTTTTCTCATGCAACAATAACTTTGGAGCTATGAATTCCTGGGCTGACAGGGTAGCTTCACCCAATGTCCTCAGGGACTCGGGGTCCTCTATCTTCCCACTTGGCCATCCTCAGATCTCCTAAGTACCTCACCGTCTTCAAATGGCTGAATCTCCTCCAGTATCACCTCCAGGTTTGAGGAAGGAAGGCAGCAAAGGATTGCCAAGAGACAGAGGGGCTCTGGCAGCTGAGTCAGCCCCTTCTTCAATGAACTTTTTCAGAAGCATGGTCCAAGAGCTCCTTCTTGGATCTTCTGGGTCAGAATCCAGACCACATTTGGTTTCAGAGGAGACTGAAACCTTTGTTTTTAAATCTGGGCTTTCCGTTTCCTCTGATAATATTGGGGTTGTCTTATAAAAAGGAAGACTGGATAGTGGGTAGGTAAACAGCTATCTCTGCTGTGAAACTCTGTTCAAGCAGTCATAGTTTCTTAACCGCTGCTGTCTGGTTAAACCACTCTATGCAGAAACCTTTCCACACAATAGATAATTTCTAGTCCATTCCATACTGATTTCTCATCAATTGCCCCCATTTGTAAATATTTTCACATTTGCAAAAATTTTTACCACATTTGTAAAAAGTTTCCCTATGCTGAATTGAATTAAAAGTCCTTATCAAACTCTTCAGCTTTTCAAGGTCAACAGTCTTATGCTAAAGCTAGTTAGGCAGGAATGGTGGTGGTGCTGATGGTTTAGTCACTAAGCTGTGTCTGACTCTTGTGACCCCAAGGACTGCAGCCCACCAGGCTCCTCTGTCCATGGAATTTTTCAGGCAAGAATACTGGAGTGGGTTGACATTTCCTTCTCCAGGGGATCTTCCCAATCCAGGGATCGAACTCCAGGCTCCTGCACTGCGGGTGGTCTCCTGCACTGCAGGTGGTCTCCTGCACTGCGGGTGGTTTCCTGTACTGCAGGCAAATTCTTTATTGACTGTGTCACCACGGAAGTCCCAAGGCAGGAGTGGAGGGCAAAGCTAAAGCGGTGGCAAGCATATGCCACCCTCTGTCCCATCTCCTCAAATCTCCCTTTAGCATTTACTTATTTTACAGGCAGACCTTGTTTTATTGCACTGTTTCATTTCACTTCACAGATACCGTGTTTTTTCCCAAACAAAAGGCAACACTGCATTGTCAGATGATGGTTAGCATTTTTCAGCAATAAAGTATTTTTTAAAAATATGTACATTTTTCAGACGTAATGCTCTTTATTGCATACTTAATAGACTACAGTATGATGGGAACATAATTTTTATATGCACTGGGAACTAAAAAATTCACGTCTTGCTTTATTGCAATATTCAACTCACCGCAGTGGTCTAGAACAACCATGCCTGTCGTCAAGGTGTGAATGCATTCTGCATTTGTGTGTGCACACACCCCCGTCCTGGGACACTGATGTGCTTTTGCCTCCAATGGTTTTGTTTATTCCTCTCAACCCACTGGAACCCACTTTACCTGTGTGAACAGAGCTAGCAGTCCTAGAAGAATGAAGAATGCACTTTCTGCTATGGGAGCAGGGGTATAAAGCCTCAGCTCCCTTGTCTCAGAAAGTGACAAATTTGAGGATGACTGAGGGCCCAGAGCTAAAGCTGCCCTCTTGCGACACCTCAGAGCTCAGACCTCTGCTGGCTTGCCTCCCCTTCCCTATCTGGTATCCCCACTCCCTTCTGTGTGTGTTCAGTTGGGTCCAACTCTTTGCAACCCTATGGACTGTAGCCTGCCAGGATCCTCTGGCCATGAGGGTTCTCCAGGCAAGAATACTGGAGTGGGTTCCCACGTCCTGCTCCAGAGGATCTTCCCAACCCAGGGATTGAACCCACATCTCTTACGTTTCCCGCATTGGCAGGTGGGGTGTTCACCACTAGAGCCACCTGGGAAGGCCCCACCCCACTCCTTTACTGGTCTCCATTGAGAGTCCTTCCCTACAGATCACCTGTATACTTCTGGGGAATCGATGCTGACAAGCAGGTAATAAATATCTGCTGGAACAGAATGAAACCAAACAAGCTTTTCAAGATATGCTGCTGCATTAAGCTAATCTTGAAGTTTCCATACTACCTTTCTAAAAATTAGACTGCTTCTGAAAAGTAATATTCTGTTACAGCTCATAAAGTCTAAAAAAGTCCGATTGCAATCATTTGCTTAAATGGACAGCTTATTTAATATTTATCCATAAATTATAGCTAAAATCATATGAATAATCCTAATACAGTATTGCCTACACAGTTTGAATTGTGCTCTGTACTTAATTTGTTTTCTAAGAATTATTTAATAAAGTTAAAGGAATTGTATATGCAGTGTCTGAGAAATCTGTCTGGAGATACAAGAAGATGGAGGTATATGATCTTTGTATAAACTCATCCTTTCTTTATTGAAGAACAAACAGTGCTGAATTTTCCTATTATCTCTTCTCCTCCCCACATGCCTGCACCAGTTACCAATAGATAATGAGACCCAAAGTCACCCTTTTTTCCCGCTCCGTGGTAAGGGGTAGACCTGATGGGCACTTCCCTTTAGACAGCCAGGATGGTGTTGGGTCAGCAGAGTGTACTGAGAGAACGGTGGAGAAGGCAGGGGTGCCTGGATGTGCACCTGCAAAGTGGGTGATGGCTTTTTGTGATCATGTCCCCATACCTGGCAGCAAAAGTTACCTGCTCATGGGGTGTTAAAAAGCACTCCCAAGGGCAGCTAATATTAAGTTCCCTGGGCACCCAGCTCATTTTCAGGTCATTTCCCAATGACAGCTTCTTCTCAGAGAGTAAACAGCATCCCACCACAATTTTAGTAGCTTCCCAGAACCTTTCTAGTGCATCCATCAGTTGGCTTTGCAGAAAGTCAATGGCACCCACCCCTTACCCTCCTTGGAAGATGTCTGGTGAGTTTCCTTAGCCTCCCAGGTGGTTGTATGCCTGCCAGCCCCAGCCTCATTTCACTGACTCTGGACACAACAACACAGCAAACTTTCCACCTTCCAAGGCTTCAACCACACCCTTGCCAATGAGGTATGAATCCCAGCCTTGTGAAGGACACTCTCCCACCCAGCGCATTCTGCTCATTCCTTGGGCACCTCTCTCAGCCCGAGGGTGCCCTTAAGAGTTCTTTTATTCCCCTCTTCTAGCCACTTTCCTATTAATAATTTTTCATATTACACTTTCTTTGTCTGTCTTCTGATAGGATCCTATCTTACAGAGTGACTAAGGACTGCAAAATACCTAAATCTTAAAAACGGAAATTTCTCTAAGTGTGTGAGTTCTTTGAAGATTTTTTCTAAAGATGTTTAAATAGGTCATGCCCGTTAAATCTCTTTTTCTAAAGTTGTTCTTGAAGTCAGTAAATGGTTTTCAATTTAAGGCAAAAAAGGTTGCTGGCCCCAAGAGTGACAGCTCTGATTTTTTATTAATATATTAATGGTTTGGCTATTTGGCCATATGACTATATATGGTTAATATTAAAAATAGGGGCTGTCACTCTTGGACTATCTACATAGTGCCTGGCAATCTACAATCAAGCATGACACTTAATTCTCAGAAGAGCTCTGTAGGTCAACATCATCTCTGTCTTAGAGATAAGGAAACCAAGGCTCAGAGCTGTGAAATTATTTTCTGGTGTCACCCAAGTGGTATGTGGCCCAGCTAAGATTTAAATCCATATGAGTGGGGAATTACTTGGTGGTCCAGTGGTTAAGACCCCATACTTCTACTGCCAGGGGCATGGGTTCGAGCCCTAGTTAGGGAACTAAGATCCCACATGGCGTGGCAAAAAAAAAAAAAAAATCATAAAAGAAAAATAAGTAAACTTATATGCGTGGATTCAAAGCCTTTCCCCTATTTACATGGCCTCGCCTGTAGGCATGGAATAAAACTTTTCAGATCTTTGTTAATTTATTCCTTCACTCTTTCCCCAACATTAGCTGGGCACTGGCTATGTTTCAGGTACTACACCTCATGCTACGTTAAAAATAAAAGACCCAGAGCCCTTGCCATCAAGGAATTTTCATTTTAAAAACACTTTTCTTGGAACCTCTCTGGTGGTCCATTGGTACTTCCAATGCAGGAGGTGAGGGTTTGATCCTGGTGGAGGAGCTAAGATCCTACATGCCTCGCAGCCAAAAAAAAAAAAAAACACAAACAGAACTTAAACAACAGAAACAATATTATAACAAATTCAATAAAGATTTTAAAACTGGTCCATGTCAAAAAAAATCTTAAGAAAATACTTTATTAAAAACATTTTTCTCAACTACATGACCTTAACCATTCATTATACCTTAAGCCTTCTACAAGACCTTTAATTTCTATCCAAGCCTGTAGCAATCTTTTCCAGAGTTGCGGTGAACACCTCCTGCTTGGTAACTCTCTACAGGATTTGCCTAGTTTTCCTGCCCTCCCCTGCAAGCCCTGCGCCTCGGAATTCAGTCTCTGCCTGTTCTGCTGGCTCTCCTGACCCATCCAGCAGCTGCGTGTCCCTCCTCTGATCTTTACTTCCTCCCCTTCTCCATCGGAGCGTCTGAGACCATCTCCAGGCTCTCCCAGCATCCACATCCATGACCCTTTACCACCTCTCCTGGGGCGTCCCCAGTCAGGCAGTGGCACAAGCTTGCTCTAAGTGGGGAGTGTCTGTTTCACCAGGACTCAGACTGGGGAGCAGCGCTGATCCCCCCGGGGTAGGTGGGGCACAAGCAGGCCAGCTCCTGTGGCTGGCTCCTCCCGCCTACAACAGGGCTGATCACATGGCTTTCTCGAAGGCCATTCTTTTCCTTTCTTGTGTCTCTGCTCCAGCCCATCAGGCTGCCCTTCACTGCAGTTAGCCCAATAGATCCTACTCACCTTACACCTTTCACTTTAGCATTGATTCTTCCTGACGTCCCCTCCCTGTCCAGCTCAAGGATATGGTTACCCCCACCCCACCGGGTTGTGCTGGATGACTTTTCCAAGAGGAACCAAGAGTGTCTGAAGTGCCCTGAAGGGACTGTATGGTATTAGGAGGTACCCCAGGGTCCAGTGCTGGCCACATGGCGCGTGCGTGCTCAGTTGCTAAGTCGTGTCCAACTCTTTACACTTGGTGCTTAATTAACACTTGGGGAGGAAGGGCAGGAGGAAAGAGAGAAAAGGCGGGGATGGGAGGAGGAAGAAAGGAAGACAGAGGAAGGAAATGTGTCCTCCATTTCTCTTCTGGTCATTTGTATGGCATTTCATCATCTGAATTAAAGTTTATCATCTGACATCTGACGTTTGCGATATCTCTAGAAACACTGCTTGAGGTGGGTCCTGGCTGAGCCTCGCTTCCGGCCGGTGGCCTCACTCAGAGACAGAGGCACTAACGGCACCAGCAGCAGCACCACAAAAGAAATGACATCAAACCGTGTACCAGGCCCCATGCGGAGCATCTTCCATGCATTATCTTACTCATCACCACAGTCAGCCAATGAGTAGATGCTATGCTTGTTCCCATATAAGGAAACTGAAGCTTACAATGTAAAGAACCTTGCCAAGGTCACATGGTTTGTAAATAGCAGTGCTGGGATTCTAAATCAAGCCTCTAAACAGCCAAACGTCTAACCATCCCACCAGACTGTGTCTCTAAGGAAATTTTGTACATTTTCATGTCCAGAAGGTACACAGAACAGAACAGCAGCCTGGATCCTAAAAGGAGACACCAATCAACTTTGATTAATAAAAGGTCTTTTAAAAGCCATCAAAAAAAAAAATGCATCAACATGTGATAAACATTTTCTTACAGGAGCAAAGTAAAAGTCACCCCCGGAATGGCATCTGCCTGCTTATTTGACTGGAGGTGGGAGGGGAGCGGGAAAGAAGGAAGAATGAAATAGCATCATATGCACAAATTGCCACCAAATTGATGTAAAAAATAATAAAATGATCATTGCACCCAATCAGGGATGAAGGTCTCAAAGAGACAAGTGTAAAGAAAACACTGCCGTAGTGAGGCTCTGGAGCAGAATCAGTCCCCAACAGCCTGAAAAGGTCTGTCTCAGTCACAGTGCATGGGAGAGCCCCCTTACACTTGGTGGGGGGAAACGTTAGCACTTCCAAAAGGAGGGTGATGGAACTTTAACAGTGATGAAACAAGCTTCGCAAGAGTTGGTTTCAAAATTAAATGGCTTAATGATGTTCACTTTGAGTCCCGGCGCATCGAGAAATAAAATGCTCTTTTGCATGCATTCCCACAGCCATTTCTGTTATACTGCACTGCGCTGACAAGCCTGTTGTATTAGGAGGAAATAACACACACAGGAAGGTGGGCTACCTGGGGCCCTATCCTATGCAGTCCCTGTAACGTGCTTAAAGTAATTCAAGGATGAGTACAAAGAGACCAGGTCTTGCTTCTCTCCCCTAAAGCACCTCTGGTCTCCTGGAAAGGCAAGGATGAGTTTTCAGCTTTGCATGCTCAGCTTCAGAAACTCTCCAGCTTGGTTCTGCACATGTTAAATTTCAGACTGGTTTCCACTCTCAAGTGATTCATTCTCAGAGTGATTGGCTGACAGGTTATTTACTTGGATGCAGGCAGAAGGCAGCAAGGCATCAGAGGAACAATTTATTTCCAGTCCCTGGTTCTCAGATAGGAATCCTCCTAAGCCATTTGTGGGGCATTGTTTGCCAAAACGGCCAGGACCCTTTACTGATTCTTGGCTTGTGGCTTTGCAGCTCCTCCCATCAAGAGATAAAGTTTATTTCACCTCCTGCTGAGTTTTGTGTCTGACTTTGACCAATAAAATGTGGCAAAAGTGATACTCTGCAGGTCTGAGCCCGGGCTGCAAGAAGCTTGCATCCCGCCACTCACTTTTGTGGCCCCTGACTCTGCCATATGAACACGCCCCAGCTGACAGAGGGCATGGGCAACCACGTGGCCCAGAGCAGCACGAGCCCAAATGTCCCAACCAACATCAGCAAACCCATCCACCTGGCCACAGTTCATCACAGAGGAGGATGAAGGGGCCCTGCCAAGACCAGACTTACCCAGCTGAGCCGCAGCTAAACTGTCAATACATAGAGTCGTGAGTTAAACAAATGACTGTTGTGTCTAACCTCTAAGTTTGTTGTTTGTTTTTTAATGCACAATAGTTAACTGACATAACATCTCAGAATTCATTCTGCTATTGGTAGCAAGCCTGAAAACTGTCCCTCTCCAACACTGAGAGTGGGGGAGTCCCGGCTGTGTGCTCAGAATCTGTGACCTAGGCTCAAATGAGCGACAATGGGCTCAAAATCTGTGCCTCTGGAGTACACATTGGAGTTTCTACGGAACAGAGTTCAGAACGCTCTATGAACAAGATCACACCCAGGTGCAAAACGTAAGCTGGAAGCATGGCAAGTAAACACCAGACACCAGTGAATATTCCTGAGGGCATGTGGGGGTCAGGGCTGGGAAGCAAGCAGAGGTGGAAGACAGAGGAAGCTGACTCCCCGCAGCTGCCTCATTTGCCAGGCGTGCTCTCCGAGTACAGACACCATGCCTGCTGTGCCCACCAGAACCTCACACCTTGGAGGAGCTCAATGACTGTTTGCAGAGTGAATGCATGCACCTCCATCCTTAGGACTTGCTTCTCTGCATCTGCAGCTGAGCGGACAGGAAGCAAGGGGCTTCAATCAGAAGATCCACTCAGTTCAGTTCAGTCACTCAGTCCTGTCTGACTCTGAGACCCCATGGACTGCAGCACGCCAAGCTTCCCTGTCCATCACCAACTCCCAGAGCTTGCTCAAACTCATGTCCATCGAATCGGTGATGCCATCCAACTATCTCATCCTCTGTCATCCCTTTCTCCTCCTGCCTTCAATCTTTCCCGGCATCAAAGGCTTTTCTAATGAGTTGGCTCTTCACATCAGGTGGAGAAAGTATTGGAGTTTCAGCTTCAGCATCAGTCCTTCCAAAGAACATTCAGGACTGATTTCCTTTAAGATTGACTAGTTTGATCTCCTTGCAGTCCAAGGGACACTCAAGAGTCTTCTCCAACACCACAGTTCAAAAGCATCAATTCTTTAGCGCTCAGCTTTCTTTATAATCCAATTCTTACATCCTTACATGACCACTGGAAAAACCATAGCTTTGACTAGATGGACCTTTGTCGGCAAAGTAACATCTCTGTTTTTTAATATGCTGTCTAGGCTGGTCATAGCTTTTCTCCCAAGGAGCAAGTGTCTTTTAATTTCATGGCTGCAGTCACCATCTACAGTGATTTTGGAGCCCAGAAAAATAAAGTCTGGATTCCAGAAGCCTCCAGGACTCATGTTTTGGTCTAGTGTGTGTGTAGAGGGGTCTGGTAGACTAGTACAGAGCTTCTCAAGCATTAATGTGTCTATAATTTACATGTGCATCTGATGAAAATGCAGATTCTGGTTAAGAAGTGCCAGATGGGGCTTGGGATTCTAACAAACACCCAGCTGATGCCACTGCTGCTCAGGTGTGAAAAAGAAGCCTTAGCTGGATTCTTCAAATAAGATCTGAGGTACTGATGCAGACAGACTGTATTTATGGACTGAGACAGCCTGAAAGTAAAGACCTAAATTATGATCAGAGGTCATTCAGAGATCTAGGTGCATGAGATATATTCATATAAATATTAATAAAAATATGCACTATAAAATACAATTCAGGTTTTCAAAAAGGAGAAAATAACCTTAGACATTGTTAACATTACATAAAGAAAGACAGCCAGTTTTGCGTACCTTGTGTTGTCATATAATAGGAAATACCCAACATCGTCTATGGAATTTTCTTGCCAAAAATCACAACTGGAATCAGAGCAGATGTTTAAATCTAACTACCGCTACAACTGTGGGCAAGAATCCCTTAGAAGAAATGGAGTAGCCATCATAGTCAACAAGAGTCCAAAATGCAGTACCTAGGTGCAATCTCAAAAACGACAGAATGATCCCTGTTCATTTCCAAGGCAAATCATTCAATATCACAGTAATCCAAGTCTATGCCCCAACCAGTAATGCTGAAAAAGTGAAAGCTGAATGGTTCTATGAAGACCGATAGGACCTTCTAGAACTAACAACCAAACAGATGTCCTGTTCATTACAGGGGACTGGAATGCCAAAGTAGAAGTCAAGAGATACCTGGAGTAACAGGGGAATTTGGCCTTGGAGTTCAAAATGAAGCAGCTCAAAGGCTAACAGTTTTGCCAAGAGAATGCACTGGTCATAGCAAACACTCTCTTCCAACAACACAAGAGAAGACTCTACACATGGACATCAGCAGATGGTCAACACCGAAATCAGACTGACTATATTTCTTGCCACCAAAAATGGAGAAGCTCTATACAGTCAGCAAAAATAAGACCAGGAGTGGACTGTGGCTCAGATCATGAACCCCTTATTGCCAAATTCAGACTTAAATTGAAGAAAGTAGGCAAAACCACTAGACCATTCAGGTATGACCTAAATCAAATCCCTTACAATTATACTGTGGAAGTGAAAAATAGATTCAAGGGATTAGATCTGATAGAGTGCCTGAAGAACTATGGACAGAGGCTCGTGACCTTATACAGGAGACAGGGATCAAGACCATCCCCAAGAAAAAGAAATGCAAAAAGGCAAAATGGTTGTCTGAGGAGGTCTTACAAATGGCCAAGAAAAAGAAGAGATGCCAAAGGCAAAGGAGAAAAGGAAAGATATACCCATTTGAATGCAGAGTTCCAAAGAATAGAAAGGAGAGATAAGAAAGCCTTCCTCAGCAATCAATGCAAAGAAATAGAGGAAAACAATTGAATGGGAAAGAACAGAGAGCTCTTCAAAAAACATTAGAGATACCAAGGGAACATTTCACGCAAAGATGGGCTCAATGCTGCTGCTAAGTCACTTCAGTCGTGTCCAACTCTGTGCGACCCCATAGATGACAGCTCACCAGGCTCCCCCATCCCTGGGATTCTCCAGGCAAGAACACGAGTGGGTTGCCATTTCCTTCTCCAATGCATGAAAGTGAAAAGTGAAAGTGAAGTCACTCAGTCACATCTGACTCTTAGCCACCCCATGGACTGCAGCCCACCAGGGTCCTCCGTCCATGGGATTTTCCAGGCAAGAGTACTGGAGTGGGGTGCTATTGCCTTCTCCAATGGGCTCAATAAAGGACAGAAATGGTATGGACCTAACAGAAGCAGAAGATATTAAGAAAAGGTGTCAAGAATACCAGAAGAACTATACAAAAAAGATATTCATGACCTAGATAATCATGATGGTGTGGTCACTCACCTAGAGCCAGACATCTTGGAATGTGAAATCAAGCGGGCCTTAGGAAGCATCACTATGAACAAAGCTAGTGGAGATGATGGAATTCCAGTGGAGCTATTTCAAATCCTGGAAGATGATGCTGTGAAAGTGCTGCACTCAATATGCCAGCAAATGTGGAAAACTCAGCAGTGGCCAGAGGACTGGAAAAAGTCAGTTTTCATTCCAATCCCAAAGAAAGGCAATGCCAAAGAATGTTCAAACTACCACACAACTGCACTCATCTCACACGCTAGTAAAGTAATGCTCAAATTTCTCCAAGCCAGGCTTCAGCAATATGTGAACCATGAACTTCCAGATGTTTAAGCTGGTTTTAGAAAAGGCAGAGGAACCAGAGATCAAATTGTCAACACCCATTGGATCATCAAAAAAGCAAGACAGTTCCAGAAAAACATCTACTTCGGCTTTACTGACTATGCCAAAGCCTTTGACTGTGTGGATCACAACAAACTGTGGAAAATCCTTCAAGAGATGGGAATACCAGACCACCTGACCTGCCTCCTGAGAAATCTGTATGCAGGTCAGGAAGCAACAGTTAGAACCAGACACGGAACAACAGACTGGTTCCAAATAGGAAAAGGAGTATGTCAAGGCTATATATTGCCACCCTGCTTATTTAACTTATACGCAGAGTACATTATGTGAAATGCCAGGCTGGATGAAGCACAGGCTGGAATCAATATTGCTGGGAGAAATATCAATAACCTCAGATATGCAGATGACACCACCCTTATGGCAGAAAGAGAAGAAGAACTAAAGAGCCTCTTGATGAAAGTGAAAGAAGAGAGTGAAACATTCAGAAAACTAAGATCATGGCATCTGGCATGCCACTTCATGGCAAGTAGATGGGGGAACAATGGAAACGATGAAAGATTTTATTTGGGGGGGGGGGCTCCAAAATCACTGCAGATGGTGACTGCAGCCATGAAATTAAAAGACGCTTACTCCTTGGAAGAAAAGTTATGACCAACCTAGACAGCATACTTAAAAGCAGAAATGTTACTTTACCAACAGAGGTCCATCTAGTCAAAGCTATGGTTTTTCCAGTAGTCATGTACGGATGTGAGAGCTGGACTATAAAAAAAGCTGCTCTTGCTGCTCCTGCTCATCGCTTCAGTCGTGTCCGACTCTGTGCAACCCCATAGACAGCAGCCCACCAGGCTCCTCTGTCCATGGGATTCTTCAGGCAAGAACACTGGAGTGGGTTGCCATTTCCTTCTCCAATGCATGAAAGTGAAAAGTGAAAGTGAAGTTGCTCAGTCATGTCCAACTCTGTGCGACCCCATGGACCGTAGCCTACCAGGCTCCCCTGTTCATGGGATTGTCCAGGCAAGAATATGGAGTGGGTTGCCATTTCCTTCTCCAAAGAAAACTGAGTGCTGAAGAATTGATGCTTTTGAACTGTGGTGTTGGAGAAGACTCTTGAGAGTCCCTTGGACTGCAAGGAGATCCAACCAGTTCTAAAGGAAAATCCTAAAGGAAATCAGTCCTGAATATTCATTGGAAGGACTGATGCTGAAGCTGAAACTCCAATCCTTTGGTCACCTGATGTGAAGAACTGACTTACTAGAAAAGACCATGATGCTGGGAAAGACTGAAGGCAGGAAGAGAAGGGGACAACAGAGGATGAGATGGTTGGATGGCATCACTGACTTGATGTACATGAGTCTGAGTAAGCTCTGGGAGTTGGTGATGGACAGGGAAGCCTGGCATGCTACAGTCCATGGGGTCATAAAGAGTCGGATACAACTGAGTAACTGAACTGAATTGAGCTGAACCAGTTTAGAGAAAACACAGGGCAAAAGAGGAACATGAACTCGTGTTTTTGTACCCATGAGGTACAAAATACCCAGAATGTGAGAAATCCTACAGAACAAAAACCTGATTTATTCAACAACATTATGCCAAGGAAAAGAAGAATAGAGAATTAGAATTCTCTTGAGAGACTTATTGTAATATAAGGACCTTGCTTGGATACTGATTCAAACAAGTGTAAGAAAAAAAATTTTCTGAAAAAAATCTAGAAAATTTTACTACTAACTAGATATTTGATGATGCTAAGGAATTATCATTTTAACTGTAAAACGTTTTTTAAATCTGTTTTTGGACAGAAATGTTGCTGAAATATTTGCAGTGAAACAATCTGATATCATTCATTGATGGCTGGGGAAGAACTATACTGGGGCACAGAAAAAAATAGATTGGCAGAGAAATATGCCTTGAAGCTTGCGATGGGAAGGTTGGGAAATCTTATATACTAGTTGCTCTATTTTTCTGTTAGTTTAAAATTTTCCAATTTCAAGTTTGTAAATACATATATAAGCAAGAAAAGAAAGAGAGAGAGAGAGAAGTGAGAAGGAGGAGGTTAGAGGAGAGAGAAACGTGCTCAGAGGGGCACACCTCACACCCAACTACTCTTCAAAACAAGTAGATTCAGTGAACTGTCAACTCCAGTCACAACGCCAAGATTTGTGAGATCCCAGGACGTATTATTGAAATGGTAAAAGTTAAATCTGAAAAAAAAAAAAAAGAACAACAATGAAAGGAAAAAGCTGAGATTGCCAGGCCCCACTAAGGGTGGGCTGCTGAAAACCCCTCCTTCTATACTATGGCTTCCGGACAGGCCTGTCAGTGACCCCAGAGATATAAGGCCTCTTCATCCAGCAGCGCATTTGTCAACGTCTCTTGTGATCTCTGTAAAGAAGGCGGAAACTGTAGTTTGGGTGAGAGCCTGGCAGGGTGGGTTGATGGCAGATTGAACATCCAGCCACAGGAAGAGCCTGTGTTGGGTGGGGGCAGCGCTTCAGCTGAAGCCGAGGGACTCCTGTTCAAGATGCTCTTGCTCCTCATGACAACAGATGAAGATATACAAGTTCTGCCGGTCAAAGTGACAGGGGACGGACAGTCTAAAGGACCACCTTTGAATACCTTTGATGACAGAGTGATTATTGAAACACATCTCAACATGCTACAACAGAAGCTATGTTCAGTTCAGTTCAGTTCAGTTCAATCGCTCAGTCATGCCCGACTCTCTGCAACCCCATGAATCGCAGCACGCCAGGCCTCCCTGTCCATCACCAACTCCCGGAGTTCGCTCAGACTCACGTCCATCGAGTCTGTGATGCCATCCAGCCATCTCATCCTGGGTCGTCCCCTTCTCCTCCTGCCCCTAATCCCTCCCAGCATTAGAGTCTTTTCCAATGAGTCAACTCTTCTCATAAGGTGACCAAAGTACAGGAGTTTCAGCTTTAGCATCATTCCTTCCAAAGAAATCCCAGGGTTGATGTCCTTCAGAATGGACTGGTTGGATCTCCTTGCAGTCCAAGGGACTCTCAAGAGTCTTCTCCAACACCACAGTTCAAAAGCATCAATTCTTTGGCGCTCAGCCTTCTTCACAGTCCAACTCTCACATCCATACATGACCACAGGAAAAACCATAGGTCTGACTAGACGGACCTTAGTCAGCAAAGTAATATCTCTGCTTTTGATTATGCTATCTAGGTTGGTCATAACTTTTCTTCCAAGGAGTAAGCGTCTTTAGCAAGCTGAAATGTCATAGTGTTTATTATCAAACAACCAATCAGGGGAGTCAACATGCAGAAAAGGCCAAAGCCTGTGGCTGATACACATGTGTGGGAGGGAAAGGCTGACTGTGGACCACGTGCGCTTAGGGCCCTTGTAAGATACAGATGATTATAGTCCTCCTCTGGCTGGAGAAACACTAACTTAAAGATTTTCTTTTCCTGTAAATTCCACAGGAGTCAATAATCTAAGCAGCTGCCAATGCTAATTTGATTTTAACATACATTAAAACAATTATTTTCCAGAAGAGTGGATGAACACAGTCACGGCATCTAGCATTCGTAAGTGCTTACTATGCGTCTGGCGGCATGCCAGGCATCATAACATATGTTATCTTGTTACTAGAGACACTACAGTCAGTTGCATTCAACTCTTTGTGGCCCCATTTACGGTAGCCCACCAGGCTCCTCTGCCCAAGGGATTTTCCAGGCAAGAATACTGAAGTGGGTTGCCATTTCCTACTCCAGGGGATCTTCTCAACCCAAGGAGTGAACCCATATCTCTTGTGTCTCCCTATCGGCAAGAGGATTCTTTACCACCAGCACCACCTGGGAAGCCCTGGTTTCTCTGAAGGTGGAATGATGCTTCTGCCACTGAAGTTATCAGGCATGGTCTGTCAGAATCTTTCAAGGGACTGATAAATAAGCTATCTGTTTAGGTCTTTTGCCCACTTTTTGATTGCACTGTTTTTCTGGTGTTGAGGTATATGAGCTGCTTGTCTATTTTGGAAATTAATCCTTTGCCAGTTGTCTCATTTGCTATTATTTTCTCCCATCCTGAAGGTTGTTTTTTCACCTTGTTTATAGTTTCCTTTGTTGTGCAAAAGCTTTTAAGTTTAATTAGGTACTACTTTTTTTTTTTTAATTTTCATTCCTTTGGGAGGTGGGTCATAGAAGATCTTGCAGAGATTTATGTCATACAGTGTTCTGCCTATGTTTCCTCTATGAGTTGTATAATTTCCAGCCTTCTATTTAGGTCTTTAAACCATTTTGAGTTTATCTTTGTGTATGGTGTTAGGAAGTGTTCTAATTTCATTATTCTACGTGTAGCTGCCCAGTTCTCCCAGCACCACTTATTGAAGAGACTATTTTTTCTCCCTTGTATATTCTTACCTCCTTTGTCAAAGATAAGGTGCCCATAGGTGTGTGGGTTTATCTCTGGGCTTTCTATCTTATTCAATACAACTCAATACCAGAAAAAAACCAACCCAATCAAAAAGTGGGCAAAATATCTAAACAGACATTTCTCCAAAGAAGACATACAGTTGGCTGATAAAACCATGAGAGGATGCTCAACACTGATTATTATTAGAGAAATGCAAATCAAAACTACAATGAGTTATCACCTCATGCCGGTCAGAATATCATCATCAAAGAATCCACAAACAATAAAAGCTGCGGAGGGTGTGGAGAAAAGGAAACCCTCTTGCATTATTGGTGGGAATGTAAATTGATACAGCCACTGTGGAAAACAGTACGGAGATTCCTTAGAAAGCTAGGAATAAAACTACCATCTGACCCAATAATCACACTACTAGGCATATACCCTAAGGAAACCAAAGTTGAAAACCACACATGTACCCAATGTTTACTGCAGCACCATTTACAATAGCTAGAACATGGAAGCAACCTGTCCATCAACAGATGAATGGATAAAGAAGCTGCGGTACATATACATAATGGAATTTTACTCAGCCATAAAAAGGAATGCATTTGAGTCAATTCTAATGAAGCAGTTGAACCTAGAGACTATTATACAGGGTGAATGTGAAAGCCTCTCAGTTGTGTCCAACTCTTTGCAACCCCATGGACTGTAGCCTGCCAAGCTCCTCTGTCCATGGAATTCTCTAGGCAAGAATACTGGAGTGGGTGGCCATTTCCTTCTCCAGGGAGTCTTCCCAACCCAGGCATGAAATCCAGGTCTCCCGCATTGCAGGCAGATCCTTTACTGTCTGAGCCACCAGGGAAGCCCAAGAATACTGACGTGGGTAGCCTGTCCCTTCTCCAGGGGATCTTCCTGACCCAGGAATCAGACCAGGGTCTCCTGCACTGCAGGCAGATTCTTTACCAGCTGAGCTACCCTACAGAGTGAAGTATGTCAGAAAGAGAAAAACAAATGTCGCATATTAACACATATATATATGGGATCTAGAAAGATGGCATTGGTGACCCTACTTGCAGGGCAGCAATCAAGGTGCAGACAGAGAACAGACTTATGGACATGGAAGGCTGGGGGGAAGAAGAGGGTGGGACGAATGAAGAGAGTCGCATGGAAACATATACACCACCATATGTAATACAGACAGCCATTGGGAATTGCCGCATGACTCAGGGAACTCAAACAAGGGCTCTGTAACACCTAGAGGGTGGGATGGAGTGAGCCGTAGGAGAAAAGTTCAAGAGCAAGGGACCATATGTATACCTATGGCTGATTCATGTTGATGTTTGGCAGAAACCATGCTGTGATGCAATTATCCTTCCATTCAAAACAAATAAATTAAAAAAAAAAAAAAAAAAACACCCAACTATCTGATCCTTCTGGTTGAGTGGATCCAGACATCTGCTGAGGGGACCAACTTACGGACCAATGGCTAGAGCCAGAAATCTTCATGAGAAGCAGGAAGGCCAGAGTCCTGGGCAGAAGTAAAACTTTAAACTTCATAAAAATGTAAAGAGCATGAGAGCATCAGGAGGTTGACTGAATCTAGCAGAGACTGGAAATGGACATTCAAGTTGGAGGTTGGAAGAAGAGAGTTTGTAGTCAGAAAATAGGAACTAAAGAAAAGCAACGGGGAGCTGGATCTCAAGGTTTGGAGGGTGGGTGGAGGATGGCAGAAGAGGCCTCAGCAGTAAAAACGCTCTGTGGCGTGACGACTGTATGCGGGGTGCCAGGTGTGCTGGAGGAGGGGAAAGCATGCTGGAAAGAAGTCAGCCTGGTCTCAAACAGGGAGCTCACAGAAACACTGAGGCATCAAGTGAAGGATATGGATTAGTGTGAACAGTGAGGCTCCTTCTGAAGCAGAGACTGTTAGTTCGCATGCCGGGAGACACGTGGTAAAGGGCGATCAGTCTGCAGGTAATTAAAATCAGAAGTTCTCCCCATGTTCCTCTGCGCGCTATTTGAGTCTTGACAGAGTGAGGATGTTTCTGCCCTTGGATAAATTCTAATGAACAGCAATCCCTGAGTGCCGGCTTCAGGCCGTGATGACGCTTGCGCAGGGAAGTACGGCTCCATGGTCTTACACATCGGCTAACCACCTGGTTTTGAAAAGGTTCACTTCATAATTAAAATCCATGTCTGATAAACAACCCAGCACCAAGGAACCATAGCATGTGTCTGGCAGGCTGCTAAAGGTCTTTGTAAAACTGAGTTTGATACATAGAAATCACCTTACATTTATCTATCTATCCATCCATCCATTCATCCATCCATCCATCCAGGCTACTGGGGGTACATAATGATAAAATAATACAGACAAAAAGTTGAGATAAAACTGGTGATGTATGCAGGTATGAATCAATAAAGGAAGCTTCATCTTGGATCCTCAAAAGGACAAGGGCATTGGCTGGCTTTTGTGGCCAGTCAGTGAGTCAAGTGAGTCACTGACCTCATGAGGGGGATGAAAAAAATAGATGGAACAGTAGTGATCTTTCAGAGACCCAGAATGACCCAGTTTGACTAATCGGATAGCAGGTCCATTCTGTACGCAAAGAGACAGTCCACACTAAATCATCACGCCTCCGGCCTTCACCATTAGCCATCAGGGGCTGGTCCTTCCCTATTGTTTATGGAGTGGCCAGTGAGCCAGACCTCTCAGATGTACACAGAACATTAATCTAGGAAAGGATATGAAATTTCAACCCACATTAAGATACAGGTCAGTCGGTGGGGAGTATGATTCATGCCCTCAGCTTACAACCTTTCGGGAGCAACGCAGGTAGACCGTGGAATCTGTTGTCCTGCTCCCCTTGATGTGGGCCCTCCTGTGATGCAGGTGGGTCAGCAAAACTGAGTGAACTCCCAAGCTCAAAACTGGCCCAAAAGTCCAAAGAGGAGATACAGCTTTACAGTTTGGGAGAGACCAAAACTCCCATCCCTGCTCTGAGCTATACATTTTGTAGTTGGAAGTGGTCTTAGAAATTATCTAAACCAATTTCTCATCATATAGTTGGGAAAACTGATTCCATAAAGGAAAATGTACATATTTCCTGGCCGTTTCTTTCTATGACAGAGCATTTAGACAATGTACCCCGTGAAAAAGAATGGGAAAAATAGAATTTGGGCTTGCAGAATTTTATTTTTGAAATCCTGCCACAGAATAATGGCTGTATCAAGGAAGAAATACTATGGGTCAGGAATTCTATGATCTGGACCCAGCAGCATCTTCACTAGCTCTGGAACCTTCTCTAGAGTCCCTTTCTGATTTTCTCTCTTTATTCCAAAACCTGTCAGAGCTCAGAGCACATGGTTAGGTTAAAAAAACGTTTGATGAATGAATAAATGCACTTAAGCTCTGAATTTCCATACTTCTCTGCATAGCAATAAGAAAAAAGGCACTCTTTTAAAAAGGAAGACTTCATTTATCAGAATATGAATATATTCAAATTCCTGGATTTGTGTTAAGATAAATGCGCAGTAATTTTGCTAAAAATACTTCCAAAAAAGCAATTAACTTAAGGACACCGTTGATGCCCTTAAGAGATGTTCATTCATGTCATTCAGTTGAGGAAGAGGAGCACTGCATTTTTATTCACTGGAGAGTTAAGACCCCTGCGGACAACTTTAAAAATTGATGTCCCTTTGAGCTTCCTGTACCCTTACTTCTCAAAGTGAGTTCCCTGGACCACCGGCAGAAGCAGCAGTATTATCTGGGTACTTGCGTGATTTGCAAAGGTGCAAGCTCAGCCCTGAGCTTTTTGTGGATAACTGCCTTACAATATTGGTTTGATTTCTGCCGTACATCAACATGAATTAGCCATAAGTATACATATGTACCCTCCCTCTTGAACCACCCTCCCACCTCCCACCCTTTCCCACCAACCTGGGTTTGAATTTGTTTTCTAGCCAACCTTGGGTTTGAATTTGCATTACAACAAGAAGGTGATTTGCCTGCCGGCTACAGTTAAGGAAATGCTGCCCTGGGTCAGTCCAGCAGGCTGAGATGCTCAGGAGACAGAACATCCACTGTGCAGTATATAGTTTCCTCTGCCTCTGCTGAAAAGCCCGCCCTGGGTATTGCCTACCTAAATGCCTAAGGATAAATTCCCAGTGAAACAAACTTCAAGAAGCCTTCAGAATATTTCCCTCCTAATTATTCGACTGAACCATATGAAATCACTGGCACTCCGTGTCTTTGAACTACAGAAATGGACATTTCATATATTTCAATGGCTTGTAATGCACCAAACTTTGTGTTAAGTGCTTTAACTCTGATTATTCTAATCCACAGACTCCTCTATGAGGTCAATATTAAGTCCATTTTGCAGTTGGGGGAGTTAAGGACTAGAAAAGTCACATTCCCAAAGTTACACAGACAGGAATGAAAAGGTTCACGTTCATATTCGACCCTGGCCCCAAGGAGGCCCAGCATTCCTCAAGGTGTGATCCTCAGACCATCACATGGGAAACTTATTAAAATGCATATTATAGATACCATCCTGGACATATTGAATCTGGATCTCTGGTGTTGGGGACTAAGACTCTGTATTTTATTGAATCCTACTCTTTATGTACCCTACTTCCTCTCAAAGTAGGTGGTGAACGGCCATTAATATAAAAGTCTAACTCATGCCAAGGCAGAGGGACCAGGTACCCAATTTCCCCAGGAAAGCCATGGTTTACAGACATTGCTTGTACAATGTCTGTACAAGCACGGTACAGCTTCTGTGAGCTCCTCATTTGATTCTCAGAAGTGTTCAGGTTTGGATGATAAGTTATATGGTCACCTTGTGTTAGGGGGCAGACGGGGTTGGGTCTCTCCCAAGAGAGCACCAGCCCTCTGTCCCCATCGGGCAGCTCTCCCGAGCTTCCCGGTGCTCGGGGCGGGCCTGGGTCTGTCCAGCATCCTGAGCCTCCCTCTCCCCTCCCCCAGCCCCTGCCTCCGGGGCCGGCAACCCCAGGCCAACGTGGCAGGCAGGTCTCCAGCCGACCTGAGGCATTCACGCAGGGAGGGCCACGCTGGCATTCCCCGGATACCTGTGGGAAACCTCTGAGCTGTTCTGACCTGTGCTCCACTGAGAACACTGTCTCTTTTCCATGTGTCATCCTCTGGGGTAACCTTGCCTGAGAACTTTCTCCATGATGACACAGGTGGGTCCCTAGGCCACTAGAACTGGCAAGGTCTCACTCTTCTCTGGATCCCAGTGTGGGACCCAGGGCCAGGCACTAGTGAAATTCCAACAGGTATTTTCCAGTAGTCCAAATGATCAAAGTAATGCAGTTCTCAGATTACTGTCCCAGAAGCAGGTTTTGACAAATTAAGGAGAAAGGAAAATTAGAAACCTAGTGGGTAGGGAATGTGATTTTATCAAGGCCTTAAGGGAGTTCAGAAAAGAGAAAGGATCATAGAGTACAAAGTCAGGATACAAAAAAAAAAACACCAACCTTATCTTTAAAGAATATGTTAGCTTCACCATCAAATAACATAATCAATATCAGTTCAGTTCAGTCACTCAGTCCCATCCAACTCTTTGCGACCCCACAGACTGCAGCATGCCAGGCTTCCCCGTCCATCATCAACTCCCGGAGCTTACTCAAACTCATGTCCATTGAGTTGGTGATGCCATCCAGCCATCTCATCCTCTGTTGTCCCCTTCTCCTCCTGCCTTTAATCTTTCCCAGCATCAGAGTCTTTTCCAATCTAGGGTCTTTTTGCATAAGTTGGCCAAGGGATTGGAGTTTCAGCTTCAACATCAGTCCTTCCGATGAACACCCAGGACTGATCTCCTTTAGGATGGACTGGGTGGATCTCCTTGCAGTCCAAGGGACTCTTAAGAGTCTTCTCCAACACCATAGCTCAAAAGCATCACTTCTTCAGTGATCACCTTTCTTTATAGTCCAACTCTCACATCCATACATGACTGCTGGAAAAACCATAGCTTTGACTAGTGGACCTTTGTTGGCAAAGTAATCAAATAAATATATTCTCCTTCAATCTCTGGAAATCTTTTCAGGTAAACTGTGTCTACATTTAAAACAATGGGTTTAATTATGAATGGACTATGGAACACCAAAAAATTCTGGAAAAACAAGGTAAAAATCTATTTTCCTTTTCAGATTAATATTACATTAAATTTACAGGAATTTTATCTGCAAATATACCTGGAGGCTGCAGAAAATGTAACTTACACACTGTTTAAAAATTAGTTTATCTTACATGTGATGATTGATTTTTATATATCAACTTGACTGGACTATGTGGTGCCCAGACATTTGGTCAAAGGCTATTCTGGGTCTTTCTGGAGGAGATTAGCATCTGAATCTACAGAGCAGAGCAGATCACCCTCCCCAGGGTGGGTGGGCCTCTCGCAGTCAAGGGAAGACCTGAAGAGAACACCAAGGCTGAGTAACAGGGACGCCTCCTGCCTGCCTGCCTGCCTGAGCTGTGACATCAGTCTTCTCCTGCCCTCAGACTGGAACCTACACCATCAGTTTTTCTGGTTCTCAGGCCCCTGGGCTTGGCTGGATTTCACCTACACTGCTGGCTCTCCTTGGCCTCCAGTTTGCCAACTGTAGATCTTTAGACGTCTCAATGCCCATAATCACATGAGCCCACTCTTTACGATAAAGCCCTTGGCTCACATGATTACAGAGGCTGAGACGTGACAAGACCTGCAATTAGCAAGGCCCAGAGAGCCAGAGGTCCTTCCAGCAGCAGTCCACGTACCAAGGCCTAAGCGCATATGCCTGCATCTGCCTACCCTCAGGTCCAGGGCAAAACTCAAAATTGCTATAATTCAACCTTTTCTAATATATGTTCAGCCAATCAATACACCACTCACCCACTCCCAGAACATTTTAGAGGTCAAGTAAGTGAGAGAAACACTAGACAGAGGAAAACATGCAGCCAGAACCCCTAAGATGACTACACACACGTGTACAGAGAGGAACGTGGTTCTTCTCTAATGCTTTTGATCGCTTATTTCCCATTCCTCCACCATCCTCGTTTTACCCTTGCAAGACTGAGATTCCAAGGAAAACACCGGGGAAAAGCCGTGCCCAATTCAGCCAGAGCGGCCAGTTCCAAAGCAGAAAGCAGCAGCCAGGGGCAGTGGGGCTCTGAGGTGTCTCCCACGTATGGTGCCCCAGGACATGCATGGCCCCTCCAGTCAAATCCCGAAGAGCTTGTACAGTCTGCTGCCTCCACTTTTCTCATCACAACACACTGTTTTGTCTATTCCTGTAAAAATCTGCTTTGTTTGGGACTAAATATCAATACAAAGCATGAGGACAGTGATTTGTGGCTCTAGGCTTACAGCTGTGTGACCTCAGTCTCTGTGCCTCACCTCTCTATCTGCAAAATGGAGAAGATAATAGTTGTTGCAAGGATTAAGTGAATTAATGCACGTATAGTCTTAATATAGAGTTGTGCTGTCTCATAGAGTAGCTATCAGCCACATGTGGTGATTTCCAAAAAATTAATGAAAATGAGGTTCTCAAGGCAAGAATACTGAAGTGGCTTGCCATTCTCCTCTCCAGTGGACCACATTCTGTCAGACCTCTCCACCATGACCTGTCCCTCTTGGGTGGCCCCACAGGGCATGGCTTAGTTTCATTGAGTTAGACAAGGCTGTGGTCTGTGTGCTCAACATTCAGAAAACTAAGATCGTGGCATCTGGTTCCATCACTTCATGGCAAATAGATGGGGAAACAGTGGCAGACTTTATTTTTGGGGGGCTCCAAAATCACTGCAGATGGTGACTGCAGCCATGAAATTTAAAGATGCTTATTCCTTGGAAGGAAAGTTATGAACAACTTAGATAGCATATTAAAAAGCAGAGAGATTACTTTGGCAACAAAGGTCCATCTAGCCAAAGCTATGGTTTTTCCAGTGGTCATGTATGGATGTGAGAGTTGGACTGTGAAGAAAGCTGAGCACAGAAGAATTGATGCTTTTGAACTGCGATGTTGGAGAAGATTCTTGAGAGTCCCTTGGACTGCAAGGAGATCCAACCAGTCCATCCTAAAGGAGATCAGTCCTGGGTGTTCATTGGAAGGACTGATGTTGAAGCTGAAAATCCAATCGTTTGGCCACGTGATGTGAAGAGCTGACTCATTTGAAAAGACCCTGATGCTGGGAAAGATTGAGGGCAGGAGGAGAGGGGACGACAGAGGATGAGATGGTTGGATGGCATCACCGACTCAATGGACACAGGTTTGAGTAGACTCCGGATGTTGGTGATGACAGGGAGGCCTGGTGTGCTGTAGTTCATGGGGTCTCAAAGAGTCAGACACGACTGAGTGACTGAACTGAATGAAAATGAAATTAAAATTCAGGTCTTTGGTTGTATGAGTCACGTTTCAAGTCCCTCACAGCCATGTGTGACAGGCAGCCACCATACTGGATGGTACAGAAGAGATGTTTCCATTGTCAGGATGTTGCACAGTCTGAACACCCAGCAAGTACTGAAGAAGGGCTAGTTTTTATTTTCCCAAAGCCTGCACAGATCAGGTTCACTGTTTAGCTCCTCAACTCATCAGTCAGGTCTCCTTCTAGGGGTCTAACACAAACTATGGGGTCTCAGTCGCTTTGCCCTCTCTTCTCTTTGTCCTGTTTCTGCCCCCTTCCTTCTTTCATCCTTCCTCCCACCCTCCTTTCCTCCCTCCCTTTTCCACCCTTTCCTCCTTCCCTCCCTCCCTCTCTCTCATCTTCCTCCCCCCCCCCTCCATCCTGCCCTCTTTCTCTTTTTTCTTCCTTTACTTTTTCCCTCCCTCCACTGTCCACCCTTTCCTCCCTCCCTCCCTCTCTCTCATCTTCTTTCCTCTCTCTCTCTCCCTCCATCCCGCCCTCTTTCTCTTCCTCCTTCCTTTACTTTTTCCCTCCCTCCTTCCCTTCTCTTCCTTTCTCCCCGCCCCTGCCTTTCTCTCCAACAGAAGGACCACCAGAGGTTCCTGGGCCCTGCCATGGTTTGGTTCCTGAACCTTCGCTGTTGTGTCCTCCTAGTGAAATACCCTGCTCTCTGCGTTCACTGTCCCAGGGTCACTGTCGGCACCTGCGCCCGAGATGCTGTCCTACCACCTCTAGGAGGCCCTGACTTTGTGAGTCAGAGAGCTGAGCCTGTCTTTCCACCAACTACATCCTTTCTCTCTATCAAAGTGAAAGACTTTGACAGAGATAAATGTGCACCTGCTAAATTATTTGTAGTAGCAAATGTCGCTGTAACGGGATCAGTCAAGCACCACTGCCATAGGCTGCTGCCTCGGCCTCAGAGAAACAGGCTGAAGGAAACTTTCTGTCGGTAATTCTAGTTGTGACAGGATGTGACCACCATTCCTTCCTAAAAGAATCATAATGGATATCGATTCTTAGTTCTGGAGTTTGGCTCGTTAAAAACCACAAATAGAATTCTATGGGGAACGAGCTATATTGATTGGTTCATTTTGCTTTATGGGTTTGTTTCCTATGTAACATGTAATTGTATATCACAGTTGCTATAATACACAAGAATTAAAGACCTAATTTGGCTAAATAAGAATTGACTTATAAATTATGAAACATTCTCTCTCATCAAACTCCTGGATAATTAAATAAGATTTTAGCGAGTGCTATCTTGGTAGATTGTTTTGTATTTGGGGTGGGAGCTGAAAGACTGGGAACCTTTTTTTTTTTCTCCTGTCACTTTTTAACTTTCTGAGCACTTAAGCCAGTGGTAATGAGTTTAGGGATTTTAGACAAGGCTGTTAAATTTTTGCTGAGGTCTATTAAGCTGTCTTTTCTTTCGCATTATTTCGCTCCTAAAATCTCAAAATGAATTGCCATCAGTGGTACGGCGGCAAGGGCACAGGCTCCGGCAGTAATTAGACTTAAGTTCTGACTCTGCCTCTCCCTCCTCATTTTAGTAGGCAGGCTGTCCTTCCATGCACCAGGCTTTCTGCACTTAACCACGTGCAGACACTTAACATGTCTTGGTCCATGTGAAGTGAGCAGATACGATGCACGGAATAACTGGAAAAGCATCTGCATTCTTGGGCTTGCCCTACGGTCGTGAGAAGAACATGCTTATATTAGCATCCGGTCCCAGGAGGAGGAAAAATACCTGGAGGAGAGCCACCCCTAGCCAGGTTCAGCTTAGACATCTGACTTAGCCCAAAAGTGTATCTGTGGACGGAAAAGTGATGATCGTTGTATAGTGCTGGGTTGTATCACAGCTAACCAACACACCTGCCAAACATCCTTTATCCACCACCTTCTCCCATTGCCAAGGGGCATGGCTCTCTCTTAGCACTGCCCTGAGGGATGAGAAAGACACCAGCAAGAATAGAGAGACCAACAAGAACATCACCACCACCACCAAGAAAATCCACTTGGGTTGTGTGCTGAATGGATATGAACACACCCAGTGCACAACCGTGCTTTCTACCGGCAAGAGTCAGGTTTGTAGAGACAAACAAGCATCTGTGGTTCCCAAGCAGCAACTGCCTGGGAGACTAAGAACACAGCCCTTCTACCCTGAAACATATGCCAGGGAAAGTTGTTGCTAAAATAGGATACATCATTAGAAAACAAGATAACAGACGGGAAGAGGAAGCATATGACAAAAACTCAGATGCAAGCGATCTTTAAGGATCCAGCCGAGTCCAAAACCAAAAGATGAGCAGAAAGCCTATGATTAATTTATGTGTTTTTATTTTGATAAATCAGAGTCTACGACTCTCACAGGGACTCTAAGCATCCTATGTAACTCCCTTAATGGTAGATGTGCAGTGGCTGAGGGCGTCATTAGGGTAGATGAGCTGCATAAGCCCCCTCACTTCAGTCCTGGGCGGTAAAGCTGGAGGTGGACCTGCACCCCACCCAGGGAACCCCTGGGCTTTAGCACAGAAGCACTGAGGGAGCCAAATGAGCTGAGAGAGCAGGGGGGCTGGAAAAGGGATGCACAGGGAGGTAGCCTTCAGACCAGATGCTCGGGCTGAGCGAGGAAAGCACGGCTTAAACAAAGAAAAGAAGAACCTTTCTGTATTGAAAAGTGTTAGCCATTAAGTCCTCGAGTCCCTATCTTATTTGATACTGACCAGTGAGGGAGTTTTGCAAAGGGAAATCTTTCTCTTTGCCTCTGCGGGTACCACTAAGGTCTTTTGAGCAATATTGGTAACAATATGCAGCAATTGAAGAAAGATCCTACAAGACTGATGGATGAAGGGTGGCCGGTGTGATTCAGTGTTGATAAATGTCTGATACAATGCTTCAAGAAAATTAGTTCACACCCATAATGCTTTACAAGTAACAAAATCATAACAGCTATTATCTCCTTTAAATAAATCTTGAAAATTTGTGTGAAAGAGGATATATGATGCAGGATAATTCATCGCTAGTTTATGAACAGTGTTTAGAACACTATAATAATACAAAATGCTAATGTAACCAGAAATTGTGACATAACCGTATTAAGAAAGATGGGGAAGGAGAATCTAGAAAGTACACGTGGAATATAAAATTAACGGACCTAGAGAGTGTCACACAGAGTGAAGTAAGTCAAAAAGAGAAAACCATCCTATATTAGCACATACATGTGGAATCTAGAAAAACAGTAGAGATGAACATATTTGCAAAAGAGAAACAGAGACATAGACATAGAAAGCAAATGCATGGACACCAAGGGGAGAAAAGGAAGGTGGGATGAAACGGAGCTTGGGACTGACGTATAGACACTATTATGCATAAAACAGGCAACTAAAGAGGACCTCCCGTACAGCATGGGGAACCCCATTCAGCGCTCTGTGGTGAACTAAACAAGAAGGAAATCTGAAAAAGAGGGACTGTATGTGCACATATCGCGGGTTCGTTTTGCTGTTCAGTGGACACTAACACTGCGGGCCACACAGGAAGGCTATGGCAAGCCTAGACAGCACATTAAACCGCCAGACAGAGACTCATACAGTCAAAGCCACGGTCTTTCTGGCAGTTATATACAGATGTGAGAGCTGGATCATAAAGAAGGCTGAGCGCTGATGAATTGATGCTTTCGAACTGTGGTGCTGGAGAAGACTCTTGAGAGCCCCTTGGACTGCAAGGAGATCCAACCAGTCCATCCTAAGGGAAAGCAACCCTAAATATCCATTGGAAGGACTGATGCTGAAGTTCCAATACTTTGGCCACCTGATGCGAAGAGCTGATTCACTGGAAAAGATCCTGATGATGAGAAAGATTGAAGGCAAAAGAAGAAGAGGGTAGCAAAGGATAAGATGGTTGGATAGCATCACTGATTCTAAAGACATGAACTTGGGTGAACTCTGGGAGATGGTGAGGGACAGGGAGGCCCGGCGTGCTGCAGTCCAGGGGGTCACAAAGAGTCAGACACAACTTCATGATTGAACAGTGATAGAAACTGCAAAACAACTATACTTCAATAAACAAGTTTTAAACGATTAATGAACTTATAAATAGCAGTTCAAGCATATGATTTAGAAAAGTGGAGGTAAATAAGAGAAGAAAAAGTAAAAGAAAGAATTAAGACCAGTTCCCTCTGGGGAGTGGGACTCCTGGGTGGAGAGAAGTGCTGTTTTTCCTGATAAACACTGTGGAAACACCACTTGACTTTTAGAACTCTGACTCCTATTGGTATGATAAAGGAAATTAATCATCTATGCAGAAGCAAACAAAACAAACTGGTTCTATCATGCCAAGTTCTGGGAAACACTTGAAAAGATTTGGGAAAAAGGAAGAAAAAAATGAAATGTCAACCTATGCAAGCACAGCTTCTGCGTTCTTCCACTCAGACCCCCACATGCATTTCTGCTCTCACTGCTTAGAGAAGATTTGACAGGGCAGGAAAATATCCAAGAAGAGGTTGTATTAATCCAGCAGTAAACCTGCTTCACCCTAAACTGACGACCTGCTGTGAAGACACTGGCCCTCCCACTGTCCTAAAGCAAGACTAGGAATGATACCTGTCTTGAAGGGTGAAGCTTGATGATGACATTATCAATACTCAACGTCATGAAAGTTTTGCCACGAAGAATAAAGACTGTGTCAAAGGGAAAGAGAAAAGAACAGGGGACAAGAACAACCCTATGCTCTTCTCAAACGTGAAAAGTATTGATGGAGAGAAGCAAGTCAGTACAAATGCATTCAACCAGCTCTGTCAATTACAAAGCTAAGTTAATGTAAATATCTGCAATATTTCATCAAGAAACACTCAACTGGTGAATTGACTGATCCACTCAACACATGCAGTGTGAGTCAGTATCAATAAATATTATGTTGAGTGGAAGGAGCCAGACTTGTTTTTCCTGCCATTGTTCTCTGAACTGTACGTGTACGTATGAGTCACATACTCTTCTCGAATGATGTATTTCCTGTAATACTTCTGGAATATAATTCTTCTAAGAATACTCCTACCTATGGAGGTCATCGGGCAACCCTGGTGGATCAGATGGTAAAGAATCTTCCTATAATGCAGGAGATCTGGGTTTGATCCCTGGGTCAGGAAGATCCCCTGGAGGAAGGCATGGCAACCCACTCCAGTACTCTTGCCTGGAGCATCCCACAGACAAAGGAGCCTGGTGGGCTACAGTCCATTGGGTTACAAAGAGTCAGATATGACTGAAGCAACTGAGCACGCATTCACACATGGGGTTCATTAATGGTTATTGAAAGCGTCCTGTGCTGTAGCTACATTATAAGTATCATTATCTTTATACTCAGAGTAGCACTGAATTAGATTATCATGGTTCTGATCTAAAGATTAGACAACTGAGGCTCAAGGACGAATTCCCCTTGCCCAAGACCCAGACAGCCATGCAGATCTACTTGACTCCAGGGTCCTGGCTCTTTTGACAGCAACAGATTGTGGTAATTATTATTATTAATTTTTTTAGCAGCACTGTGAAGCCTATGGGATCATAGTTCCCTGACCAGGGATTGAACACACGGCCTCAGCACTGGAAACATGGAGTCTGAACCACTGGACTGCCAGCGAAGTCCTCAACTCCTTTAAGAGGCGTTTCTAAGAGGAAACAAAGGATTGCTTGGAGCTTTGTGCAGAACACGACCAGGAAAGGGAGGTGAAGCCTAGAGTGGACGGCGGTGGGGCTGCCTCTCCGGAGGTGCCCAGCACTGTCTTCAGCACTGCTTCTCCTCCCATCATCTTTCACTCTTTCAGGTAATGATGTGCCCAGATGCTTTGAGAAGTTTCATCCTAGAAATTAACTTCGACAGTGATGCAGAAACATTTGTCCTTCCCAGTGGGAAGTTAAATGAGAAAACAACGGATCACTGATGAGGAGAAGCCAAGAACGAACAAAACTGGAAAGTGATGATTCAAACTGCGGGGTGTCTTAGATGAATTATGTAAGATATTCCACACGCACTAGGATTTGACTGTTGCCAAAGAAAGTAAGTATACCCTCCGTGATTTATTTAAGAGACTGTTTAAATTCACTTGATCTATGGCTAAGGCTCCAGAGGTGATATGACCCAGCCAGAATTGCTCCTCTTTCTGGAGTAAAAAGGAGAAAGAGGTAACTCAAGTTTCCTTCTGATCACAAAAGAATGGCTAGAGATTCTTTTAGAAATCTCTTTAGGTTGGATAAATGGCGAGAAAACAGAATCTGCTCTCTGCGGAGTCAGTTTCATTTTTAAAAGCATCACAATGAAGCCTCCAGTAGGGAGATCACTGCTGCAGAAGACAGCTGCAAACAGTGACTTCTTAAAAACGAGACGGATAAACAGACTAATGAGTTTACAAAATGTAGGGTGTGCCAAGAGTGTAATAAAAATCCATCCCACTTAGTGTCCACTTGTGTTTCAGCAAAACAGGAGCACTTGCCAAGTGCTGTAAATTAAATTATAAGGCACAATGATGGTGCATAATTCTCTCATATATATATGTACACACACACACACACACACACACATATATATATATATATATATCTGGACAATTGAACTGAAATCATACTAGATGCAAAAAAATTCCTTAATATCTAATTAGTAAACATCTACATAGGCCCTGTTACCAGCGGCTATATTGATATGGGGATCTCTCTCATAACTCCACATCAGTTTGTTAGAAAATCCTTCAAATAGATCCAGAATTTAACCTCCTCAACAACATTCACTGCTACCGTCCTGGTCTGAGTCACCTAGACACTAGATATTAAGGAATTTTTTGCATTAAGATAGAGGGGAGCTTCCCAGTTGTCTCAGCGGTAAAGAATCTGCCTGCCATCACAGGAGATGAGGGTTGGATCCCTGGCTCAGGAAGATCTGGAGAAGGAAATGGTGACCCACTGCAGTACTCTTGCCTGGGGAATCCCAAGCACAGAGGAGCCTGGGAGGCTACAGTCCCTGGGATTGCAAACAGTCAGACACGACTGAGCACCTAAATAGCAACAACAGGAGAGAGAAACACAGAGGATGACTCAGAGTTTCTCCCTTTGACCCAATGAAAGATAGATAGAGTCCTGATAAAGTAAGATGAAGAAACTGGGGTGGAGCAAATCTGTGGGGAGAGGGAAGCTCAGTTTGGACATGTTGGGTTGGAAATGTCAACTACAAATTGGCACTTACCTAGAGCATCGCCAATGACTGAACGATACACGCATTTGCCACCTGCCTCTACAGAGATGGAGCCCCACGCTGCTACAGCTGGCGACCTTCAGCCACCCCAGAGGGAGTTCAGGGTGGAGTGAGGCACTCTCTGCTCCAGGGAATCTGGTGGGACAGCTCTTTAGATAGTTGGATGTTTTGGGGAACAGGTTTTATGATCTCAATCCCTGCATCTCCTCATATCTAGAGAAGCACCAAATCCCTCCATGGTGACATCAGATCCTCATGACTCACAAAAGCCTTTTGTAAAATGAGTACTTCATGGCACTGAACTCCCCCTTCACCAAAACCTTGTATATTGACTCTCCCCCACTGCCTCTTTGGAGCAGTCTCTCAGAGCTATCTGAGAGGCTGCCTCCCAGGCTGCAGTCCTCATTTTGCCCCAAACAAAACTTACCTCACAACTCTCAAGTTGTACATCTTTTCTTAGTCAACAGAAATAACCACTAGACTTTCAAGCAGAGGACTAGAGAAGGCGGCTGAATAGGTGAAGAGAGTGGGGAGAGGCCTGATGCTTTCATGCTCTTACTTGGCTGCTGGACCTTACATGCATCACCCATTTAGTTCCCCAGAAACCTACATGTTAGATATCGCACAGGTTTTGCAGGTCTTGTTTTGTGCAGTTTATATGTGGTACTGGAGAAGACTCTTTAGAGTCCCTTGGACTGCAAGGAGATCCAACCAGTCCATCCTAAAGGAGATCAGTCCTGAATATTCACTGGAAGGACTGATGTGGAAGCTGAAACTTTGGCCACCTGATGTGAAGAACTGATTCACTGGAAAAGACCCTGGTGCTGGGAAAGATTGAAGACAGGAGGAGAAGGGGACAACAGAGGATGAAATGGTTGGATGGCTTCATCAACGTGATGGACATGAGCTTGAGTAGGCTCCAGCAGTTGGTGATGGACAGGGACGCCTGGTGTGCTGCAGTCCATGGGGTCACAAAGAGTGGGACAAGACTGAGTGACTGAACTGAACTGAGTATCAAAACGTTTAAATGACCTTGTCAAGGTCATACAGCTGGTAGATGGAGCAGCTGAAGTTCAAATCCACGTTGTCTGATGCCAAACCAAAGCCCATGCTCTCTTTTTTTGCTGCCTCAGGCACATGCCCTTTGGGTCTTCTTACACTTTGAGGAAGTGACTGTTTCATTAATGAGAACACAAGTTGAATGCTCAAGAGACCTGACATAGCAGTAGTTTAAATAAAACTACTGAAGCTATTTCTCTTTTCTGTAACAGATTGAGGTAGGCACTGCCAACATCATCATGGGACCCAGGCTCTCCCATCTTCTTGCTCCACCATCTCCCTGATATTCCCTTTGCCTGAATGGATCAGCACAGCCAACATCCCTGGACATGATCCCAACAATAGGAATGAGGACGGGAAAATGATGGTCCTCCTCTGAAAACTGCTCACATCATTACTATTCACACCCCACAGGCTAAAACTTAGTCTGAAGCCACCTCTAGTTGCAAGGCAGGCTGGGAAATACTGCCTTTATTTTCAACAATGAAATGTCAAGTTAAAAAACCAGGGCTTCTAATAATATACTTGGAGAGGACAGGGGAGAAGAGGGATCAGAGAACAGCAAACATGATCTGCTCTAAAAGTTGGGCTAAATCTCTTTTCAGTGTCTTCAGGTGAATGCTTATGGAACAAGTTTATTTTATATAGATTTGAGGTTTAAAACATGATTAAAATCTCAATGCATGTAAATTTTTACAAATGCTAATTCCTTCATATAGAATGCAAGGAAACAGTATTTCAAAGGATGGTGTAAAATAATAGAAATTATATCACTGGTCTTTGCACCCTGTTCCTAACACAGAACTCCTGAAATCGTTGTAATCTCTTAGATGATAAGGCTACTAGAAGAACCTTCCCTTCTCTTATTTGGACTTTGACCCCCAGTTCCTAACACAGAGCTCCTAAATCCTTCTGAGTTTCCTGGGTGACAGGAAATTTTGTCATAATGAGGCAACTCCTGGAGGGCTTCTGGAGGGCTGCTTGATGGGGGCTGATCACAAAAAGACCAAGCCACAGAGAGAAGCTTGGAACTTTGAGCCCTACCCCTCTTCCTCTGGGAAGGGGCGAGAGATCGGAGATTCAGTCAACGATTTGCCTCCTCGATGAAGCCCCCATAAAAATCCCCAAAGTTTGGGCTTGGTATGCTTCCAGGTTTGCTGAGCACATCCATGTGGCCAGAGGCAAATGCATTCCAGCTCCCTGGGGATACGAGCCTCTGTGCTCAAGACCCCTCCAGACCTGGCCCCACCTCTCTTTATCTGGCTGATCATCTGTTTCCTTCATCACATCCTTTATTACATAATAAATCAATAAATGTAAGTATGTGTTTCCCAGGATTCTGTGAGCTCTTCTAGCAGATGACAGAACCCCAAGAAAGGAGTCTGGAAACCATGGTTTATAGCAAGTTGGTCAGAGGCCTCAGTGACAACCGGGGACACGCAACTGACATCTGAGGGAGGAGGGCGGTCCTGACGGATGGAGCCCGTAACCTGTGGAGCCAACACCGACTCCAATTAGCGTCAGAACGCAATGGAATTGCAGGACATCCCGCTGCTGTGGCAGAGAACTGTACGGTATGGGCAGAAACCCACATGGCTGGTGTCAGATGTGTGAGGGTGGCGGCCTTGTGTGCGTGAGGGACACACGCAGGAGGGCGCCTTCCACGCAGATGGGGACGACGTGGCTCGTAAACCACGCTGACGCTACTGCCATATGGAGCCGCCACTTTGGCCGGTAAATCAAAATACCTGTCATGCTTGGCCAGGATGAGTCTCGAAAGACATGAGTTTTTAATTATCAGATTCTCTCAGTAAAGCATCTGTCACATAAACTGTAGCTGCCCAATAATTCTCATTTCTCTCTCCATGATCCAACAAGACAGTTCTTTTATAACAGAGCAACTCTTGTCAAAATAGTGTTACTTTTCAAATCAAACTGCCAATTTTAGGAAAATGAGGTCAGAAACACCACACTTTTTCCTCTCTTTTTCTCTGCTCCTATTATTAAGCAGAGTAACAATGACAGTCATAATCATGAGGAATGAGAAAGGAAACTTTTCCATGTAAATCCCACATTTACATTTCTAGTTCAGACTTCTAGCTGGCTCATATATCTCATTGTCTCCATGTGGAAGTCTAACAGACACGGCAATCTGAAAACGTCCGAACTGATTTCTTAAAATATTTGCACCCTGCATCACCTACACATCTTCGTTGATGGAAACCTCATCCTTCCAGTTATCCAATTCTTCTGCAGCACAACACTTTGGGAAGCTTCCCATGTTCTCGTGAAAAGTGAAAATGAAGTCGCTCAGTCGTGTCAGACTCTTCATGATCCCACGTCCATGGGATTCTCCGGGCAAGAATATTGGAGTGGGTTGCCATTTCCTTCTCCAGAGGATCTTCCCAACACAGGGATTGAACCCAGGTCTCCTGCACTGCAGGCAGCCTCTTTTTACTGTCTGAGCCGCGAGGGGCTCGACGTGGGTATCCCCACGTCCAGTCTGTCAGAAATCCCTTGCGGTTCCATTGTAATCTGGCCACTTGTCACCACACCCCCCTCCACTATCAGGGTGCCAGCTGCCATCTTCCTTTTCCTGCACGGTTGCAATAATCCCCATTCTGCCAGACCCCTACGGTCAACTCTCAACAGAATCGTGGAGGGGATGCTCTTAAACCGTGACTCAGGTCATGTTCTTCCCCTGCTCGAAGGCCAGCAGTGGCTTCGCTCCTGCTCCTCTCTCCCTGCTCTCTCAGCTGAAGCTCCGGGGACACGACAGGCTCCCATCAGGGGCTCTGGGACTTTGCTCCCAACAGCCACTTGCATAAAGTGCCCCTTGGGGCAGCAATCCCCTGGCTCTCGCTCTCACCTCCTTTGTGTCCCCCCTCCATGAAATTTCACCTCTTCTGTGAAGCTGACCTTCATTGCTTCTTGGCACCTCAGCTACTCCCCACCTCGGCATGCTAGGTTCTCAATTCTTCTTTTCTCTTCTTCCCACAGTTTACTTATTTGCTGTGTTAAGTCAGTCTATCCACTCAGAATGCGAGCTCCCCCTGGACAGGGATCCGTGCGTGTCTTGTTCATTCCTTGCAGGCCCCAGCCTAAAGAAGGGGATGGGCCCACAAGGAGGGAACTTGGCTGGGTTCAGCTGCGAGTTACACCTGCTAACCATGTCACTTTGCACTTGGCAAAGCACCTGTATCAAATTGTTTAATGGATAAAGAACATTGTCGGAAAACCATGAGGTCCTGTTGTTGGGATTTTTTGCCTCAGATCTTGCCTCATTTCATTAGGAAATGTTGTTTGGGACTTGCCTGGCAGTCCAGTGGCTAAGACTCTGAGCTCCCAATGCCCAGGGCCTGGGTTCAATCCCTGCTCAAGGAACTACATCCAGTATGTCACAATTAAGAGGTCACAGGCCACAGCTAAAAGATTCCACATGCTGCAATGAACACCAAGATCCTACATGCTGCAACTAAGAACTGGCGCAGCCAAATAAATAAATATTTTAAAAATATATTGTGTGTATGGCTCAGGAAGCGTAACCAAATTGCTTATAACTATTGGAGTTGTTGAAAGAATATAAAAAGAGACGTGAAAAGAAGCAGTTTGCTTTCAGGAAAGGCATGAAAGTTGGCAAGACTTCAGTTTACTATGGGAAGAAATTCTCAAGGGTTTCATTTCGGTAACCATACTTGGTATTAATGATCCACCAAGGCGTTGTTTAAATATGCACGGTCAATGCATTACGCAAACAGCACCCTGGCCAACCGCATGTGAGGGCTTTGCACACGTGCTGCGCTTGAGATGCAAAGTCATAGTTAATTCATGGCCAAGGACAGAACTGACGGGAGCAGTAAATAGAGTCTTGCCCTGAGGGTCAGCAGATCCAGAAAGATGTTGTTCCACTGGAATTACTCAAGGTCATAAACTAGTGTCTCTTTATTTGTTCTGCTTCTGGACAGAGCGGGGACTACCAGCCTAGCACTGTGTAGGAAAGCAGTCTCTGCGGATTGCAGGAAAGAACCAATGTCAGGGCTGCTAAGGAGGACCGAGTCCACAGACGCGGCTTAAGCTGCTCTCGCTGCTTTCGCGTTTTCATTTCTGCTTCTATTTCCTTAAGATGATTGAAGAGAAGAACGACAAATGATTTCATGAGAAGAATATGAACAAAGGTCTGTTTCATGGCAAAGCAATTAAAGGCCACAGATACAAAATTACTGGGCCAAGACAGTACATCTTCTGATATAGACTTTACAAATTGATAAAATTTACAGCTGTTTTCTCACATTTTTATAGTTTTTTCAAAACCCACACTCATGCTTCTAACATGTCCAGACCACTGAAGATGTCCAGACTTGTTCTATCTTTAGAAATGTATTTCTATCCATCAAAATGATGGCGCTTTTCTTTGAAATTATACATCAAATGCCGAGGGGATGGGGACATAAGATTCAGGAACAACTCATCCCCAAAGAGCTCATGGACATTTCTGTCAGGGTACCCCATTTTTACTTTTATGTGACCCACAGTGAGAACTGAGTTTGAGTGGGTGAGAAAAGGAAAGACTGCCTTTCCCCCTCCCAATCCTTCTCTGTAAGCACTATTTCTTGAAATTCCTTTTAATCAAGGACCACAATTGTTATTCAAATGCAAATATCTCTGAAAGAGAAAAAACAAAAGTGTTGACTTAGATTCACACTAAGGGGTAAATAGCTTATCAGATCTTTTCCAGGGAGTAGGTTCTGATAGCTTCAGACTCCATGGAGAGAAAAGAGCACTGGGGAAAAGGAAAACAAATGTTGCCTCATTTATGCTGCTGCTTGAGGCTACCCTGCCTCTGGATTTAGTAGAGTCTCTACCAGATCAGTTCCCTGGAATCTGTTCTGAGCACTCACAGCCCCAACGCCAGATCCATCCTCACCACCTTGGCCCTCCCCCATCTGCCCGCTCTGGCGCTCCCAACCCTCCCTCTGCCAAACACAACTCCAGTTTTGTCCCGGCCTGTCTCAGTGAAGCTGCTCTCATGGGATAAAATACTAAACAGGAATCTTTTTGCAATGACCGTAACCCAGTTGACTAGTAAAGGACTCAGCTTTCCGCTAAGGACAGTATTACTTGTCAGTTCCCAAGGGAGCAGGCTCTGCGACCGACCTACAGCAGCAAGTTTATTGCAGACTATTCTCAAAATCAACACCCCTGAGGAGCTGAGCGCAGGGGAGTGGGGCAGGGTGGGGTAGGGGGATGGTCAGGAGAGAAGCTGAGCTGCAATACAGTACAGTTGAAGCAAAGATTTCAGTCAATCCAACAGGAAGATCTATAGCCAAGAAGGCCTTTCAAAGCTGTCCTGAATGAGGCAGGGGGCTGCCACACTAACAGCCCAGCCTTGACCAGCCTGTGAATGAAGTCTGTGCCTTGAGCAAGGCAGCTTCCTTCAGCTGAGGGCAAGACCCAAAGAGGACCCAGAGCTGAAGGCCATCAGCCATCAGCACTGCCAGCAGCTAGGGAAATAGGTGCTTCAGTCCTGGAGGAGCATCCTAGCCAGGCACGATGGCATCCACTGCCATACATCACTGCTCCTTTTAGGAGCCTGTCTGCTCAGCCCTGTCCCGCTCTCTGTGCCCCCATGCAGTGGAGCCCACCAGGCGCCTCTATCCATGGGATTTTCCAGGTAAGAACACTGGAGTAGGTTGCTATTTCCTACTCCAGAGGATCCCCCTGATCCAGGGATCAAACCCACACCTCCCGTGTCTCCTACATCGCCAGGCAGATTCTTTAACACTTGAGCCACCTGGGAAGCCCACCTTCTTTTAAGTACACACTTTGAATATGTTCTCAGAGAAATAGAAAACGGATGATTGTTTTGTTAGAAACTTGACCAAGAGCTGTTCCTTTCAAAAATCCCTGCCCCCAACCCCAGCAGTAATGTCACCTATGGTTTGATTTTTGAGTTGCCAATTCAACACACCTGGATCAATCTGCATTTGCAACTGCCACATCGATAATAACTCAACCCGAACATCTGCTTCCTTCCCTGTAAGTGCAGGCAGATTCACGAATTAAAATGTTTGAAATGCAGATTGTAACAAATTACCTTTCTGTTATTTCTCCTTTATGTTCAGTTAAAAATATGTGCATGAGAAATTATATTCATGTAAATTTCATTTCAGGATAGTAAAGGAAGCATTATAAAATACTTGATGTGAAAAAGAGAGAATTAAATCTGAAAAAGTAATTCAGAACATGCCCTAGAGTAATTCTCCTGGCTGCCCATTAAAATCATCCCAGAAGCTATAAAATATCCTGATGTCCAGGCCACACCCCAGGCCAATTAAATGGGAACCTCTGGGGGGTAAAACCCAGGCATCGTTATTTGGGAAACTCCCCAAGGAATTACAGTGTACAGATGAGACTGATAAATCTGGGCCCTCGAGCACTGGATCTCAAACTTGAGGGTTTCACTCTCAACTGGACCACTCATCCAACACGTTTTGCTGGGCCTCATCCCCAGGGTTTCTCAACTCTGGGAAGGGCTGATACTGGGCATTTCTAATCAGTTCCTGGGTGATGCTGATACCACTGGTCCCAGGACACTTTGAGAAACAAGGTTCTAGGGGCTTGGCCTCACCAGTTTCCCACCACGTGTAACAAATTGCCACCCTTACTTCCTGGCTGCTCTCCTGGGTTCAATCCCTGGATTGGGAAGATCCCCAGGAGGAGGACATAGCAACCCTCTCCATTATTCTTGCCTGGAGAATCCCTTGGACAGAGGAGCCTGGCAGGCTATGTCCACAGGGTTGTAAAGAGTCAGACATGACTGAAGGATTTAGCATGTACATACACACACACACCATCCTTACTTCCTGTCTTCCCTACCCTCCATCCCCTAATCAAACATCTCAGAAAATCTTGGACGTTTTTTTCCCTTAAATCAACCCCTGAGATGCCCCTTTCCCTTCTGCATAGCTATTTCCAAATGCTATATTCTCCCATCATCCTGAGCAGCAACCACCAGCCATCAGCTAAGATGACCTCTAACCTCTTCTATGATTTTTCCTCTCCTTTTGTCATGAATTTCTTTTGTTGCTTAGGCATGATTCTGCAGGTTATGAGACTAGAATCACTCCCTTGAAACTGTGAACTAATGGCTTCTCTTGCACACTTCAAGCCCAGCATTTATGGTTTGGAAAGCAAAGCAAAAACACTTACCTGTGCTTTTTCACACTTGCTGTTCTATATCCTGAGATGGAGCAGATGCAACTGTTTGTCTATACAGTTTTTGGCTGGCAGGATCTAGAAATGCATTACACTTGTTAGGACTCAAATTGATCAACATCAGTAAACAACGCAAAGACAGGCAGTGGTGATTTGGCTACAGTCCTCTCTTAGTTCCCCTAATATAAAAGGATTTCACAGAAGGGTTTAAAATAAGATTTATTTAACCCCTACCTTCCTGCAGTACTTTCAGTGGGACAGAGACCCTTCCAAAATTCATCTTAAAACTCATACCCTTAACTCCCAACGCTAAATCTGAAAAGGTGTTTGAAGATTCAGATAAAAAAGAACTTTCCCTTTTCAGAGCCTGAAGAAAAAGGAGACCAAAAACATCCTCATTTTCTCTAGCAAAAGAAAAATATTCACACAATTTTTCAGTTTGGCCAAGATTAACAACTCATAATCTGAAGATATTGGCTTCTGTTGAAGTGAATATCAAGATTTATTGACCTGCAGGGTAAATATTAACGGAGGTGAAACAGAGGTTAATAACAAACCTCAAGTGATAATACATCTTTATATTTGCTGAAATAAAAAGTCAGCCCATATATTGCTCATACACACATTCAAAAATCTCTTTAACCAAAAAGCTCTAGAAATCTGCTTGCTATGACAGATTGCTTAAATATATGGTCGAATTTCCATTTGTATTAACATCTCTGAAAACCCAGGCAGCCAGAAAAGCCAAGTATTCATCACTTCCTCTGAGAATCAGCAGCAGCCAGTCAGAGGTCAGTCCCTTACGAGCAAATGAGATCTGATTGGAAGACTCTAGCCAGCATCTCATTCTTGTCGGTCCTACTAAGGTGAGCAGGGTATTGAACTGACCAAAACTAATGAACCTTTTTTCCACATACAAATAAAAATATTTCAGACTTCTCACTTCATACAAATCCAAATAAATATGCTCATTATCCACAAAAAATTTATAAACTAATGTTTGTTAAGGAGACATTCTAGAAAATAGAAGCTTACCTGGATAAAGGAAGAGAGCTCTGGGCTCTGATGCAGAGGACCACTGCTGGAATTCTGGTGCTACCACTTATTTGCTCCGTGACATTAGGCTAGTCACTCAACTGCTACTGCGTCTCAGCTCCTTATCTGTACAATGAAGATAATGGCACCAACTTTACAAAGCTGCTGTGAAGATTAAATGAGTTAGGACATGTAAAGTGCTTTAAGTGTGCCTAGAGAACAGTAAGGGGTATAGAAATATTTGTCTAAAAAGAAAAAGTTCTAGGGGAAAAAGAACTTTAAGATCATTTTGCTCCAAAGTCTCAGAGCTTTATGGGCATCAGGTTCATAGTTTTCTCATGCTTGGCCTGAGTCATTGTCTATGAAGCACCGCTATCATTTATGTTTATTTAAATTTAACTTTTGTGGCCAACCTCTAAAATTCAGGAGAATTCCATGTAAAATAATCAGGATTTATAGTTCTTAAAAAAACCTTAGCGCACACGTCCGTCCTGGACTAATATTCGCAGAGGCCAACAATTGAAAGATACAAGGGGCAGCCGCCTGCAGCAGAGAGGGAAGGAAGGTCCAGAGGACACCGTTCCTTTGGCTACAGTTCCCACACCTCCAATTACTCCCCATTCTGAGGGTCGGTGTCATCCGACAGGTATTATCTCAGTGCTATCACTGCTTTTATTATAGTAGAACAAAAAGGAAAAACACATCTTTACATCCATGTCTTTTTCAAGAATGGAAAAAAGAAACAAAGCGTTACACGTTTCCAAAAAAAGACAGACTTCTCTAGGACATAAAGATTCCTGGGTTTAACATGCCAACAAAGTGTGTCTGCTGCAAAAGAATACAACTTAATCTTCCGTTAGGAAAGCAAGCTAGGAGAAGAGACATGACTGGCGTGTGGAAAGGATGCCAATGAAAAGATTAACGATCTGTGAAAGAGACAGGAATTTCACCACCGTTGTTCTTGTGAGTGTGAAGAAAGCAAGCGGTGATGCTGTGGTACATTGTAATACACATGTTTATGGTCCTGTCATCTGTCCTGCCCATGGAGGTGTTTGTGTTTCTAACCCCTGGCCCCAGCCAGGCTTATCATTGTACAAATGAAGGCAGAGAAGCGAAAGGATGCCTGCGAAACCACAACCTTGGTCTCTGCGGCACCATTCACGCAGGAACAGCATTGTGACCCCACAGTGATGCTCAGAGGGAACACACACCCTCTCGCGAGCCAGATCCCAACCTTTCACCTTCTTATTCAACCACAGACACAGATACGCTCTGAACGTCAGCTCTCCAGTTAGAAAACATGAATCTCAGCCCTGGAATCCTACTTGCCCAGAGTGCTTACAAGATGGAATGAAGTGTTTGATCTACTGGCGTTTGGGTCAACAGACCACATAAAGGAAGTTAACACTCACCTGAGGCCTTAATCAGCAAAATGTCAATGTTGAGTGAAAATATAAAACAAACACAAACAGTAAACACACATTTTTTGACATGACATGTCACTTGCCAGGAACGTCTCTATTCTATCTCAGAACAGTGCAAACAGCCTTCGTTTATTTTGGAGAAAATGCAGCATCACTGACATCTCTAACTTAAGCTTAGTCGGGTCTTTGACTCACTCTAAGTTTACTACCTCATTTTCTCTCCGCTGTGTGAGCCCACTGGTCGGATACCTTTAGAAAGACTGCAAGATGCATGCTTGAGACTACTAAACTAAGGATGGGATGGAAACAAAAGCTTACCCTCTCTCACACAGACTGACATGCAAATTATTCAGGTCAAGAATACAATGTTAATTAATATTTGCAGTCATTCACTCCAAAAACAGTCTGGTTTGTGTGCATTTGCTGTTCCTTGTTTGACCAATGGCTTTCCCAAAAGACGAAAATTGTGATTCTGTTGCTTATTTTATTTTTGAAGGTGTTTTCTCTTAACCGTATTTTTTAAGGCATAAAAAGCCGTCTTTTTCCCTGCAGTACTGCCCTTTCTTTCCCCGCTGCCTCTATTCAGGGGGACAGGGCCTTCTAGAACTGCCTCGGGGGAGGGAGCTAATGCCTCAGGGTGGAAATCCCTGAAAGGGTGAAAATGGGTTTTCAGACTTTGGTGGCAAAATTCTATACCAATTAAAAATTGTGCCGATCATGTATCAAGAGAAAGAGCCTGAGGGAAAATATGGCAGAGGGAGACATCACCGTGAGAGAGTTAAGGGGAGCCTCAGAGAATTCTACAGTCCAAACCTGGAGAGATCATTCTCATGAGCATCCTACACTGAGGCTTCCTAGGTACAGCTTCAGCGCTGTCCCTTGACCTCTCCAGAGGCTCAGGTTTTCTCTCTCTTCTTCGGCGGCCAGGCTGCCAAGAAGCTGTGTCTTGCTTTGGTGCTCTGCTCCTGCTGACCCACCTGCCCCAACATTCCAGTTCACCTCGTCCTCGTCCTCCCCTTTCCTACTGGGCTAATTCTCGCACATCCTGCAGGCCTCAGGAAGCCTTGCTTCCTCTAAAGATGTGACCAGCTGCTCCAACGTCCGGATGAACGGCCCCTCCCTAACACTCCTGCACGCCCTTTATGTGTATCCCATTGCCTTCTAAGTTCCTGTTTTTGAATCTCTACTCCCCCCAGCTCCCACCATCAGAATAGATGATAACTGCCAGGCTAGGGACCTGGGCTAGGTTCTGGCTTTCTTCCTAGAAACTTCACATGTTTGGTGAGACCATGTGAAGCATGCCTTTGGTGTATCAGTGAGACCCCAGGGAGTTTTGGTTGAATGTGTGGATAGACGAAACACACACACCCACCACACACTGCCCCCCACCACACACGCACCCCACACATACCACACACATACCCAGAGGCTCCTCCTCTCTCCCGCTCTCTCAAAGGCACATCTCTGCTGGAAGACCTAACTTCCAGACCAGCTACTGCCCCAGCTGAACTGAATTGACATCCATGCTGGCCCAGAGAAGAGCCGGGATTTAAAGAGTTGATGGGGATGGTAAGTTTGTAGAGGAGAAGGAAACAGGAGGGTGATGAGAGGTTATCTGCAGAAGCAAAAACCAGGACCAAATGAATCGCGGACTGTGTCTGTGAGGACAGAAAATGAGCAAAATTGACCTTTGTTGACCATTTTGACTAACTAGCTAGGTAAATGCTATTAGGTGGGTGCAAAGTAATTGCGGTTTTTGCATTGTTGAAATTTGCCTTATGATACTGGAATACATTCTTAGGAATAAATAAATGTTATGCCATACACCATTTTAATGCACAGTCTCACTTTACAATTTTTTGCTAATGAGTTATTACTGGCAGTTTATCTCATATTTATTTTAGACTATGGAAATGATGTTAGACAAAAAGCAAAACTGAGTAATTTTCTTACTGGAATTCAAAATGGGTCATAAAGCAGAGGAGACAACTTGTAACATGAACGACGCACTTGGCCCAGGAGTTGCTAACAAATATGCAGTGCAGTGGTGGGTCCAGCAGTTTTGCAAAGGAGATGAGAGCCTTGAAGATGAGGAGCACAGTGGTCGGCTATTGAAGCTGACAATGACCAACGGAAAGCAATCATCAAAGCTGATCCTCTTACGACCACACGAAACGTTGCCAAAGAACTCAACTTCGACCGTTCTGTCATTTGGCATTTGAAGAAAATTGGAAAGGCGAAAAAGCTCAGTAAATGGGTACCTCATGAGCTGATCAAAAATCAAAGAAATCACCGTTTTGAAGTGTCATCTTCTTTTATTCTGTGAAACAACAATGAACCATTTCTCGACTGGACTGTGACATGTGACGAAAGACGACCAGCAACGACCAGCTCAGTGGTTGGACCCAGGAGCTCCAAAGCACTTCCCAAAGCCAGACTGCACCAAAAAAAGGTCATAGTTCCTGTTTGGTGGTCTGCTGCTTGTCTGATCCACTACAGCTTTCTGAATCCCAGGGAAACCATTTCTGAAACCCAGTGAAACCAAGAAGTATGCTCAACAAATTGATGAGTTGCACTGAACACTGCAGCACCTACAGCCAGTATTGGTTAACAAAAAGGGCCCATTTCTTCTCCCTGGCAATGCCCAACTGCACAACCAACGCTTCAAAAGCTCAACAAACTGGGCCACAGAGTTGCGCCTCATCTGCCATAGTCACACGACCTCTTGCCAACCAACTACCACTTCTTCAAGCATCTCAACAACTTTTTGCAGGGAAAACGCTCCCACAACCAGCAGAATGCAGAAAATGCTTTCCAAGAGTTCATCGAATCCTTAAGCACGGATTTTTATGCTACAGGAACAAACAAACTTATTTCTCATTGGCAAAAATGTGTTGATTGTAATAGCTCCTATTTTGATTAATAAAGATGTGTTTGAGCCTAGTTACAATGATTTAAAATTCACGGTCTGAAACCACAATCACGCTTGCACCAACCTCCCTGTAGCTCATATGTTAAACAATCTGCCTGCAATGCAGGAAGCCTGGGTTTGATCCCTGGGTAGGGAAGATCCTCTGCAGAAGGGAATGGCAACTTTCTCCAGTATTCTTGCCTGGAAGATCCCATAGACAGAGAAGCCTGGTGGACTACAGTCCATGGGGTCACAAAGAGTCAGATATGACTGAATAACCCTACTATTTCTAATACATTCTTTACTAATTACTTTACTAACTAATTGAATATCCCTCAAGTCCTTCTGAGGTAGATATTATTGTTCCTTCCAAATGAGGAGACTGAAGTCGAGAAGGCATTAATGATACATCCTTGATTAACAGCTAATAGGAGAGGGGAGTAGAGCTTCAGTCTGTGTGAGTCCAACACTGGGGTCCTTTCTGCCACACCCTGTTGCTTCCAAAGATATGCATGCCACAATGAAGATCGAAATCCCATGTGCCACAGCTAAGACCCGACACAGCCAAGGATACGGATGAAAAATGTTGCTTTTTCCCCTAAGTTCTTCCTGGGGACAGAGAGAAGGAATAGAAGGGCCTAATCACCATCTTCTGGCTTGTATAATAGTAACAAACACTTGCAGAGCACTTAGCATACGATTTCCACTGTTATCCTTTAATCCGTAACCAGCCCTGGGGGGGGGAAGCAGTGATGGGGGTCTCTTCACTTGACAGATGAGCAAGTAGATGGTTTACAAACTTGCCCCAAGCCAACCAGAGCGTGAATAGCAGATGCGGGATTCAGAAGCAGACCGTGTGGTCATGAGGCCTTTAACTAATTCTGCCTCCAGTGGTGCCCAGTGGTCCCCAATGGGACACAGAGAGACCAGCAGAGCCTGGAAGAAAGGAAACCCAGAAGTCACAGGCTCTTCCTAGTCACCCCAAGGGTTTTCCCCATAACTCTATGAAAAGAACAGTAAAGGTGTGTATCAGCACCCATAACACTGGCGACCTTCACCAGACCTTCAATTTGCAGCTAAATGTGATCTTGGAAGAAGGCTGTAAGTCATACCATTATAATGTAAACTCCTATTTCCTAAAGGTAAACGCAATAAGGTTTCATTTCTAGAAAACCATTATACTCCATAAAAATACCAAGATAATAAGAAGAATATAGGAAAGGAACACAGATGGAGGCTTTCGTAAACATTTCCTATGATTAAAAAAAAAACATTTAACCTAAGTTTGGTTCCTGCAGGTACTAGCCTGAAGTTAGTTAAAAATATGAATTGATGAAGTTTGGATTGGAGATAAATGACTTTCCCTAGTAGATTTCCCTGTGGCAAGCCTGGGCATATTGTCATTGCTCTAGGCATCTTAGACTTGAATTCAAAATTAGAGTGATTTGTCTCAAAAAATTTATTTTCATTCAGGGTGAATAAATGGAAAATTTCTGCTCAGTTAAAGCTGGGAAAAGAGTTCCCACAATGTCATTTTCTCCAATGATCTCCTGCTCTTCTATTTCAGTAAGTCTGTTGACAGTGACCTCCACCTGATTTGTCAATATTGCTGATTATAATCGTTATTGGTTCTGGTATGTTAGTGTTCTGATATATGCTACCCAAAATTCAGCCATTTCTTACTAGTGTAACACCACTGCTTTAAAATTTAAATAATTCTGCAAATGATTTGCATATTGATTGCACATAGAAGGAGTTCTCTGCTGCATTCAAATTTCGTGTTGAAGAAAGCTTTCCTGTTTAGAACGCATTTTGCTAAAGCTCCAGAATCCTCAAGGAGAGGAAGAAAATAACAATTGATAAAGTAAAGCCTCATCCACAAGAATAATTCTTATCTAGTTCAAAGGCTTTCGGAACAAGTGGTGAATAAATCTGACAGTTTTGAAATTGGAACAGGTAACTAACTCTACTCAGAGTATCCGGCGTACAAGACAAAACCAAAGACAACACAGATAAACCCCAAATGCTTTCTTTGAGACAAAAAAAATACAACTCTCTCTCAACCCTCTTCTCTCTCTGTCTCTCTAGATGTATTTTCAACATAACCAAAGTCATATAAATATATTTGTGTATAAATAAACATCAGTTTTACACGTATATATTTATATGACTGGTTCCCAAAAGTTGTCCAAGGAGTTTCCCTCAAACAGGAGACACAATTATAAAGTCATTTGAAGATGAAAATGAAAGCCCCTCAGTCATGTCCAACTCTTTGTGACCCCATGGACTGTATAGTCCATGGGATTCTCCAGGCCAGAATACTGGAGTGGGTAGCCTTTCCCTTCTCCAGGGGATCTTCCCAACCCAGGGACTGAATCCAGGTCTCCCGCATTGCAGGTGGATTCTTTACCAGCTGAGCCACAGGGAAGCCCAAGACTACTAGAGTGGATAGCCTATCCCTTCTCCAGGGGAATCTGCCGACCCAGGAATTGAAATGGGGTCTCATACGTTGCAGGCGGGTTCTTTACCAGCTGAGCCACCAGGGATATATTCCTGACAAGAACACGCCGAGCCATGGCAGTAGCTAGAGAAATTTGCCCAAAGATGTGCTCACAATTCCATGATACACAGCATTAACACGCGTTGCCTTGATTTTGCTTTCAGATTTAGCTCTTTGTTTACAAAGAGCAAATGACATTTTCAAATTTTTCAGGATTCATTATCATTTCTTTCTCATGCAATGTGCTTTTGGATAATATGTGTTTATTAATTGCAATCTGTTCATGTGTATTTAGCATTTATATTTTGAATACATCAATAATTTTCTAAACATTTTATAAAGTGTTTACATGTTTTTGTGTTGAAAATGTATTTCTACTTAGTTGCTGGTTTTAAAATTCATTTTATGAATCCTGAGTATGCTTTTACAAAGGTAGTAATAATGCCTGTGTTAATCTAATTAACTATCAAAATGCTGTAATTGTCAATCAGCAATGATCAAAAAACTCTGTACGTACAAGTTTGGGGATTTTGTAAAATTTAAGATTAATAAAAGTGAGCAATGTGATGCTATCTTACAAATTAATCTAAACCACTTGTATGACGTTTAGAATTTAATTCTACTTTCACTCTTTCTTTAGAATATTCTTAAAAGTTTAATATGCAAAAGAATCACCTGAGGACCTTGTTGGACTTCAGTCTGATTCTGGGCTAGAGACTAGCATTTCGCAATTTTTAAGAAACTCCCAGGTGATGTTGATGCTATTGGTCCAGGGACCACATTTTAAGGAGCAAGTTTCTTCTCATGTACTTCACATCCCACCTTGTGGATTCAGTCACTTCCAGATACATGTTAGAGGTAAGTACCAGGCAGAATCATTTTGACACCTGCAATTTGAATGAATGGAAGTGTCCTACTGGGAGGAGTGAGGTGAGAGTGGAGAGCTTAGTCGCTAAGTCATGTCTGACTCTTTGCAACCCCATGGACTGTAGCCTGCCAGGCTCCTCTGTCCATGGAATTCTCCAGGCAAGAGTGCTGGAGTGGGGTGCCATTCCCTTCTTCAGAGGATCTTCCTGACCCAGGGATCGAACCCGTGTCTCCTGCATTGGCAGGCGGATTCTTTACTGCTGAGCCACCTGGGAAACCCTGTGAGATAAGACAGCTGGGGTGGTCTTGGTCTTAAAAGTCAGCAGAGGGTTGGATTTCTATGGAAGAAAACTGCGAGCTACAGATTCTTGTGAAGGGAGAGCTAGGCAGCCTTCTGGTCGTGGAGTGGGATTGTAGCAGGAGGAACTGTCTGAGAATGTTGCCAGGACCTTCCTTCTTTCAGTCAGCACTCCTGAAAGAACCTGGAGTTCCTCCTGGGATCTCCTGCTGCTCATCCACTGTTGGGGAGCAACCAGCCCCCGGCCTCCCACTCCCTGCTGAGCTCTGGGCAGCGAGGCCAGCACAGAAACGGACAGGAGCCCTGCGTTCACTGAGGGATTTGCCCGCCTCCTCCAGGGAGCTCCCGCTGAGGGCCTCCCGTGCATGCCCCCCGCACCCCAGGCACCGCTGTCACCGCACCATCGCCATCTGGTTGCTCACCTGCCTCTCCCTTTTAAACCCCAAGCTTCCTGAGGGCTGATGCCTGTTGTGTATCTAGTACATGGCAGGGTGTCCAGCCTTTAGTGGACACTGATCCCTAAATATTCATTCAATGCGTGAGACCTTGAACATGTGGAGGTGAGGAAGTCAGGAACCTTTCTTGGCAGTGGCACAAGCTCTCTGGGTCCCTGCGCTTCTGCAGTTGGAACAGCCTGCAGGCACCATGGTGACGCTCACTCACCATCAGCCAGGATGCACCAGGAGCCCCAATCTCCCAACAGCCTTGTTGGACTCCCTGCAGGAGCTTGCAGCTCCCTGAGGCTTCCTAGGTGTCATAGATGGTAAAGAACGCAGGAGACACAGAGACTCAGGTTCAATCCCTGGGTTGGGAAGATTCCTGGAAGGAGGGCACGGCAATCCACTCCAGTATTCTTGCCTGGAGAATCCCAAGGACAGAGGAGACTGGCAGGCTACAGTCCACGGGGTCACAGTCGGACGTGACTAAGCATTTGTGCACACACGGCTCCCTGGGTTTTCACTGTGTTCCGTCAGCAGCTTGCCCAAGGGGCATCCTTAAATGACCAATGCTGTAATGAGATACGGGGCCCAGGGCACACCCGTGGGCCCTGCAGACTGTTGCTTGTTCACTCTCCACAGCCGACCCCCCTCACCTCCATCCTCCTGTCCCGAGCACAGGACGAAGGGTGTGTTCTTGGGGGTCCCCAGTGTCAGCACACAGGCACACTTACATGTACATGGCCCCTCTTCATGGGAAAGAGATGCTGCTTAATATCAAGTGCTAAGTGCTCTACAAGAGCTCTTTAAATGGTTTTTAAAATACCACACTTTGATTTTAATAAAGCTGTGTAAGTGCGTTATGGATGACTGACGGACAGAGGGCGGCCGCGACATTCAAATGACATGTCTGATTTTGGGTTGGTGATCCCAGTGGTGCCAAGAGGTATGCCTTTGACGCCTGTGGACTGATGGCAGGAATAGAGACCAACGGCACGGGAAGGCTGAATAATTCCTTCTCACCATCCCTGCAGCCCAGGCTTTAGGGAAACTCTGTTACAGAGAGTGATGGAAAGCGAGCCCTGTGCCCAGCGTCCTACAGCAGAGGCCATATGAGACGTGAGACTACCTGGGCCTTTGCACAGTCACGAGTTTATCTTGAAATGGCAATTTAGTTTCAGCCAAACACCACCATCCATCTCATGGGTTTTATAGCTTCAATTTGATTTTTAATGGCCTTATACTTTATGAAATTCATTTGCAATTTCTTTTGATTTCACATTTTTTTAAGAAATGTAAGCATAAGATGTTTATTGAAACTATTGAGTTTATATATATTTAAGTGAAGTTATAATAAAAACAACTAAAGCCAATGTTGGAAGCTAAGGAGACTTTCCCCATTTAGGAGAGCACCCATGTTCTAATCAAACTTGAGAAGGAACTTCTTTAGAGGTTTAACCCCTCTGTTCAAAGTAAATTCTCAGTCAAAGCAGCATGAAGGACACAGAGCGGACTTCAAATGAGACGTCACCTGTGGGGGACTCTGCTGGGGTCTCTCCTTGATCCCCTTTGTTAGGCTGGTACACCCCCTCCCCAGCTGCCGGGAATGATGCTGCTAATGGCTCTCAGCTCCCCTCTCCCACCAACTCGCTGGAGAAGTGCCATCAGACAAGGGGAGCATGTGAGAGGTTACACCTGCCCCTCCCAACTGGGGACACACCACAGCCATTGACTGGCTGACCTGGGGGCCCAGTCCTTTGCCCTGAGATGGGCTCAAGTTGGGTACACACCCTGGTCCAGGGCTCCAGTGGGGATCAGGCAGAAGCCTGACTCCAGATGCCACCACATCCTTACCACGCACCTTTTGCTTCTTCATCCCACTTCCCTCTCTCTCTGGAGAGTGCAGCCCTAACATGCAGCCCCATCCTGTCTTGCTTGGTCTTTGTTTCCAGGGAACCACACTTAGATACCCTCCAATCCGTGGAAGATGCACTTGGCACTGAGGCAGGCCTGCTGCCCAGACACGCATGGGCTCTCTGTGGATGTGGTATGCTCCTCTCTCCCATCACCATGAAGGGGAGACACACATCTCATTCCCCAGAACATGCTAGAAAATATCCCCAAGTGAGATTTAATGACACAGAACTCTCAGTTCAGTGCAGTTCAGTCGCTCAGTCGTGTCTGACCTTTTGCGACCCCATGAATTGCAGCACACCAGGCCTCCATGTACAGGAGACAAGGATCAAGACCATCACCATGGAAAAGAAATGCAAAAAAGCAAAATGGCTGTCTGGGGAGGTCTTAAAAATAGCTGTGAAAAAGAAGAGAGGTGAAAAGCAAAGGAGGAAAGGAAAGATATAAGCATCTCAATGCAGAGTTCCAAAGAATAGCAAGAAGAGATAAGAAAGCCTTCTTCAGTGATCATGCAAGAAATAGAAGAAAACAACAGAATGGGAAAGACTAGAGATCTCTTCAAGAAAATTGGAGATACCAAGGGAATATTTCATGCAAAGATGGGCTCGATAAAGGACAGAAATGGTCTGGACCTAACAGAAGCAGAAGATATTAAGAAGAGGTGGCAAGAATACATAGAAGAACTGTACAAAAAAGATCTTCATAACCCAGATAGTCATGATGATGTGATCACTCACCTAGAGCCAGACATCCTGGAATGTGAAGTCAAGTGGGCCTTAGAAAGCATCACTACGAACAAAGCTAGTGGAGGTGATGGAATTCCAGTTGAGCTGTTTCAAATCCTGAAAGATGATGCTGTGAAAGTGCTGCACTCAACATGCCAGCAAATTTGGAAAACTCAGCAGTGGCCACGGGACTGGAAAAGGTCAGTTTTCATTCCAATCCCAAAGAAAGGCAATGCCAAAGAATGCTCGAACTACCGCACAATTGCTCTCATCTCACATGCTAGTAAAGTAATGCTCAAAATTCTCCAAGCCAGGCTTCAGCAATACGGGAACCATGAACTCCCTGATGTTCAAGCTGGTTTTAGAAAAGGCAGAGGAACCAGAGATCAAATTGCTAACATCTGCTGGATCACGGAAAAAGCAAAAGAGTTCCAGAAAAACATCTATTACTGCTTTCTTGACTATGCCAAAGCCTTTGACTGTGTGGATCACAATAAACTGTGGAAAATTCTGAAAGAGACGGGAATACCAGACCACCTAACCTGCCTCTTGAGAAATCTGTATGCAGGTCAGGAAGCAACAGTTAGAACTGGACATGGATCAACAGACTGGTTCCAAATAGGAAAAGGAGTACGTCAAGGCTGTATTTTGTCACCCTGCTTATTTAACTTATATGCATGAGAAACGCTGGACTGGAAGAAACACAAGCTGGAATCAAGATTGTCGGGAGAAATATCAATAACCTCAGATATGCAGATGACACGACCCTTATAGCAGAAAGTGAAGAGGAACTTAAAAGCCTCTTAATGAAAGTGAAAGAGGAGAGTGAAAAAGTTGGCTTAAAGCTCAACATTCAGAAAACGAAGATCATCACATCTGGTCCCATCATTTCATGGGAAATAGATGGGGAAACAGTAGAAACAGCATCAGACTTTTTTTTTGGGGGGGCTCCAGAATCACTGCAGATGGTGATTGCAGCCATGAAATTAAAAGACACTTACTCCTTGGAAGAAAAGTTATGACCAACCTACATAGTATATTCAAAGGTAGAAACATTACTTTGCCAACTAAGGTCCGTCTAGCCAAGGCTATGGTTTTCCCTGTGGTCATGTATGGATGTGAGAGTTGGACTGTGAAGAAAGCTGAGTGCTGAAGAATTGATGCTTTTGCACTGTGGTGCTGGAGAAGACTCTTGAGAGTCCCTTGGACTGCAAGGAGATCCAACCAGTCCATTCTGAAGGAGATCAACCCTGGGATTTCCTTGGAAGGAATGATGCTAAAGCTGAAACTCCAGTACTTTGGCCACCTCATGTGAAGAGTTGACTCATTGGAAAAGACCCTGATGCTGGGAGGGATTGAGGGCAGGAGGAGAAGGGGATGACCGAGGATGAGATGGCTGGATGGCATCACGGACTCGATGGACGTGAGTCTGAGTGAAGTCTGGGAGATGGTGATGGACAGGGAGGCCTGGCATGCTGCGATTCATGGGGTCGCAAAGAGTCGGACAAGACCGAGCGACTGAACTGAAATGAACTGAGGCCTCCCTGTCCATCACCAACTCCCGGAGTTCACTCAAACTCACGTCCATCAAGTCAGTAATGCCATCCAGCCATCTCATCCTCTGTCATCCCCTTCTCCTCCTCCCCCCAATCCCTCCCAGCATCAGAGTCTTTTCCAGTGAGTCAACTCTTCACATGGGGGGGCCAAAGGATTGGAGTTTCAGCTTTTCCAAAGAACACCTAGACTGATCGTCTTTAGAATGGATTGGTTGGATCTCCTTGCAGTCCAAGGGACTCTCAAGAGTCTTCTCCAACACCACAGTGCAAAAGCATCAATTCTTTGGTGCTCCGCTTTCTTCACAGTCCAACTCTCACATCCATACATGACTACTGGAAAAACCATAGCCTTGACTAGATGGACCTTTGTTGGCAAAGTAATGTCTCTGCTTTTGAATATGCTAACTAGGTTGGTCATAACTTTCCTTCCAAGGAGTATCTTTTAATTTCATGGCTGCAGTCACCATCTGCAGTGATTTTGGAGCCCAAAAATAAAGTCTGATACTGTTTCTACTGTTTCCCCATCTATTTCCCATGAAGTGATGGGACCAGATGCCATGATCTTCGTTTTCTGACTGTTGAGCTTTAAGCCAACTTTTTTGCTCTCCTCTTTCACTTTCATTAAGAGGCTTTTAAGTTCCTCTTCACTTTCTGCCATAAGTGTGGTGTCATCTGCATATCTGAGGTTATTAATATTTCTCCCGGCAATCTTGATTCCAGCTTGCGCTTCTTCCAGCCCAGTGTTTCTCATGATGTACTCTGCATATAGTTAAATAAGCAGGGTGACAAAATACAGCCTTGACGTACTCCTTTTCCTATTTGGAACCAGTCTGTTGATCCATGTCCAGTTCTAACTGTTGCTTCTTGACCTGCATATAGGTTTCTCAAGAGGCAGGTTAGGTGGTCTGGTATTCCCATCTCTTTCAGAATTTTCCACAGTTTATTGTGATCCACACAGTCAAAGCTTTGGCATAGTCAATAAAGTAGAAATAGATGTTTTTCTGGAACTCTCTTGCTTTTTCCATGATCCAGCGGATGTTGGCAATTTGATCTCTTGTTCCTCTGCATTTTCTAAAACCAGCTTAAATATCTGGAAGTTCACAGTTCACGTATTGCTGAAGCCTGGCTTGGAGAATTTTGAGCATTACTTTACTAGCATGTGAGATGAGTGCAATTGTGCGGTAGTTTGAACATTCTTTTGCATTGCCGTTCTTTGGGATTGGAATGAAAACTGACCTTTTCGGTCCTGTGGCCACTGCTGAGTTTTCCAAATTTGCTGGCATATTGACTGCAGCACTTTCACAGCATCATCTTTCAGGATTTGAAAGAGCTCCTCCACTGGAATTCCATCACCTCCACTAGCTTTGTTTGTAGTGATGCTTTCTAAGGCCCACCAGACTTCACATTCCAGAATGTCTGGCTCTAGGTGAGTGATCACACCATCATGATTATCTGGGTTGTGAAGATCTTATTTGTACAGTTCTTCTGTGTATTCCTGCCACCTCTTCTTAATATCTTCTGCTTCTGTTAGGTCCAGACCATTTCTGTCCTTTATCAAGCCCATCTTTGCATGAAATATTCCCTTGGTGTCTCTAGTTTTCTTGAAGAGATCTCTAGTCTTTCCCATTCTGTTGTTTTCTTCTATTTCTTTGCATGATCGCTGAAGAAGGTTTTCTTCTCTCTCCTTGCTATTCTTTGGAACTCCGCGTTCATATGCTTATATCTTTCCTTTTCTCCTCTGCTTTTCACTTTTCTTTTCACAGCTATTTGTAAGGCCTCTCTAAACAGAACTCTAGCACATTCAATTTGAGGACTTCTGACTCAGTCTATGTGAGAATTTCAAAGCCAAAATGACTTTGTTCAAATATTTCTAAATCTCCAAAACCAAATGATTTCTTTTCATGATCCAGTTATAAGAAACTTCCTTCTGATCTAGGAAGTTAGCATCCCCCCAAGCACTCAGTGCTATAACAAACTCAACTCTGGACCTGGACCCTGTTCGTCTGGACCCTGGAACAGAGAGGCCCACAGCCAGGTGTCCATCTTTCCCCCAGGGCACTACTATTTGGGAGGAAAAACCGAGTCTCTGAGAATGGAGTTGGCTCCTGACTTTCTCTAACATATCATTTCATGAGGCTTATGCAATTGGACACTTTTCTACCTTACTTTTTGGTGGTTCTATAGACTTCCCCACTCACCACTCAGCCTCGAAGAAAAAAGAAGAAACTCACACAAATTAAAACCAAGTTAATGATAATAACAGCAATCAGTTCAGTTCAAACACTCAGTCATGTCTGACTCTTTGCAATCCCATGAACCGCAGCACGCCAGGCCTCCCCATCCATCACCAACTCCCGGAGTTCACCCAAACCCATGTCCACTGAGTCAGTGATGCCATCCAATCATCTCATCCTCTGTCGTCCCCTTCTCCTGCCTTCAATCTTCGCCAGCATTGGGGTCATTTCCAGTGAGTCAGCTCTTTGCATCAGGTGTCCAAAGGACTGGAGTTTCAGCTTCAACATCAGTCCTTCCAATGAACACCCAGGACTGATCTCCTTTAGAATGGACTGGTTGGATCTCCAAGGGATTCTCAAGAGTATTCTCCAACACCACAGTTCAAAAGCATCAATTCTTTGGTACTCAGCTTTCTTTATAGTCCAACACTCACATCCATACATGACCACTGGAAAAACCATAGCCTTGACTAGATGGACCTTTGTTGGCAAAGTAATGTCTCTGCTTTTGAATATGCTGTCTAGGTTGGTCATAATTTTCCTTCCAAGGAGTAAGCGTCTTTTAATTTCATGGCTGCAGTCACCATCTGCAGTGATTTTGGAGCCCCCAAAAGTGAAATCAGCCACTGTTTCCACTGCTTCCTCATCTATTTGCCAGGAAGTGATGGGACCAGATGCCATGGTCTTAGTTTTTTGAATGTTGAGCTTTAAGCCAACGTTTTTGCTCTCCTCTTTCACTTTCATCAAGAGGCTCTTTAGTTCCTCTTCACTTTCTGCCAGAAGCGTGGTGTCCTCAGCATAGCAGCAATAGTGACCAACTATTGAGCACTAAGGGCTTCCCCGGTGGTTCAGTGGTAAAGCATCCCCCTGCCACGCAGGAGACACAGTTCAATCCCTGGGTCAGGAAGATCCCCTGGAGAAGGAAATGGCAACCCGCTCCAGTATTCTTGCCTGGAGAATCCTTGGTGGGCTACGGTCCATTGGGTCAAAAAGAGTTGGACGCGACTAAACTACAACGCTGAGCACTCGGGCGTCTCAGTTACAGCACGTGGACTTAGGAGTTACTATCTTGTTCATCTCTCCACTGCTGTGAGGTGACTGTCACCTCCCTCCCACAAGGGAGTCAGCGGGAGCTTACAGGGCTGAAGCCAGGCGTCTAGGGCCACAGGACGAGTGAAGACCGTGAGGCCTTCCAGGGCTCTGCTCCGTTCCTCATCTACAGGGCAGAGCATGACAGAGTGCTTACTTGTGTGTGTGTTTTTAGCAGAGATTCACATGGCCCAGCACTGCCCAGAGTCAGCTGTCTATGAGTTAACTTCACTTTTGATGAGAGTTCCTTGTTATTGCGGCAAATTATTCAAAAATTTCTCTTTCTGTTTCTCCAGCTGTGGATAACTTTAAAACTTGCTTTAGAAAAACACCCACCATAATAATAAAACGATCATCACTGAAGTTCAGTTATGGATATTTTGAGGCTCATCCTACTATTATCTCTACTTTTGTGTGTGTTTGAAAATGTCCACAATTTAATAAAACACAACTGCAGGGAAAGATTTAGATGGTCTTCTTAACTAACGGATAGTTCCTTTACCACAGAAATGGCATATATGTGTTTGCCACATAAGCCTCCTTACCTTATAGCTCCATTTTACTGCAACCTGACATTAAAAATAAAAGCAGTCCATGTATCAGCATAATTGAGTTGGGTAAGAGAAACAGAAATCACTGTGGACTGGCTTAGACAAGCAAGAGTGCGTTTTTCCTGGCACAGGAAGTCAGGAGGTGCGTAGACCAGACCTGTGCCCCTGGTCCATGGAATACCTCTATCCTCTCATCTTTCTCGTCTCTGTCCTGGCATTGCTTTTCATCCCAATGCCCATGCATCTTTGGGCACCACGTATGTGGGAGGCACGGAAACCATGGTTTTCCCCGAGTGCTCACTCACTGAGGGAGGCGAGACCTCTGCAGGGGTTTCCGGCTCTTCTCACAGACCAGAGCCATAAAGCCTGCATGCAGGTGCAGAGGAGGCGGGGAGCTGGAGCACCTCACTTTGCAGTGTTATAGCAGCATCCCCAACCACAGCTATGTACCAGAGATTGGTCTGGACCATGTCTTAGGTTGCCTGGACTCCTGGTTTACACTGTGGTACTGGCGCTATCACTAACACGGTCCCCTTTCAGCCTCAAGGGCCCTGTTTGGATGATAAATGATATGGTTAACCTTTCTGTAACAGAGAATGGCAGAAGTGCTGAGCAAACCAACCTTGAGTAGCTGCCCTACTCCAGCAACCAAAATAATTGAAAATCAATGGAAATCTAAAGTCCTTTGTGAAAATACCAAAGGAGTGTGTATTTACAACCCAAAGGTAAACTTTCCAGCGTTCTTCCCCGTTTCTTGTACTGTCGGTATCTTACACGTGCATAGCTAAGGTTCTAAAGCGCCTCTCCTCTTCCTTCTAAGTCCAGAAACTTCTCTTCTAATTCAGTCTGTGCAGCCTCCTCCTCCCCCTCCCACGTCTTTAGTTTGCCCCCCTCATCTCCCCCACTGCTTTCTCCTCCTTTCCTCTGCTCCGCAGCATCTCCCCTTCTCACCTCCAAGCAGCAGCAGCTGTCACAGTTGCCATTGACAACCACCCTGTAACAGGGTGAGCATCAGCCTGAACCAGAGCAGAAGAGCCCGGAGGCACAGGTCTGGACCGCAGTGTTCCCCCCCCCCAGGGCCCACCCTGCCCATGGAGCTCCAGGCTGTCAGGTGACAGATCTCGTCTGAGCCCATTTGAATCAGGATTCTCCTATTTGTAAGCAAGGACGCTCTGACAAATACACTGGATTAACTGCGGAAGTCCCAGGATAGAGTCTTTCACCCTTTGATGGTAGTGGAAAGGAGAAGAAGGATTCACATATTTGCAAGTTGATCTTTCTTATCCCAATTACCTGTAACTTCATATATCTTTCTTTTGCTCTTTTTAAAAATATATATAGGAAACCATAATTTAAGTGGGTTTTGTTTGGGGGCAGGGCCTCTTTGAGAAATCAGAGAAATGTCTTTGCTGTTTTCTAAAATGGGGAGATGTCAGCCAGGCTGGGCTAAATCATTTTAAAATCAAAGCGGACACATCACTAAGCTGGCGCTGATGAAGGCAAACAGTCTCTTGAATGGGGAAAATATAAAGCTGCATAATGAGATGGTGTTGCAGGAAAATACGGACCCACAGGGAAGGGAAAGCAGAGCACAGTGGCTCATGTGTGGTTAAGCTGCAGAAACACGAAGCTTTCGGGAGAGGCTCCTCTGAAAGCCAAGCACCCTTGTTGTCACTGGATGCAATTACAGTTCTCAGAGATTGAAGCCCATCCACCCAACAAGGCCCAGGGTGGCTGGAAAGGGATTCGACACCCAGGAGTCGCCAGCGGGGCCCAGCTCAGGCTTGAGGGGTAGGACCCAAACGGCCAGCAGGTCACTCCACTGTGGATGAGCCTCCAGAAGCCACGATGGTTCAGAGACAGGGGTCAACCTTACAGAAAACACTGGGGAAAGATCATTGTAAATTTAGACAGTCAGAGGCAGGTTGGAAAGGAATAAGACACAGTGAGTTTTTGGAAAGACCATGTCAGTCTGAACCCAGCACTGTTTCTTTACATCTTGTTCTCTACTGTAATAATCTTTGATGCTAAAAACAAATGCAATAATACACGTCTAGATTCTTATGCTAAACATTTTTTTGTGGGAAACAAGCAACACTGATGTCTTCTTCCTTATCTGATCTACATGTCATTTACACATACAACACATACCACGCTGCTGCTGCTGCTGCTAAGTCGTTTCAGTCTTGTCCGACTCTGTGCGACCCCATAGGCGGCAGCCCACCAGGCTACCCTGTCCCTGGGATTCTCCAGGCAAGAACCCTGGAGTGGGTTGCCATTTCCTTCTCCAATGCAGGAAAGTGAAAAGTGAAAGTGAAGTTGCTCAGCCGTGTCCGACTCCTAGCGACCCCATGGACTGCAGCCCACCAGGCTCCTCCATCCATGGGATTTTCCCAGGCAAGAGTACTGGAGTGGGGCGCCATTGCCTTCTCTGAATACATACCATAAACCAGTGCAATTTCCCCAGAGGGCTTCAGCTGACATGCTGGCATAGCACTTGCCCAGTAAGTCAAACCCTATGACAGGGGCAGCCACTACAAAGCAAAAAGGACAAGGGAAGGAAGGGGCAGAGCGAGCAGAGGGGAGCTATGAGTTAGGCGTGGGAAGTGGGGGCTGGAGGGGAGTCAGGAATGAGGAGAAAGGCCACTGGAGAAAAGAGGCAGGAACTACTCAAGAAAGTGGAGAGATTTCTGGAACAATATTAACCGGACTATGATGAGATGATCAATGAAACACTGAGCTTCCTACTCAGGAAAACAGACGCCATATAAACACAGCACTTTTTGCTCCGCGTGTTTGTCACAGGGCATAGGAAAAGGGCACTTACTCATTTCATAGTTGAACAGTTCCCTTCTATCAAAATGAAACTGGATTTAAACTACTAAACATCTGTACTCACTCAAAGCATCTGTATATATGACAAAGCTGCTTAAACGAATGAATATACTCTTGGAAGTGTGAGCGACAGTGGGATGGTGAACGCAGAAAGCACAGTAACTACCTGAATTCTAGGGCAGAGACCAATGATGGGGAATGGAATGTTATTTTTCAGTACTGGACACAGCAGTGTGGTCAGCTTTGGACACAGATTTAGATAGCATTATGACTCACTGCCTTGTTGTCTACACAGGCAGGAACAGTCCTTCCCAGGAGAGAAGGGCAGTTGCCAGCCAGCAGAAGACAGCAAGGCATTTTCGTCCACGGTGTTATCTACACAAAGCCCACCTTGGTGTATTCCTGCTCACAGGACTTCTGAAGTCAGCTGTCTTCAGCCAACCAGTCCTCCTCTCTATTGTCTGAATTCTGCCTTCAGCTAAACTGGAAAAATAAACATTCCATCTTACTAACTAGAAAGGACATTTCGTGAATGTGTAGGCAGTTGCTAGAAATATGGATGGGCAAGGATCAGCTGCAGACACATAAGGCTCCTGCTCAGTGTCAAGGGCAGCCCTGAAACATCTTCCTGCATGAGCCTCCTGCCCATGACCCACGGCCTCAGAGAAGACGACTCTGATACAGAAGCATCCCCAGCAAGGCCAGAGCCAACCCAAATGGACACTGTTTCCATTCGGTAGTATCTGTGCGTGATACTATCTGCGTGTATTTTAAACACAACAGTCCTGATCTGGCTCAGAGATACTGAATTAACAACCACGAGTCAAAAGGCCAAGGAAGTCATGGAAATTGAACTAAGAATCAAACTGAGAATTTTATTTTTTTGGTCGAAGTATAGCTGATGTACGATATTATATTAGTTTCAGATGTATAACACAGTGGTTCAATATTTTTTAGATTACACTCCACTTAAAGTTATTATAAAATATTGACTATATCCCTTGTGCTGTACAATACACCTTGTAGCACATTCATTTTGTACATAATAGTTTTTACCTCCTCATCCCCTACCCCTATCTTGTTCCTCCCCCTCCCCTCTTCCTACTGGTCATCACGAATTGGTTCTCTTTTTCTGCGAGTCTGTTGCTGTTTTGTTATATCCATTCATTTGGTTTAGTTTTCAGATTCCACCTGTAAGCGGTAACAGTATTTGTCTTTCTCTGTGGGACTTATTTCACTGAGTATAATTCCCTTTACATCTGTCCATGTTGTTGCAAATGGCACAGCTTCATCCGCTTTATGGCTGAGTAATATTTCACCAAGTATATGTTCCACAGGTTCTTTATTCACTGACAAAGCGAAAAGACAGCCTGCTGAATGGGAGAAAATATTTGCAAATAATATGACCAATAAGCGGTTAATATCCAAAACATATAAACAGCTTATCAAAAAAAGAAATAACCTGACTTAAAAATGGGCAGAAGACCTGAGTATGCCTACGTATATATATACCTATGTATATACACATATATACCTATATATACACATATATGTACCTATATATATAATATATATACCTCTCTCTATATAAATATATATATATTTTTAAAGAAGATATACAGATGACAAACAAGCACATGAAAAGATGCTCAACACTGCTGATCAGCGGAGAAATGCAAATTCAAATATCATGTGATATCATTTATATGTGGAGTCTCAAAAAATTACACAAATGAACTTATTTACAAAACAGAAATAGACTCACAGACATAGAAAACAAACATGTTTACAAAAGGGGAGAAAGGAGAGAGATAAATTAAAAGTTTGGGATTAACATATACACACTACCATATACATCACAGATAAACAAGGTCCTAGTAGAGAACTATATTTAGTATTTATAATAACCTATAAGGAACAGAATCTGATAAAGAACATATATCTATATAATGGTGTAGTACATGCGTGCTCAGTGGTATCCAGCTCTTTGCGACTGCATGGACTGTAGCCCACCAGGCTCCTCTGTCCGTGGGATTTCCCAGGCAAGAGTGCTAGAGTGGTTTACCATTTCCTACTCCAGGAGATCTCTCTGACCCAGGAATCGAACCTGTGTCTTTTGAGTCTCTTGCATTGGCAGGTGGACTCTTTACCACTGAAAAAAATTATATATATATAAACCTGAATCAGAAACCAATACAACACTGTAAATCAACTATATTTAATACGAAAAAAGTTCATTTAGAGGAAAAAATAGATTTCTTTCAAATCCAAATCAATGTACTGAGATGTATATGTACCATACTGTTAATAGTAACCTCCTGAGGCTCAAAGCCTTTGACTGTATGGATCACAACAAACTGCGGAAAATTCTTAAAGAGATGGGAATACCAGACCGCCTGATCTGCCTCCTGAGAAATCTGTATGCAGGTCAAGAAGCGGTCAAGAAGCAACAGCTAGAATTGGACATGAAATAGATTGTAAAGGAGTACATCAAAGCTGTATATTGTAACCCTCTTTATTTAACTTATATGCAGAGTACATCATATGAAACACTGGGCTGGATGAAGCACAAGCTGGAATCAAGATTGCTGAGAGAAATATCAATAACCTCAGATATGCAGATGACACCACCCTTATGGCAGAAAGTGAAGAGGAGCTAAAAAGCCTCTTGATGAAAGTGAAAGAGGAGAGTGAAAAAGTTGGCTTAAAGCTCAACATTCAGAAAACGAAGATCATGGCATCCATCACGTCATGGGAAATAGATGGGGAAACAGTGGAAACAGTGAGAGACTTTATTTTGGGGGCCCCAAAATCACTGCAGTCGGTGACTGCAGCCATGAAATTAAAAGATGCTTGCTCCTTGGAAGAAAAGCTATGACCAAGATAGATAGCATATTAAAAAGCAGAGACATTACTTTGCCAACAAAGATCTGTCTAGTCAAAGCTATGGTTTTTCCAGTGGTCATGTATGGATGTGAGAGTTGGACTGTGAAGAAAGCTGAGCGCCAAAAAATTGTTGCTTTTGAACTGTGGTGTTGGAGAAGACTCTCGAGAGTCCCTTGGACTGCAAAGAGATCCAACCAGTCCATTCTAAGGGAGATCAGTCCTGAATATTCATTGGAAGGACTGATGCCAAAGCTGAAACTCCAATCCTTTGGACACCTGATGTGAAGAATTGACTCATTTGAAAAGATCCTGACGCTGGGGAAGATTGAAGGCAGAAGGAGAAGGGGATGACAGAGGACGAGATGGTTGGATGGCATCACCAATGCCATGGACATGAGTTTGAGTAAACTCCAGGAATTGGTGATGGACAGGGAGGCCTGGGGTGCTGCAGTCCATGGGGTCACAAAGAGCTGGACATGACTGAGCGACTGAACTGAACTGAGGCTCGTTCTCCATTCATGAGCTAAGAACTATGGGTGGAACCCAGTGTCCTCATCTGAGGAAACTAAACCATAAGTGGGGTCAGCGACCTGCAGAGCATCCCACAGCCAGACAATGCTGGGGCCAGGCCTGATCTGAGGTCTCTGAGCCACAGGCTGGTTCTCTTCTGGTGTCTTCCCCGCCGGTTTCCCCACCCACCTTCACAGGCTCATTTCTCGAGCACAGCTGTGTGGGTAACGACACGTGGAGTGCTTGCTCTCTTTACCCGGTGGTGATGGTGGCCACGTGCACCCAGACGCAAAACAGGAGGAAATGCCACAAGGTCTCACAGGTGTGAGGAGGACCAGGACGTCCCCTCCAGCAGTGATGCTCGGACCATGGCAGGGGACCCCCCTTCAGGACACACAGCCGTGAACAACTTCTACAGAGGTACCAGTGTCTTCTGGCTGGATATTACCATTGCTTCCTCGCTGAACCAAGAAAAGAGGACATTTTTTTCTATTTAAGTCAGCCCAAGCATTCATATCTTTAGACTGGAAACTTCAAGTTTAAAATCCATGTGTTCGCAGGAAAAATAAAATGCGATTTTCTATTTGCTTGCAGGAAAAAATGGTCAAGTTACTCCTTAAATGCTTTTTGGAAGTTAAATCACTTCTGCCAAGGAAAAATGATGAGTCAATAGAAACTAAATCATGATCAGATGGATTAAATTTTTTTCAAAAAAGCAATTTTTTTAAAGGAAGGGCAAAGTGTTTAGAAGAATGGGTTTCCAGTAAATTTTATATTAACGATCGTCACTTTTCTGTACTTACGGCTTATCCAGCCTATTGTTATGGGAATATGGGATGTGGTCCCAAATGCAATAGTATAATTTCACTGCAAGATTAACCAAGAGAGCAGTAAAACTCTTAGTTAAAATATAGTACTTTGGTGTTCTATTAAGTACAAGAAGGAAAACAGCACACAGGAAGGAATTTACATTGACATCTTTCATTGCTAAAGCTTTCATTCCAGTGGGGAAATTCTTTTTGATTGCCTCTCCCTTCTGGCTGGGCATTTAATTGAACAAGGTGTGTTCATTAGTCGCTCAGTCATGTCCGACTCCTTGTGAGCCCACGGGCTACAGCCCACCAGGCTCCTCTGTCCATAGAATTCTCCAGGTAAGAATCCTGGAGTAGGAGCCATTCCCTTCTCCAGGGGATCTTCCCAACCCAGCGATCGAACCTAGGTCTCCTGTAATGCAGGCATATTCTTTACTGTCTGAGCACCAGGGAGGCCCTAAATGAACAATACGGACTTTCAAAGAAACAAGCATATTAGAGCTGACAAAGTATTTGGGAGGACTGTGTCCAGAATCTTCCTTTGGTAGGAAAGGATGCTGAGGCTCTGGAAAGAGGGGTACCTTGCTCAGTCACATAGCTGGGGGAGGGAGGACTCGACCCCAGACTCCTGATTCCAATGCCAATGTGGAGTCCACAATATCACCGATCTAAACCTTTTAGAAACCGTTCAGCAAAAGCATGAGCCGGGGCTAGAAATCAGAGACCTCCAGAGGAAAAAGGAACTTGCAGAGATGTTTTCTCCTTGTCTCTCCAGCTTCCATCCCCCTCTGCCCACAGTCTCTGCTTTTGTTTGAAGACCTCTGGGTCACCCATTTCAGTCCGAGAGGTTAGGCAGGGTCATGCCACCAGCCTAAGGGGGGCAGCCCGTGACCCAGGTCAAGCCAATCCCCACAGTACAACCATTCCACTATGATGGAATCGTGGATGGGCCCGTCACTCAGAACTAATAGAAAACAACTAGATTGTTTTTTTTAATTTGAGAAAATATTTCATTGTTCTCCTCTTTCAACTTGAAAAGGAAAAAATATTATGCTTGAAGTCACTGCAGTACTTCTTCCATAACTCGGATATTGAAAATAAAGCTAGTGTATCAGCCAGCAGAGCCAAGGGGTGGTGGGAACCACCCACAGGAGACACTGTTTGAACCCTGAATGCAGCCATGTCTGAAACCGCCTCAAACCATGTGCCTTTTGGTTACATGAGCTGGTAAAGTCCACTTAATCACTCAAACCAGTTTGGATTGGGTTTTCTCTCATCTGTGGAGCTTCCCTGGTAGCCCAGACAGTAAAGAATCCATCTGCAATGCAGGAGACCTGGGTTCAATTCCTGGTGGGGAAGAGCCCCTGGAGAGCAGGGTAACCCACTCCAGTATTCTTGCCTGAAAAATTCCACGAACAGAGGAGCCTGGCGGGCTACAGTCCATGGGGTCACTAAGAGTCAGACACGACTGAGCAACTAACACACACACACACACACACACACACACCACTTGTAATTATTAATATGAGTCCTAAATAATACAAAGCCCTTGAGATAATTAGGCCTATTTCTTACACTATATATATTTTTTACAGTTGTTTTAAATAAAACTGAATCCAGACAACTGAAGCATCCTGTGTGGTATCACTGAATTGTAGTGGCAAAGCCAGGCCAGAACTTGCCTCTGAGCCCCAGGTCAGGAGTTCTTGAGTTCTGTCTGGATTATTCAGTACAGATGCAGCATGGGTCAGGAGACAGATGCCTTAAGGCACCGAGGTGGGTAGGTCCTCCCGGTCATCCAGAATAGGATGAGGAGGGCACAGATGTAGAGCCGGGATAAGCCTGGATAAGCCTAACAAATAAAGCAAGAAAAAGCTGGCACTGAGGATGAGAGAGAGAGATGTGAATCGGGAGAAGAGAAAAGCCAGGATCTGATTGGAAGCAAGACAGGAGCACGTGCCATGGAACTAGGATTCAGAGGAGCAAGGGAAGGCTCCAACACTCGAGGACTCCCGAGGCTTCTCACTATCCGTCACCGGTTCGTCAAGCCATCTGCCTTTTAAAGGTTAGCACGCAAAAGTGCGTCATTCCCATAACGTATGGTTGGCTTGTCCTTCCCCAGTTAGTTGACCCAAGAGTCAATACAGGGGCAGATGTGACTGTGTTGGATATTCAGAGACCCGTGGTCCATCCCAGCTCTGTCACAGACCAGCTGCTGGCCTGGGGCGATGTCCGCACTGGGCTCCAGCTAAGCCACTGGAATTTTTGTGATTTAACTGAAATTCACTCATGTGAAACTTCATATGGGAACTTTGGGTAACGGTTTCTCTGAAGACAGATGATATATATATATCACCTATATCATGATGAATATTTGCATACATGCTTAGGATTGTGTATTTTCCTTAAATGTTAAATGCGTAATCATCAAAATTCTTTACTGGCTCTCCAGGTGCCTAGAGGTTGACGCTCACTGCCGCTGGTTGGTCACACAAGTCCCTTCATGGGCTGACCGCTGCCTCTGTCAGCAGCCTTCTGGCTCATCCGCCCCGCCCCGCATTTCCAGTATCCTTACCACATGTCACCATCAGCTGCTCTCCCCTGGGAAAGATTTGGGAGGTGGTTCTGGCAGCTAGAGGTTGGACTGACAGGTACTGATATGGACGGGGCCCAAGGGATACGGGGGCTTCCCTGGTGGCTCGGTGGTAAAGCCTCTGCCTGCGATGCAGGAGGCACCGGTTCGATCCCTGGGTCGGGAAGACCCCCTGGAGGACAGCATGGTAATCCAGTCTTGCCTGGAGCCTCCCTGGACAGAGGAGCCTGGCAGGCTACAGTCCACAGGGTCGCAAGAGGCGGACATGACTGAAGGGCCTGAGCATGTACACAGACAAGGGATATAGGCTCCAAGGTCCCTGAAGGTGCCCCTCTACCCCCCAAGCCCTTGCAGCACCTCACCTCCTTCCTGCCCCATGGCTGAATGAAGGCCTTACAGGAGGCAGAACCACAGAACTGAAGGAGCCTGGATCCTGATAAGACCACTCAGAAGGCTGCTCACTGGCCATGAACATCCAATTGGACTTACAAATAAGCAATTATGCTAAGCCACCAAAATGTGGGGATTGTTTGTGACAGCAGTTAGCCTACCCTGACTAACACGGGGAGAAAACAGATGTCTGGACAGCCAGCCACAGTCAGGGCTTAAATATTGGAATCTGTGGGTAGCAGAAGATATGGCTGGATTACCACTTTGTTCATAAAAATCAGTGAGATGCCAGCGGGAAAGCCCCTGAGGTTTCAAAGTTATGATAGGAAGGCAGACCTGAGAGGGGGCCTCTGGTTCATATAAGCAAGAAAAGCCTGGGCTCAGAAATGCAGAGGGTTCTTGAGCGCCAGCCTTGCCTGCACTGTTTCAACTATCCTTCCAGCAGGAGGACGGGCCTGAGCAAACCTTCCAGGCACATTGCCCTTTAGGCGCTGCAGACCCACCTAAGGTGGCGGCAGAAACCCCCAGAGGGAACAAACCAGCACAGAATCTGTGCTAAGCTCTGAGCTCAGTGACAAGGGAAGAACACCCTCCTGCATGGCTCCTGCTCAAAAAGAAAATCAGCTTCCTGGGGGGCTAGTGAGGACGAAGTGGCGTGAGAGCGAGGAGGAACGCGGGAAGGAGCCAGCACGGTTGAGGGCTGTCCTCCCACCAAGACCAGCCACCAGGTTTCACAGCACAGGGTGTTACACAGGAAGTCCTGCAATCCCACTCATCTAAGTAACTTTAAATTAATTTAACCTATTTGGAAATCGTGGCGTTGACCAACTTAACATCATATGTTTATCTTTTTTTCTAAGCATCCTTCTAAATATTTGTATATAAATTACTTTCTGTGAACAGTTATCTAAACATTTTCTTGGAAAAAAACTTGTGTGCTATACACAGTGCAGGCTTCTGAAAGCATTCTGATGATGGAATGCGTGAAGGACACAGGTACTGTAATACCCTTTTCGTGTACTAACAAAGTTCTTACTCCCATTCTCATATACGATTAGTACCCCACGGAAGGAGATGGCACCCCGCTCCAGTACTCTTGCCAGGATGATCCCATGGACACAGGAGCCCGGCAGGCAACAGTGCATAGGGTCACCAAGAGTCGCACACGACTGGTGACCGAGCACACAGACACACACGCACACGATTAGTAAGACTCCCTTTGTTAACACCTTTGCTTTTTCACACACCCACTATCCCTCCCTGCTCCCCCAGCAACGACAGCACCGAAACGCACATCTGAGAAACGTCCCCAGCAGCACCCTCATCAAGGCACGTCCCTCCCTTCACCTCGCACCAGCTGCTCCCACGAGGCAGCGTGCTCTGCGAGGACACCCCCCTGCTATGATAAAAATCACGCACGTTTGGTGCAGCTTTACAATTCACAAAGCACTCTCCAGAGTTAAGAAGTTTGATTTTCACAGTAACCCAGAGAGGAAGGCAAGTCAGGTATCACTGACTCCTGTTTTCAACAAGAAAACTGAGGCTCCAAGGGGCCCCACAATATGCTCAGGAGCCTCCAACAAGGAGACAGAGCTCCAGGAACTCAGATCACGCTCTCCTCTCTTCAAGCCATGAGTTCTTTAAGCCTGAAGAGGCTGCATCTCCCCTGCTGACTTTTGAGGCGACTGGCCAAGTTGACTCCCTGCTTACCTGCCTCCAGGTACCAGCTCCGCCAGCATCAGCCCCCAGCATCCATGGCAGGGAGCAGCGGGCAAGCTCACAGTGGGGGCCATTTCACTCTCCTCTTCCAGGCAACAGGACAGTCACAGACACAGGCCAGGAAATGAGTGCAGTCAATGGCCAGAAGGGAGCTTGTGGGCACAGGGGGAGTGTATTCAGGACGGGCCACAGACCTCCCCCAGCCACTAACCACCCAGAGACCAAAGGAAAGCTGGGCCCTCATAGACCTGGGAGTCGGGCGCTTGAAGGTCTGAACCCAGCCTGGCTGCTTCCAACCTCTTGGACAAATTTTAACCCAGTCTCTGAAGCTCCAAATGGGGATGAGGATATTAACATTACAACATATTTTCAGCCTCAGTGGAGGAGGGTAAATAAAATGCTCAGGGCAGACCTCAATAATAGAAGCTACCATCGGCATCTACAATTTCTATCATCATAACACACAAATGACATACTGTAATAAATGAGGCAAGCATGGGTGGACTGAGGAAACAAAATATTACCTATAGCAGCTTTTTGCAAAGAGATAGAGCTGTCTGTATCAGCAAACAAGCACCTAGCACCTGCCCGATGAGTTTGTAGGTAATGAGACAGAGGTCTTCACCAGCATCATTCTTGGTGTGGGAGAGGAGTGGAGTCAGAGGCACCTGTGCCCCAAGGCTCTACTCACACCCTTTAGTCAGATTGTGTCTGTAAAGCTGTGTTAGGGCATCTTGGATCTGTTCTGTCTCTAATGAAGCAGCTCAAGGAAATTTTTGGAGTGTGATGGTCGCTCAGGCAACTCTCAGAGATAAGATTAAGAGTCTCCCTGGCTCAACTTTCCAGGATAAAGAGCTAAGTGATTCACGGAGAGACAAGTTGGGGTTCCAAAGCAGGGGAGCATCTAGACTGGGGAGGCCTGCATTCTGTTGAAATCTTAACCCTTTGGAGTGCACTGGCTATTTTCACCTGACAGCTGTAGTTCTTGAAACTGGCATAAAGATCCGGAGTCCTCAGAAGGACTAGGACGATATAATAAGCTCTGCGTCCACATCAAGTGCACTATATAAATTTTAAAGATTTGATTTTTTAAATTAATCTATTTATTTTTATTGGAGGATAATTAATTTAAAATATTGTTACAGGTTTGATTTTAATGCCTAAGTTAAGAAAAAAAACCTGCAGGAAAATTGAGAAACTAAATTATCCTTTTAGAAGTATTCATTATCTCAATTAAAATAACAGACATAAATAGGGTTCTCTGAACTTAGAGAAAGAATGGACAATTCACTGATTCTTTCCAAAACACTGAGCATCTTTCTCTTCTAGTTTGCTCAGAGCTAAATTTTGAGAACAGAGAGTAAGATGCAACTCATAGCCTAAATCAGCTTATAGCTTAGCAAAAGAGGTGGGCATGCATTCAAGTATGGCAAGTGTCAGCCTATTTTCCAAAGAAAGTTCTAACATCTCCCATCTCACATGCTCTTCTAGAACCTCGCACCCTCCCATCAAACAGCAGAACCTAATTCTCCTTCCCTTAAATCTGGGCAGGCTAGTGACTTATTTTCAGCTGCAAAAATGCAGCAGAAAGAGACAAAGTGGGACTTTCAAAGTTAAGCCCTAAAAGGCCACATAACCTCTGCCGTGCCTTCTGGAATCCTCAGTTGTAAAGCCTTGAGCTGCCAAGCAAACGGTCTGACGGCCCTGAGGACCCCGTGCTGAGAGCAAGCCCAGACGGCCCCTGCAGAGCGGCCGTAAGGAGAGGCTCCCAGACCACAGGAGAAGAGATGAGACGGCTGGCCACTGACAGATGCTCCACCAGCCCTTCCCGTGCTGTGCCAGCGCAGCTCCCATTTAACCGTGACTCCCCAAGGGCCCCAAGCTCAGTGTCCCAGCTGGGGTCTCTCTGCCTCCTGACCCACAGAAGCCATCAGATGGCTTCATGCACTAGGTGTTGTGGTGATCTTCTACGCGGCAACAGGAAGCAGAATGGGGGCCCATGAGCAGACCTGTTTGCTCTGCTCACCTCTCTTTACTCTGTGGCGACTGCAGTGCCTGGCAGAGTCACCGTTCTAGAAGCATCTGTTGAATTTTGTTGAGCAGAGGTAAATGTTAGGTACATGTGAGCTAAGTCGCTGTAGTGGTGTCTGACTGTGACCCCACGGAGTGTAGCCCACCAGGCTCCTCCGTCCATGGGATTCTCCAGGCAAGAATACTCCCTACTCCAGGGGATCTTCCCAGTCCAGTGATCAAATCCAGGTCTCCTCTGTCCCCTGCATCCCAGACAGATTCTTTACTGCTGAGCCACTGGGAAGGCCAATGTTGGCTCCTCCATCCATGGGATTTTCAAGGCAAGAGTAGTGGAGTGGGTTGCCATTTCCTTCTCCAGGGAATCTTCCCAACCCAGGGATCGAACCCAGGACCCTCGTATTGTAGACAGACAATTTACCGTCTGAGCCACCAGGGAAGGCCAATGTTGGGTACATCTATGGCTAAAGAAGTGATTGATGACCTGATGAGACAGGAAATGTTTCTCGAAGGTGACAAGTCTATTCGACCAAGAGATGAATCATGATGTTTTGGTCAAACAAGGGAGGCGGGAGGCGAGCAGATGCGAAGGCCCAGGGTCCCAGGACCGCTGGTTAGGTGTGGGGAAGCACAGGTGATGCGACCAGGCTGAAATGGGGCCTGAAATGGTGAGTGATGGGGAGTGTGGCTGGAGAGGCCACGGGCCAGATGGGGAGAGCCTGCATGCCCAGTGGGGTGGGGGGTCTCAGAGTCACGAGGGAGAGGGCCACCCTCTCCACCCCCAACAGAAGGCCTTACTGGGGCAGGCAGGCCTCCCCGCATGCCTTCTATGATTTCCGTGCCTGTACTGAGCTCATGGACCTCATCTCTTGACCCTAGAGGTCACCGAAGGGGTGAGAACTCTGTGAAGAGAGTCAGCTCACCATGCCTTGAAGACGTGTTTTCTCCTCATCAAGCTGATGCTGGGGTTTTTCCAAAGATGGGACACAAATCCTTTCATATCTTCAATCTCCAAACCCCACTGGGCTTTCTAGAGGAATTTTCCACCTCTCAAAGACACGGATAAAGGACGAAGACTCGGGGACACAGTGGCATCTGAGCTCTTTGCTGTCCCCTCAGCTCTCCGTATTTTCTCCCTCTGAGGCCAGAAGACCCTCGCTGGGCCTGGCAGACGATGGCTGGGATCGCCAGCTGGTCTTTCAAACATGCTGTGTGTGTATCTGGGCTTCAGATGTTTGAAATGGAAAGCCACAAATTAGCTCCTTTATCATCTGGTCTAAAATGCCATCCTTGAGATGCTGTATCCATCAGGGCAGGTCATGTAAGGCTGCAGGAACAAGCTCCCCAAACCCCATGCTTAACACGACAAATGCCTGCTTCTCTCCTCTCTCAGGCCACAGAGCCAAGATGGCGGTGGGGTGTGGTTCTGCTCACCACCTCCCTCCTCAGGATGGAGGCAGATGCGCTTCCATCTCCACACACGCGTCCACAGTCACTCTCTTGGGTGAAGGGGCAGCACCGTACCCTATCCTAAGCCTAAAATCTCTGCCTAGAACAGACACATATCACCCAGGGGCCGAGGAGCAAAGCCTGCTATAGAGGCTTCAGGAAACGATGTGCTGGGGGCGGGGGTCTGTTCCGGGGGCCACAGTGAACACCACAGACCAGCGGCTTAAGCCAAAGACACATCTTTCCTCACAGGCAGAAGCCCCAGATCAAGGTGCTAGCACGGCTGGCCCCTGAGAGGGGTGGCCTTCCTGGTGTGTGGCCAGCTGGCATCTCACCCTGTTCCCACCGGCCCCCTGCGGTGTGTGCGGAGGCAGAGAGGGCTCACTCTCCGCTTTCTCTTCCTACAGCGTCACTAATCCCATGACATCAGGCCCCCGCCCACCCTCACCTGACTCACAGTTCAGTTCATTCGCTCAGTTGTGTCTGACTCTTTCGAGCCCAGGGACTACAGCACACAGGCCTCCTGTCCATCACCAACTCCCAGAGTTCACTCAAACTCACGTCCATCGAGTCGGTGATGCCATCCAACCATCTCATCTTCTGTTGTCCCCTTGTCCTCCTGCCTTTAATTTTTCCCAGCATCAGGGTCTTTCCAAATGAGTCAGCTCTTCGTATCAGGTAGCCAAAGTACTGGAGTTTCAGCTTCAACATCAGTCCTTCCAATGAACACCCAGGACTGATCTCCTTTAGGATGGACTGGTTGGATCTCCTTGCAGTCCAAGGGACTCTCAAGAGTCTTCTCCAACACCACAGTTCAAAAGCATCAATTCTCCTATGCTCAGCTTTCTTTATAGTCCAACTCTCACATCCATACATGACCACTGCAAAAACCATAGCTTTGACTAGACAGACCTTAGTTGGCAAATGTCTCTGCTTTTAAATAAACTGTCTAGATTGCTCATAACTTTTCTTCCAAGGAGCAAGCAAGCATCTTTGATTTTCATGGCTGCAGTCACCATCTGCAATGATTTTGGAGCCTCCCCAAAATAAAGTCTGCCAGTTTCCCCATCTATTTGCCATGAAGTGATGGGACAGATGCCATGATCTTAGTTTTCTGAATGTTGAGTTCAGTTCTTCTTCACTTTCTGCCATAAGGGTGGTGTCATCTGCATATCTGAGGTTATTGATATTTCTCCCTGCAGTCTTGATTCCAGCTTGTGCTTCATCCAGCCCAGCGGTTCTCATGATGTACTCTGCATATAAGTTAAATAAGCAGCGTGACAATATGCAGCGTTGACACACTCCTTTCCTGATTTGGAACCAGTCTGCTGTTCCATGTGCAGTTCTCACTGCTGCTTCTTGACCTGTATACAGATTTCTCAGGAGGCAGGTTAGCTGGCCTGGTATTCCCATCTTTTGAAAGATTTTCCGCAGTTTGTTGTAATCCACATAAAGGCTTTGGCACAGTCAATAAAGCAGAAGGAGATGTTTTTCTGGAACTCTCTTGTTTTTTTTCTTGATCCAACAGATGTTGGCAATTTGATCTCTGGTTCTTCTGCCTTTTCTAAAACCAGCTTAAACATCTGGAAGTTCACGGTTCACGTATTATTGAAGCCTGGCTTGGAGGATTTTGAACATTACTTTGCTAGCGTTGTGAGATGAGTGCAATTGTGCAATAGTTTGAGCATTCTTTGGCATTGCCTTTCTTTGGGATTGGAATGAAAACTGACCTTTTCCAGTCCTGTGGCCACTGCTGAGTTTTCCAAATTTGCTGGCATATTGAGTGCAGCACTTTCACAGCATCATCTTTCAGGATTTGAAAGAGCTCAACTGGAATTCCATCACCTCCACTAGCTTTGTTTGTAGTGATGCTTCCTAAGGCCCACTTGACTTCACATTCCAGGATGTCTGGCTCTAGGTGAGTGATCACACCATCACGGTTATCTGGGTCGTGAAGATCTTTTTTGTACAATTCCTCTGTGTATTCTTGCCACCTCTTCTTAATATCTTCTGCTTCTTTTAGGTCCATACAATTTCTGTCCTTTATCGAGCCCATCTTTGCATGAAATGTTCTCTTGGTATCTAATTTTCTTGAAGAGATCTCGAGTCTTTCCCATTCTGTTGTTTTCTTCTATGTCTCTGCATTGATCACTGAGGAAGACTTTCTCATCTCTCCTTCTATTCTTTGGAACTCTGCATTCAAATGGGTATATCTTTCCTTTTCTCCTTTGCCTTTCACTTCTGTTTTTTTTTTTCACAGCTATTTTTAAGACCTCCTCAGACAACCATTTTGCTTTTTTGCATTTCTTTTTCTTAGGGATGGTCTTGATCCCTGTCTCCTATACAGTGTCACAAGCCTCTGTCCATAGTTCTTCAGGCAGTCTGTCTATCATATCTAATCCCTTGAATCTATTTCTCACTTCCACTGTATAATCATAAGGGATTTCATTTAGATCATCCCTGAATGGTCTAGTGGTTTTCCCTACTTTCTTCAATTTAAGTCTGAATTTGGCAATAAGGAGTTCACATTCTGAGCCACAGTCCACTCCTGGTCTTGTTTTTGTTGACTGTATAGAGCTTCTCCATCTTTGGCTGCAAAGAATATAATCAATCTGATTTCGGTATTGACCATCTGCTGATGTCCATGTGTAGAGTCTTCTCTTGTGTTGTTGGAAGAGGGTGTTTGCTATGACCAGTGTGTTCTCTTGGCAAAACTCTGTTAGCCTTTGCCCTGCTTCATTCTGTACTCCAAGGCCAAATTTACCTGTTACTCCAGGTGTTTCTTGACTTCCTAGTTTTTCATTCCAGTCTCCTATAATGAAAAGGACATCTTTTTTGGGTGTTAGTTCTAAAAGGTCTTGTAGGTCTTCACAGAACTGTTCAACTTCAGCTTCTTCGGTGTTACTGGTTGGGGCATAGACTTGGATAACTGTGATATTGAATGGGCTTCCCTTGGAAATGAACAGAGATCATTCTGTCATTTTTGAGGTTGCATCCAAGTACTGCATTTCGGACTCCTTTGTTGACCATGATGGTTACTCCATTTCTTCTAAGGAATTCTTGCCCAAAGTAGTAGATATAATAATCATCGGAGTTAAATTCATCTGTTCCAGTCCATTTTAGTTTGCTGATTCCTAGAATGTTGAGGTTCACTCTTGCTATCTCCTGTTTGACCACTTTGAAGTTGCCTTCATTCATGGACCTAACATTCCAGGTTCCTATGCAATGTTTCTCTTTACAGCATTGGACCTTGCTTCTATCACCAGTCACATCCACAACTGGGTGTTGTTTTTGCTTTGGCTCCGTCTCTTCATTCTTTCTGGAGTTATTTCTCCACTGATCTCCAGTAGTGTATTGGGCACCTACTGACCTGGGGAGTTCATCTTTCAGTATCTTATCTTTTTGCCTTTTCATACTGTTCATGTGGTTCTCAAGGCAAGAATACTGAAGGGGTTTGCCATTCCCTTCTCCAGTGGACCACATTCTGTCAGGCCTCTCCACCATGACCCGTCCTTTTTGGGTGGCCCTACACGGCATGGCTCACAGTTTCATTGAGTTAGACAAGGCTGTGGTCCATGTGATCAGTTTGGTTGGTTTTCTGTGATTGTGGTTTTCATTCTGTCTGCCCTCTGATGGAGAAGGATAAGAGGCTTATGGAAGCTTCCTGATGGGAGAGACTGACTGAGGGGGAAACTGGGTCTTCTTTTAATGGGGAAGGGCCACCTGAACTTAATTCCCCTCTTATTCCAAACGTAGCCACACTGGAGGTTTTGGCTTCCACATATGAATGTGGGGGACTCAGACATCCAGCCCACAAGAGCTACCACTGCTGAGAAGGGTTAGTAGGAAGCCAAGCCGGGACACTCCCTGCTAGGGGGTGTGCACGCTCAGTCACCCAGTCATGCTCAACTCTTTGCATCCCCAGGGACTGTAACTTGCCAGGCTCTTCTGTCCAGAGGGTTCTCCAGGTAGGAATCCTGGAGTAGGTTGCCATTTCCTCCTCCAAGCCATCTTCCTGACCCGGGGATCAAGCCCCACTGCAGGCAGATTCTTTACTGCTGAGCCCCTGGGGAAGCACTAGAGTGGTCTGGCTAGAACTAAAAAGAACTAACAAACAGCAGCCTTGGATAGCAAGACTCCTTATAGTTTTCAGATAGTAAATCTCTTACCTGTGCTGATTTTCAAAATAGAATTTACCACCTAGTAGGTTAAAAAAAACCCCAAAGCTTCCACTTATCTGGTTAATCAACAGAGTCTGAACTTTGAGAAAAGGAAAAAAAAAAAAAAAAAACCACAGAGGAAAACAGCTTTTGTTCCCCTCTGTTCTCCAGCTTAAGTTGGAGTTTTCATTCAATAAAAAGGTATGTGTCGCATTGTTTTATTATATGAGTCTGTGTTTTGCCATCTGAAATGCAAATTCATTTTTGATAATCGTGGTTTAGATTATACCATAACATCATTTAAAAGGCCAGAGTAGGAGATTATGATAATTTGTAAACTGACAAAATGGAACTGAAAATAAATTTTCTGCACGGTTCTTTATTCTTACCTCTGGGTCATCATTCTCTCAGTGTTTTCTGAGCAGGTCACCACAATTTGCCGGCACCCCCTTCCTTTTTTTTCAGTCTACAGTGAACCTAAACCAAATAAATGTGCTTTTATTTCTAAACCTAAACATGATATTAGGCATAGTTTGTATTTCAACAAATCTTCGTCAGTATACCCAACTGATAAAAACGGAGCAGTGACAGGAAAGAAAGGGGGAGGGAAGGAGAGGAAGAGGAGAGAGAGAGAGAGAGAGAGAGAGAGAGAGAGAGAGAGAGAGACTGTGGCCAATTGTTAGCGTCATTATTTCCTTCTTCCAAAGCATCTCTGTGTGAACCTAGGCTATGTTACCAGTGGCGTTCATCAATAGCCGTGTCCGGGCACTTTTACAAACTAGCAGGTCTACCCTAAGAGAAGCCAACTTAATGTAAATGATTTGTATTAAAGCCTTTATTTCACTAGAAGGGGGCAAGAGCAGCTTCAGTCCTGGGCAGCTGGGTTAAGAGACGGGGACACAGATGGAGGGGTGGTGCTTCCCCAACCTGGCAGCATGAACAGTGGAATCGTTGGCCACGGTGCGTTCTTTCTCTCCCTGAATTTTGGATGACCCACAATATAAGACCTTCTCCTCTCCCAGAAGCGCTGTTCTCTTGACTTCTTCCCACAAAAGCGGAAGTGGCACTCGTGGCTGCTGAGACAGGGAAGGTGTATTGTAGCCACCTGACCCGTCTTCATTCTCTCTCCATCTCTCCTGCCCTCTCAGCATGCAGCGTGGTCTGTAAGGAAAGGTCTGAGCATGCTCAGGGCCTCTGCCTGTGATTTGATGTGGAAATTCAGTTCAAAAGAGAACATGTAGAAACCCATGTGGCTCCTTGTCTGAGTCTCACACTCTGCAATCTAGCCCTACAGCAGTAACTCGGATATTCTTGACTTGTGTGTGCAAGTCTTAATAGCCAGTCTTTATATGAGGCTTACCATGTGCCAGACTCTGTCCCGAATGTTTTACATCTATTTAATCATCATGAGACCCAAGGAAGAGTGAGGTAGGTCTCATGACGATGTCCTACACCAATGCCCCAAACCTGTGACTATGTTTCATTAATGACAAAAAGGGAATTTAGGAATTAAGACTAAGAATCCACTGATGAAGATGAGATGATCTCAGATGACCCACGCAGAGCCCAGTAGCCTCACAGGGACCCTTTATAAAGGCAGAGGAAGGCAGAGTGAAGCAACACAAGGATGGCTTGACCGATTGCTGCTGACTATGAAAACGGATGAGGCACCATGCGGCTCGGGACACGGGTGGCCTCTAGAAGCTGGATAAGGCAAGAAGACAGGTCTTCCCCTGGAGCCTCCAGAAAGGAACGCTTTGCCTTTAGTTCAAGGGTGGGCACTTCGGACTTCTGTCCCCGGGAGCTACAGGATAATCAGCGTGTGCTGATTCCAACCACTAAGCCTGTGATCATTTGTTACAGCAGCAGAGTGAAACTAATACACAGTGGGCACTATTGTACCTCCACAAAGCACTGAGGCCAGTCAGACAGGGGAGTGTTAAGTGACCTGGCCAAGCTCCCCCCAGGCCTCTCACGTCCAGAGTTCACCTTCCCCATCACGGGGCCAGCTGCCTCTCCAGGGCTTTCCCCAGCTGCGTTAGAAGTGGGCGGGGAGAAGGTAATAGTTTAATTATTAAACCGGTCTAAATGGGGAAGGAAGGCAATAACAGACATGTGAGTATTTACAATTCTGGGTGTTTGGCGGGTACTTTCTCATCAGACCCTAAGAACCTCCTCAGGCTATGGACACAGTTTATTCCCATTTAGCAGATGAGAAGGCTTGGTTCTGCAGAGGTGAAGCAGCTTGCCCACCGCCCAGGGATCAGGGAGCAGTGGCAGCAGGGGTGTGCACCCCCGCCTCACAGGCACGCCACACGTGTGCACACATTGGCTAACTCCAAGAGCTGGTTTCACAAACCTTCCCAGACTCACAGACATGCAGCACTGCTTCAGGCCCCGAAGACAAAGCATCTCGTGGCTCAGGCGAGGGGGGATTTCCAGCTTTTCTACAGGCTCATAGTCCATCCTAAGGCTTGTGTACCAAAGGCAATGCGGTTCCTGTCGGCCGGGAGGCTGTGGGTGTCCCAAAGACACACTGCAGCTGCTCTGACCTGGTTTGTGATGACACACGAGGCATCCCCAGAGGCTTTCAGAAATACTGAGGGCATGGAGCTGAACCTTTGGGGAAAACTAGGTGTAAGAATTAACAAAATATGACATAGGACCTGTACTGTGATTCTGTCTGTATCCACAGCAAGTGAGTCAGGAAAAGGAAGACATTCTGGAATCACTGAGCTGTTGCCGTACTACTCACAAGCACAGAATCTCAGCCACATGCAAGAAGAAGCACTTACTGCTCACCTGCATGCTTGCACCTAGCCTGATTCAAGCCAAGCTGGGCCTGGGCCCCAGGTCAGGCCCAAGCTGCTCACACATACCTGTTGTTATCTGGGACCAGTCAGCTATCCACGCCTTGTCTTTTCCATGAGAACAGCAGAAACACAAGAACAAGGATGGTGGCTCTTCAGGACCAGGCTGGGGACTTGACCTTGCCACTTCCGCCCTCTTTGGCCATATCAAGTCCAATGCCACCAAAGCAGGGAGGTATATTCTTCCCATGGATGCCAGTGGCAGGAGAGGTAGGGAAAATCCACTGACCAGTAATCAAATTTGTCACAATCATGGCAAATCAAGTGCCCTGGGGAGAAATGGATACCCTTAAGATGGAGTCTGCAAACATCCTCCCATTACACACACACACAGGCTCTTGCTTCTGTCCTGTGCAAACTGGTGATCTGTGCTGTCAGACAAATGTAACACAGCATTCCTCATCCTCAACTTACCCATGTGGATGTCTGCTGAGCCTCTTAAACATCTGAACCTCAAGGACGTAATGTCCCTATGATACGACAGTGTAGGTTCCCAGCTGGCGTGGAGTCCACTCACGGCAAGAGAAACTTCCAAGTGGAAATGGCGCTCTTGTAACACAGTCTGTGACCTTGTCATGCTGGGTGTCCACCAGTCACCTTGCTCCCATGGCCTGTTGAAGAGGCCTGCTATGTGTATCGTGGTGGGCTCATTGCAAACTCAGCACTTTGGAAAGAATTTTTGAGGTATGCCGAGTTTAAAAAAAAAAAATGTTTTCAATTATCTTTTAACTGAAGACTAGAAAAAACAGCAGAGAAAAAGTGAAAGTCGCTCAGTCATGTCCGATTTTTTGTAACCCCATGGACTATACAGTCCATGAGATTCTCCAGACCAGAATACTGGAGTGGGTAGCTGTTCCCTTCTCCAAGGGATCTTCCCAACCCAGGGATTGAACCCAGGTCTCCCACATTGCAGGTAGATTCTTTATCAACTGAGCCATCAGGGACGCCCAAGACTACTGGAGTGGGTAGCCTATCCCTTCTCCAGCGGATCTTTCCCCCCAGGAATTTAACCAGGGTCTCCTGCATTGCAGGCAGATTCTTTACCAGCTGAGCTACCAAGGAAGCTCTCTTAACTGAAGACTAGACAAAACAGCAGAGAAAAGGTAAGCCCTAAACTATCTGGTTCTCAAAAGTTAAGAACGTGACTTACAAATGTTTACAAAGGTAGAGAGATCCTGTTTTTTTTTTTCCTTTGAGAGAAAAAAAGCAGATGACAATTTTGTGAAGCATGAATACATTAATTGTCTACGGTTGGAAACTTGTGCTGTCAGAAATAAGATGATGGATCATCCAGTTTGTAAGAAGATATTAAAGGAATCCAGGCTTTATTCTTCTGACCCTCAAGACCATATCTGGAGGAAAAACTGAAATTACTGCCAGTGAATCATGTCACCCTTACCGTTTTAAGCTTCTCTCTATTTTTTTCCTTCCATGTACTTTTTTTTCTTCATGGTTAAAAATAAATAAACAAAAGCAGTGGTAGGCTGTGCCCTGTGATCTTGTGGGAATCAGTAATTCTTTACTGATTAGTTCTGTTAGTAAATAGGCTCTATTTTCGCAGAATTTCTGCTCAGGAGGGTATAATAGAATAGAGAACACACTTTGGAATCAGACCCTCAGATAAATCATTAGGCTCATCTTCCTTTTCTGTAGGACTGAGATCTTTATGCCTGATTCAATTCAAGAGGTTATTTTGAGTATCAGAATGTCAGTTCAGAAGGTGACATCACACTGGGGAGACTAGACTTGAGTGACTAGGGAATTTTGCTCTCTCATGCTCACTCTGCAGGGTGGACCTGAGCGCGAGAGAGCTCATACCTCACCCATCTCCTCCCAGTACACGGCCAGTATGCATTTCCCCTCTGTTACAATCCTCAGCCCATCCCCAGGTAGCCATCTTCCGTGTGGGGACTCCACGCTGCGGTCCCCAATCATAGACGAAGTGAAGAGAGCTGGCGGTGGGGAGGGAACCACCCACTGGGTCACCGCAAAGGGTGGCACACCGCGCTTGCAGCCCCCGGCCAGAACCAGTCCCGGGACCCAGACTCCTCACAGCAGGACGAGGACCTGATGGATGGACAGATGGACAGCCACCTAGCAGTAAATATCTCTATCTCCACCACGCAGGACTCCAAAGGAACCAAATCCAATTCATCGATCACCCTGCCCACAAGCAACTCTCATCTGGGCATCCAAGACTCTGGGTAGGCTGACCAGACAGACATCCACGAGTCCCCTCCATCTCTCTGATGTGATTATCACTTATGAGCTCAACACCCAGATCGATGTCAGAGTTCAGGGGAACACTTTAATTACTAAGAACACAAAAGATAAAGTATACTGCGATGGGCTGAGATTAAGAAGGAACCCAGTCTGGTGCCTGGGAAACAAGAATCAATAGGATGCCCGGAAGAAAAGAAAGAATCAATGTGGAAATAAAAGCAAAAATTTATAGCACAGATATGAACTGGTAGCTTCCAAGGCACAGCCTTCCCACAGATGTGTTTTGTCTCACTCACACAAGGTTTGAAAAAAATGTTTTAATGAACTGCTAACACTTTAAAAAAATGGAAAATGTGACATCATAATCTAGATTTCCCGCTACTGTGGAAACTTTGGAAAGCTGGGCAACACTGAGTCAGCAACAGTTTTTTCTGCTATGCCCGGCAACAATAAGCTGGAGAAAGGGCCACCTACTTGCTGCAGAGGCTCAGCCTTCCACCCAAACCCAGCTGAGCCCTCATCACTCGTCCACAGCATCCGGTGACCCCACTAGTGTCTGGGTTTGCAGCTTCTGTCTAAATGAGCGCATTCAAGCTCTTGCCAGCTCTGTAAAGCAATCATGCTGCCAAGAACATACAGGCTGTTTCCAGCAGGGATCTCAAGCAGGGGTCTCCAAGCACTGCTGGCAGGCCAGCACAACCCTCCTGGAAAGCAACTTAGCAAGGTACCAAGGACTTTCCAAATCTCTGCACTCCTTGATCCTGTAATTTCACCCTTGAGAAGTCATCTTAAAGAAATAATTCCCTACACTGCTTCATGCAAACCTGCATCAGGCTTAGTTTATAATGGAAACAATTGGAAACAAGTAGAAAGTTTACCCTGATATCTTTAGGTAAGCTATACTATGTTGCTAGTGAGCTCTAATGCATATAAACCAAAAATGCCAATTCAGGGTCATTCTACTAAACCACAGGCTTGTGCTCTGCAAAAACGTTAATTCATACAAATCAAAAGATAACTGATAAGGCCTTTAGGATTAAAGGAGACCCAGGAGACAGGCCTGCTAAATTCAATGTGTTATCCTTGACAGAACCCAATTTGGAAAAACATTGCTATATAAGACAGTGGTTGAGCAAGTGGCAAAATTTGAATAAGAATATTTATTAGATAATTGTATCTATATTAAATACCCTAAAGTTGGTCCTTTCATTGTGATTATGTAAGAGAGGGTCCTTGTTTTTAGGAGATATTTGCAGAAGCATTTAGGAACAAAAGTAAAGTCTTTGACTTGGTCTCAAATGATTCAGAAATAGAAAACAATATTGCGTATGGAATCGAGATAGAGAGAATGCCAATGTAGCAAAGTTTTTAATAACTGGTGAATCTGGGCAAAGGATCCATGTGTGTTTGTTGTACTGTTCTAGCAATTACTGTGGTTTAAAACATTTTCAAATCAGAAGTTAAAGAAAAGATGCTCATCTGGAAAATGCCATGACATAATGTTAAATAAAAAATTCAAACCAGGTAATTATGCATCCAACGTGATCTTAAGTTACAAAAATCCTTCTATACGGAAAACAACACTGGAAGAAAAACACTGAAACATTGATAGTATCTAAGTTTGGTGAGTGGACTGGACTGGGAATGGCTTTACACTTTTTCCTATATTTTCTTCACATTTTTAATAACCATCTGTCACTTTTATAATGAAAAAAAAAGTCTTTAAAAAAGTACCAAGCACATAGGAAAAAACAAAGTCATTTTTTTCCCCACCTCTCCAAATTTGAGCCTGAAGCCAGAATCCAGAGCAACAACAGAGGAAATGGTTCAAGCCCTCAGCTATTCAGGTGTGAAAGAGTGTGTTTCAGGGGATGCCAAGTGACCTTTAGTGAACACCTGTCTGAGACAGAAAAATCATAGTTTTGCAGGCTGAGGACTCGATGTATAATTTAGTACCACAGCGGGGCCACTGGGTATATCCCCAGATTTAAGATTTATGGCCAAACAGAGGAGTATTTTTGAATCTGGCTGGATCTTTATGAACTTAGACCGCAGGTTCATGTGCTACAAACTAGCTAAACTTGACTTCAGATCAGAGGTCGAGTGGGTCAGGCCTGACCGATTGGTAAGCCTCAAACCTCTCTCATCAGGGCAAGGCGGGCATCCTTCCTGTTCCCTGGAGGGATCCTGGCCAAGACTCCCCAGCAACTCCCCCTCCACCCACCTCATTCCAACGAGCTCCTTCTAATGTGCTGACTGTTTCTGTTCTCTGACTCCCGTTCTTAGAACCTACGACCTCTCCAACCGTCTGCAAAGAGGCCGCCCCGCTCTTATCTCTAGGAAACAACTCTGCACCCTTAACAGCCCTCTTCTTCCTCTGGCCTTGGCTGCAAGCATCTGGTAAAAGCCTCCCTTCCCTCCATCCCACTGGCCCTGGGAATTCTCTCCAAGCTCCCTGCCTGTCACCCTCATCCATTACTCTATCCTGCCGGAGGCCTGTCTAGCTTGGATACCGCAGTAGCCCCTCACCCCCACGTAGGCTGATACTCCTGACTGTCATCAAGGTCGCCCCAGCTGCAGCAGAGCCCAGGTCCCAGCTGGCCCAGACCAGAGCCGCAATGTCAAGATTCCCAAGACCCCTCCTGCCTGGGGGGCCTCCCCTGGTGATTGCCATGGTTCTTTCCCGTAATTTTCTTTCTTTACTTATTCATTTTTGGCTGTGCTGGGCCTTCTGTGTGGGCTTTTCTCCAGCTGTGAAGACTGGGGGCTACTCTCTAGTTGTAGCGCTCGAGATGAGATGGCTTCTCTTGCTGTGGAGCACGGGCTCTAAGGCATGCAGGCTTCAGAAGTTGCAGCCCCTGGGTTCTAGCGCACAGTCTCAGGAGTTGTGGCACACGGGTATAGTTGCTCTGAGGCACACGGGATCTTCCTGGATGAGAGACTGAGCCCGCGTCTCCTGCGCTGGCAGGCGACTTCTTCAGCACTGAGCCACCAGAAGCCCCGCAATGGTTCTTAGAAACCCTCTCATAGAGCCGACCGTCCTGACACTGCCTCTCAGCCCTCATCCAGCTGAGGTTCCAGGAACATCACCCTCAGGCATCCTAGAGGCCCCTCACTCCCCAGGGTCATGCAAAGGCACTGAGCACCTTTGGACATGATGCCAAGGCACTGAGCTTGAAGCCCAGAGTCAGAACACCTGAGATCAAATCCTTCCTATGTCCCCTTCCACCTATGAGACGTCACATAAACTACAGACCTCTCTGGGCCTCAGTCTCTTCATTTATACAGTAGCAATAATAGTATCTACCTCATAGGGTTAATGAGAGAATTAAATGACTTATACTACTTAACATGCAAAGAACAGCACCTGGCACAGAACAAGCACTATCTAAGCGTTAGTGTTTATTACTGATCATGTGTCTATATCCATCATGGCCACCATCCTGAGACAAATGCTCCTTGAGACCCAATTGTTACATCACTTCCCTGACATATCAGGAATTTAGAATACTTGGAGGGCAAGCAGCACACAGAGACCACTGCAACTGCCCTAACAGGTCAAGAGAAATTATTAAACTGAAACCTGTGGAGGGGAAAAAATGAAAACACGGGAAGAGTCTCTAAAATCTATAAAATAGTATCAAATGACCTGACATATATGTAACTTGAGTCTCAGAAGGGGAGGAGTGAGCAATGAACCAAAGAAATTTTTGAAGAGATAAAGGCTGAGAATTTTCCAAAACTGATGGAAGACATCAAACCACATACCAAAAGGACACAGAACCCTCAGAAGGTAAAGACAAAGACAACTTCATAAGTCAAAAGGCTGGAAATGAAAGATAAGGAAAATTTTGCAGGCCATCAGGAACAAAAGGCAAATTATATCAAGGAGGAAGAGGGGGCTTTCTGATTTTTAATCAGAAAAAGTGAAGCCAAGAAGACCATGAAATGGCAACTTCAAAGGTCCCAAAGGAAAGAGAAACTCATAGGACTTTATATCCAGGTTTGCTCCCAGACACCTGTCTGGACCAGGAGGGGTAGTACCTTCATTGTGTGTCAAGTCCAGGGATACGAGAGCCAGTTTCTTCATTATAGTCCAAAGTCCACTAAGACGGTCCCGGGGCCCAAGGACCACCCCTCCTTCTGCAGCTCTGAGCTCAGCAGAACTCCCAAGAGAGCATCTTTCATTAACACAGTGGTTCCTAGCCTTGATACTCACCTGGAGAACCACCTGTGAAGCTTTGAAGAATTATACGCATCCAGGCCCCACACCCTGAGATTCTGATTTAGTCATTCTGGGGTTGGTGGCTGCTGTTGTTCAGCGGCTCAGGAGTGTCTGACTCTGTGACCTCACGGGCTGCAGCCCGCCAGGCTTCCCTGTCCTTCACCATCTCCCTGATTTTGCCCAAGTTCATGTCTACTGAATCGGTAATGCCATCCATCTCCAATTCAATGGACATGAACTTGGCCAAACTCTTGGGAGATGGTGAGGGTTGGGCCTGGGCTTTTATTTTTATTTACCAAGAAAATTATAGTGAGCAACTAGTGGGGGGTGGTTAAAACCTATTATTTAAATAGGATTCTTTCTCCTTTAAGAGAGACATGATTTTACATATCAACGTTATTCCCTATGTTTCTAAACGTTAAGGGCATCCTGTTAAAAGTGGTTTTAGAAGCAGCACGGGCAGCATGGCCATTCTGCTGATGTGCTCTCAATTTGGATGCATGTTGGTAATACAAGAGAAATTTTCAATGTCCTGCTGCCTGGATCCCTCAGCTTCCCTGGTGGCTCAAGTAGAAAAGAATAGGTCTGCAAGGCAGGAGACATGGGAGATGCGGGTTCGATCCTTGGATCAGGAAGCTCCCCTGGAGAAAGAAGTAGCAACCCCCTCCAGTATTCTTGTCTGGAGAATTCATGGACAGAGGAGCCTGTGGGCTACAGCCCATGGGGTTGCAAAGAGTCAGACATGGCTGAGCACGCACACACTCTGCCTGGATCCTCAGAGATCCTGACTAATCTGAATGGGTTACAGCCTGGGAGTCCAGATTTTTATAAGCTCCACTGCTTGTGAGATTTTAAAAGGTGCGGGTCAGCAGCACAAGGCTGGGGGCAGGGGTTGACCTCCGCGAGGCCGTCATGGATCACAAGCAAGAGCAGGGTAGTCACAGGCACTCCCAGCCCTGGGTCTGCTGGCCTGCCTTATCTGTGCTCAGTCACCACTTCCACTCCTCAGCAGGGCATCCCCAGGACCCTCTGGCCCACTTAACCTTAGCGGCCAGCCCAGCCCACTGCCTGCTCAATGTAAGAGCTGCTCCTACAGAGTTCACATGCCTTCCCCTGGTACCTAATGCTCACGCACAAAGTGGAAACTTTGTTACATCAAAGCTGAAGGGTTGTCAGGAAACAAGTATTTGCTGCTGTCTGGGTGTCCTAGAGCAGCAGGCACAGGCCCGGGGGCGGGGGGGGTGGGGCGGCGCAACAATGATTCCTGAGCACCCCTGTGAGGCTGTCAGAACCCTCAGCAATCATCACCACCACAGGAAACACTGCTCCTGGCCACGGAGCAGCTGGCCCCCTCCCTACGCTCATGGTTGGGCAAGAAGTTTAGTCTCCCAGCCCCAGTACCAGGATCACAGCATTCAGCCAAGGTTATGTTGCCAAGTCCAAGCTCATTCTGCCTGCCTGATGCACAGTGAACAAATATTGAAACACCAGAGGCTGGGACAGAGGTTTATTACAGGACCACGGAAGGAGAACCAGTGACCTGTGCACAAAAAACCCTGAACTCCCCCAGATGGTTTCAGCAAAGCCTTTTTAAGGGCCAAGTGCAGAAAGTGGGTCACAGGGTATGTGATCAGCTCCTACACAGTTCTCCGACTGGTTGATGGTGAGGTAACAGCTCCTACACAGTTCTCTGACTGGCTGATGGTGAGGTAACAGGGTGGTTAACATGATCATTCTTTAGGCTCCACTAAGTCTGGGGGTTCATGATCATCACATAGTTAATTTCCTCTGTTTGGTGGTGGGGTGGGGGGGCGGGGCGGGCAGGGTTTAGCATCTGAATAACTCAGGAAATGTGCCCTGGATACTATTACCTGGGTACTTCAGAGAGGAGCTATAACAGAGGATATTGGGGGTGGGGCGTCTGTACTGGGAAGGCCCCACTGGGTTCTCCTGGGTAACAGGGAGGATTTCATTGCTGGACAATTCAAATGCCGAATCCCACTGACTTCTGTTATCCGGTTTCTGTTCTGTGATGCCATTGCTTTTGATGCTGCTGGTTCAGCCGCAATTCTCTGAATCTTTGGATTTTCTTTAGTGCCTACTTCTTCATCATCACTGAAATTCAGAGTCTCTCAAAGAATGCTCTCAAGATCATACAGTCACATCACCTGGGCTATCTGTCCAAAGCTCAGACTCCTAGACCTACCCCAGCTCCACTGAGTCACACGTACAGCAGAAGCAGATATCTGTAGCCTGAGCAAGTACCCTGGGTCACGTAAAGATTGAGCATCCTGATCAGAGGTCACACCCTGTGACGCAGAAGCCTGGATTCCTGGGTGCGAGTACTAGTTTGGCAGCTCACTGACTCTGGAGCCTTGAGCAAACGCTCCCGGTTCCAGTCTCCTCCTCTGGAAGTTGGAGCTGACGTATGATCAGCCTTCTAGGACCGTGACGAGGAGTGAAAGAGCTAACTCAGGTGACACGCTTGGAAGAGTACCAGCCTGGGATGGAAACAGACTTCATCAATAACTAACAGAAAAATTCCATTCACCCACCCAGAGACTGGAGTCAACATACTAGCTAGCTGACTGATTGAAATATGTTTCCTTTTTAATATAATTTCTTTATACATATGTTATTTAAATATTATATAATCTACATAATTGTGTGTGAAAAAACGAAATTACACAGTAGCTTTTTTTTTTTTTAAGTTAGGTTACAGAAAAATTGAGCAGATAATACAGAGTCTTCACATACCCCACTCCCCCTGCGGGCACGGTTTTCCCTTATTAACATAATTTATTAACATCTTCCATTAGTGTGTGTGGAAGACTTCCTTGGTGGCTCAGATGGTAAAGCGTCTGTCTACAATGCGGGAGACCTGGGTTCGATCCCTGGGTCAGGAAGATTCTCTGGAGAAGGAAATGGCAACCCACTCCAGTACTCTTGCCTAGAAAATCCCATGGACGGAGAAGCCTGGTGCCCATGGGGTCGCAAAGAGTCGGACATGACTGAGCGGCTTCACTTTCATTAGTATAAAGATTCATCCATGAATACTGATACATGATTATTAACTGAAGTCCACAGTTCAATTCTATGGGCTCTGACAGGTGCATAAGGATACGCATCTGCCATCAAAGGACCGTACAGAACAGTTCCTCTGCCCTAAACATGCCTGGCCTCCACCTACTCATCCCTGCCCTCTTCCCCTCAAACACCTGACCTTTTTACTGGCTCTGTAGTTCAGTGTTTCCCAGCATATCATACAGCTGGAATCACACAACCTAGCTTTTTGAGACCAGTTTCTTTAACTTAGCAACATGCATGTAAGTTTCCTCCTTAATGCTGACATCTTTTCAGGGTGTAACAAGTCATGTATTTCATCACTGAGTAGTATCCCATTGTGTGGATGCACCATTTTGTTTATCTAGTCACCTATGGAGGGACATCTTGGTTGCTTCCAGTTCGGGGCAATTATTGATAAACGTTAATAAATAATAATCTAACATTTTATTATGAAGCAAAAATTATGAGCAAGTTTTTATATGGATATATTTTCAGTTCATCTGGGTGAATGCCAACGAGGGGAACTGCTGAGACACATGGTAAGACTATGTGTAACTTAGTAAGAAACCGCCGCACCATCTTGCCCTGTGGCTGCACTACTCTGCATTCCCACCAGCAGTGAATCAGCGCTCTGTTGCTCCACATCCTTGCTGATATTTGGTGTTGTCAGTGTTCTGGGTTTCGGCCATTCTAGGTGTGTAGCGCTATCTTACTATTACTTTAATTTGCAATTCCCAAATGACATATGATGTCAAGCGTTTTTATGTGTACTCTATGTAAGTCTTTGGTGAGGTGTCTGTTCAGTTCCTTTTGCCTGTTTCTTAACTGGTAGTTTCTTTCTTTTGTTTTAAGAGTTATTTATCTATCCTGTTGGAGAAGGCAATGGCAACCCACTCCAGTACTCTTGCCTGGAAAATCCCATGGATGGAGGAGCCTGGTGGGCTACAGTCCATGGGGTCACTAAGAGTCAGACATGACTGAGCGACTTCCCTTTCACTTTTCACTTTCATGCATTGGAGAAGGAAATGACAACCCACTGCAGTGTTCTTGCCTGGAGAAGCCCAGGGGTGGGGGAGCCTGGTGGGCTGTCATCTATGGGGTCACACAGAGTCAGACACGACTGAAGTGACTTAGCAGCAGCAGCAGATATATCCATTATCAGGTATGTATTTGGATACAAGTCCTTTATCAGGTACATATTTTGCAAATGTTTTCTCTCAAATCTGTCACTTGTCTTTCATTCTCTTTAACAGTGTCTTTCAAAGAGCAGAAAATTTTAATTTACTTACCAATTTTTTTCCTTCATGGATCATGCTTTCAGTGTTATATCTAAAAGTTAACCACCCAACCCAATATCATTTAGCTTTTCTCCTATGTTAATTTCTAAAGGTGATATCATTTGACATGTTATGTTGAGATTAATGATTCATTTTTAGTTAATATTTGTGACTGGTGTAAAGTCTGTAATATCAATATGCATTGCATTTCTAGGGCTAAATTACCAGTAATGAATTTTCAGGGTCACAGGGTTATGCAATTTTCATTGTAACAGGCAATGCCAGAATACATGTTCAGAAAATGTGTTAGTACTCCACTTTTGCATCATAAAAACATGGGTAGAAAATTTTACCCATATTCTCAGTATAAATTATTATTATCATTTTTTTCTCAATATGATGGGTGTGAAAGGATATTTCTGGGTTACTTTTATTTCTCTGACTAATGGTTGAATTTGAAAATAGATTTTATATTTGGCAGCCATTCATGTTTCATTTTTATTAATTGTTTATGCATATATTAAGGGGTTTATTCTGTTTTTTATTGCCAATGTGTAAGAACTCTTTATATATTATAGACATTACCCATTCACTACATTGTCATTATACTTTTTTTCCCCAGATCTATCTTTTTAATTAAATTTGTTCATGGATGACTTCATCCTTGACTTTATTTACATTTGAAAGGCTCACTCATTGGCTAAAATGTGTAGGGAATATTTTAACTGAAGAAGTCAGAGTCAAATGAATGACTGAACAGCTCTGTCTCTGAAGGCTGTAGACATAAGGAAATCACAGACAGAATAAGGTCATTCTGCTTGGAGGAGAAAATAGTAGGCAGGGGGTTAGAGAGGAAAAAATGTTATTTCAAGTGTCTGAAAGACTGACTTGTGGAAGAAGCACCACACTAATTCTGAATACTCACAAGTGAGAGAACAACAAGTAGGCCGCATGAAGTTTGATATAAGAAGGAAACGTCATGGCTGCCTCAGAACTAAATGGTAACTTATGGTTTAGAGGATTCCAGGAAACATCTGAAGATTGCCAACATAAAGATGGAGAGCCTCCAGGAGACAATATCACGGATAGTCTCCATCATTCAGGAGGACTGACAGTTTCAGCTCAGTCACTCAGTCGTGTCCGACTCTTTGTGACCCCATGGAAGGCAGCACGCCAGGCCTCCCTGTCCATCCCCAACTCCTGGAGTTTACTCAAACTCACGTCCATTGAGTCGGTGATGCCATCCAGCCATCTCATCCTCTGTTATCCCCTTCTCCTCCCACCTTCAATCTTTCCCAGCATCAGGGTCTTTTCCAATGAGTCAGCTCTTCACATCAGGTGGCCAAAGGACTGGAGTTTCAGCTTCGGCATCAGTCCATCCAATGAATATTCAGGATTAATTTCCTTTAGGATGGACTGGTTTGATCTCCTTCCAGTTTGACACAGTTTAGGCACTTTAAATAAAATGTGGTTCAATACAGATAATTCAGTGATCACTAAACTATTGTAAGGGCTGGAGGAGTGGAAGGCAGGACTCAGGCATTAGCTTTCAGCATCATTCCACAATTCTAGTCTCACAAGATGGACAAATGCTGCTCTCACACAGGGGTGGGTAACACAAAGACCTCACAGCTAACTTTCCAGCTCCCCCTGTAGTCCCGAGTCACGTGAATCACGGGAAAGCTCAGAAACCACTGCAAAATCCAAGAGCATCTATGCGAAGCCCACATCACCATCCGTGGCCACTACCAGAGGAAGGAGAAAGCAGATTTCACCTTACTGTAAGTGCCTCTCTCGTTGGCAGAGTGTCATGGTAAATGATATCCTCAGGGCTGGAAACAAGAGAGTCTGGGAAATACGGTTCATAGACTTCTAGCCCCTGACATGCAGAGGAGCATCAGAAGGATAGCACAGGGCATGAGGTTGTCGGACACCTGGAGTCTGGCTCAAGCAGCAGTCTGGGGGACAGAAGGAGGGCTGTACTTGATGCTACATAGCCCGCTTAAGACTTACAGAAGCAGGATTCCATGTCACTCTGCACACCTTCCCTTCTCAAACTGCTTTTAAAGGTTTTCTCTATCTTCAGAAAATATGAGCAATGTTGCTATCTAAATATGATGGAAACATGCCCATTGTATCACTCTTACCCATTCTGTGCAAACTGTATTTTAAAAGATGTCATTCACTTAAGGTGACCATCTTTGTGACTGCTAAAAACACAAGGCTGTTTTTCAGCTCAGTTAATGTGTATTAAGGAATACCTCCTATGAGCTGTCAGAGGCCCAGCTAGCCGCTGGTGTTGCAGACACAACCATGCACCTCAAGCTTCCTCTTCCACCACAGCATCACTGCAGTGCCTTCTGGAAGGCAGGGGAATACAGACCAGCGGCCTCCTGACTTGGCTTAACTGCATCATGATGGGTAGGCCTCCAACCTCCACCCGGTTTGTGCTCCAAATTTCAGATCACTCCCCGAAAGTCACATAATGAAGATGAAGCCATAGATTTGACTGAGGAAAGGAAACACTAAGGCAAGATCAGCAATACAGAAATCCTCAGTAATCTTCATCTCTCATTATTCCAATGGAAAGGCATGCCAGGTCCAGGGAGGGGCACCTCTCAGACCTCATTCAAGAGAGATCTGCCACGAGTAGCATAGTGAGCAGACAGCCTCCTCTTTCAGGGCCTCTGGGATGCGCAGGAAGGCCAGAATTCCTCCGGAAGCTCCCCGATGTCTAAGCATCATACAAGCACCAGGGGACTGGCCACTTTTGCCCAGTGGGGGGACTCCTTTGCAGACAGTGCTGGCGCTCCCTGGTGGAGTGACCAAAACCATCCCAGAGCTCCATCAGGGAATGCCAGGAGCAGTCTCCCTGTGGCCTGTGAGGGATTCCCTGGGGTACCTTCCTACTAATGAAACTGCTTCACATGGCTTTCGTTACAGGTCATCTCGCTCGTGCATCACAGTTTCAGGCCTGCAGCATATTATGTGCTTAATGTGGACCAAAGTGCAGAAAGATTTACAGCACTTCTACAGCAAGATGCCCCTTTAAGCGTCCACCTGCCACCACCACTCAGGAATCATAACTCTAACAAACTAAAGATTATTCCTTGAGCCCATAAACCAAAGGCAAATGAACTTGTATTGGGTTTGGAAGACAACAACAGACTCCCGTTAAAGGAAGATGGCTCTCGTAGCAGCTGGAATCACCAACGAGACTGAAACAGCATTTTCTTTGAAGAAGATTATAGCACTACAAAGCTAATCCCATTTCATCCTGATGAGAACCTCATGGGCTTCCTTTCTGCATACGTGTATTAAGAGCTTTATCCATGAGCGAGTACAATGCACCTGTCAGAGGCTCTTCCTCCCACACCTGCCTGCCTTCCTCCTCTCTTGACATGGTGTCAGATCCGCACTGTGGTCTGAAGTCTTGCCCAGCCCCTGCCTGCTTCCTTCTGGCTTACCTTCACTGCATTTTCCCCAACACATTTCTCACCCTTGTAACTGGGCTCAGCGTACACTTGCTGGATGACCTGAACGAATACAGCTATGACAGCTGCTGGACGCAACGTGGGCTTTGTTCTTGAGAAAGGAGCCCTTCCCTCTTTTTGCCCACCCCCCATTTTCACATTGCTGAAGGGATGGGGTGGAGGGATAAAGAATGGTAGGGGGATAAGGAATGTTTATCGCCAAGAAGGCTGGATTGGGGATGCCAGCTGTTTACAGCGGTTGTCTGAGGATGCCAGCTGCTCCAATTCTGTGTGAAATCTGGCTCTTGAGTGCCGGGGTCCAGCCCTGGTGGATCCAGGGAATTCGAAGGGTGGACGGCGTTGGCGTGGAAAGACTTGTTTATTTATTAATATAAGATTAGATTAAGAAACTATAGTGTAGTAAGAAGATTAAGTGGAAGAAGAGGGCTGAATAGCTTGGTTTACGCGGAAGACCAATAAAATTCCAGGCAAGGAATTTGCACCATCTACGTTGGGCCACCGGCGCCCGCTTGAATATCTAAGGGTGCCTCGCCTTAAGCTTCTTTTCGCGTGGGTCTTAACAGCCAGGGCAAGTAAGTAGACCTGGCGAGCCTCCGCGCCCCAGGTGGAGATTCAGCCTGAAGTTAAAGTAAAGAGCAGAGAGAGGGAAAGGAGAGAAGAAGAGAGAGAAAAAGACACGGGGGGAGCCAGAGTCCCAAGAAACCAGGCCGAGAGACTAGTTCGAGAAGCTGGTCCGAGAAACTGGCCCCATCCTTTATTGTTCAGAAGGCCTTTTATACTTTTGATAAAACATGGAGATCAATGGGTAACACAAGATTATGTAGCGTTCGCAGCTCAGACTCTTTCTGTAGATCATTTTGTATACAAAAGGTCTCAGGTGATTTACATTATCTTCTGGCCAAGAGGCTTGTTAACACTTGTTGGCTCTCTTCCTTAATGAATGTTAATTTTGTTTCCCCTGAAGTGTTTTTCTTTAATTTGCATCTCCTTAAAGCATTAAAGTTACATCTCTATAGAACAAAGGTGCAGTGGGTTATAACAAAGAAGGTACTTAACTCAAAGATCTAATGTTGCTAATACCAGGTCTACTACTTGTTTTTCTATATACCAACTATATCTAAAAATAAAGGATATGAAAATTTGGCAGCAAGCATTGACTCAACAAATGAAACCTTTAATCAGTCCTATTCTAAAGATTTTGACTCCTCGGAAGCCCCTACATTCCTAGGATGTTTTAAGCTTCCTGTGCCTCCTGCGGTCAGGAGGCCTCAAACAATCACACGCGCAGCTGTACGAGTGCTGCAGGCAGGCTAGAAAGCCATCAGAGGGGTATTTGGATTGAAACACTCTTTCAAATGCAGAAGACTAAAGCCCTGAATTGACTTTTTCCAGAAAATGTCAAAAGAGTGGAAAAGCAGAGCACAAAAACCGGCAGATTTTTGTTGGGGTACATGCTTAGGAATTTCCAGAGGGGTCCCTGAAGTCTGAGCACGCCTTGCGTATGTCAGCTTCCTTCCTCATGACCTTGTCACGGGCGGGATTCCTCACACTGGCTCCCGGCACTTGAGATGACAGAAGATTCTGGTCTATAGGAAGCTGATTTTAGATGGAGCTTCTTCCACTGGGAGAAAGGAGGTCCTGCTCCCAGATGACTTGTTGCCCAGGTGACCCAGCGAAACTGTCAGGGCTGTTTGGAGATAGTTCTGCTCGTGTTCAACACACAGACAATGCTCTTTTTATTCACACACCATGGGAGCCTTCAAAGCAGGAGATGCTGAGGCCGTCCCGGATTCTACAGCTCCCATCCCTAACTTAGAGCAGGGCTATCCATGCATTCCCTGATCTTAAAATTTCCAATTAAAAAAAAGTCCAGCTGGAGAGAGACACTATCACACGTGTACTACTGCTTACTCCAACTCCAAAAACACGTGAGCTTGCTGTCGTGTTTGGCAAGGATTTATTTTCCCCCACTTCCTCCCCAACATGCCACCTCCACCCCCTTCCACCCCAGGACCATATAACCATCCTTCTTTCCTCTCCCTCACTTTGTTCTCTCTGAGGCAGGAAGAGAGAGCAATGACCCTGGGCTTTGGACAGCTGACTTATTCCAAGGAGCACAGTACAGATCGCGTGTTCCTGGGTTCACACCTCTTTGAAACAGAGGATGGGGACACTAAGATGCAAAGTAAGCTGTATGAACCCAAGTTATGACAGCTTTTCTAGCAAGGGAACCCAGGACTTAGGTATCTAATCTGGGTACCTCTGTCCCTCCCCCAAAGTCTAAGCACACGGCTGCAGAGACCAAAGAAGAAGCATGGTGTCACGCTGGAGGGTAGGCATCACAGGACAGACTATGGTCTTACTTGGCTCATGATCTGTAGCGGGCAGCCAGGGAGTTGGTCCCACACTTCCACTTACCGATGATGGGCTGGGTGCGACACCTCACCTACTCAGAGTTTTACAACTAGTTGCGGCCCCTCAGAAATAGGACTGTAGTCTCCAGACCCCTAATCCACCACCCCTTCCTCAGCATCTTATTGTTTCTTGGTCATCTGACATTGTTCTGCCTCAGTTTTCCCAGCTGCTTCAGTGTAACCCTTACCAAGGATAGGCGTAAACAGGGTGGCCGTGATTCTCTCCTGACTTGCTGCAAGGATGCAGCGTAGTCAGCAGGCATCGTATGAATTGTCACCAACCAGTACTATGATTTTCTACCTATGGGCCAGTTCCTTATATTCTTATCATCTCACTTGCCCTCTTGTGTCCAGCAGCCCTACCATCATCCACATTTATTGCTTTCTCCAGAGGGGAAAGATGCACAGTTTATAAAGTTGATGAAGGTCACTGAAATTTTTAGGCTCAGTAAGCAAAAATGGATACAGGCAGGCAATTACTCCTCCTCCACTCTGAGTCAGTTCCCTACAGTTGTTACACGTGGTCATTTGCATCCCTGGCCCCGATGTGTTTCTCTTTCTGAATTCATACCCTTTTCTGTTTGTGCGTGCTCACTCAGTCGTGTCCTACTCTTGGGACCCTATGGACTGTAGCCCAGCAGGCCCCTCTGTCCGTGGGATTCTCCAGGCAAGAATACTGGAGTGGGTTGCCATCTTCTACTCGAGGGGATCTTCATGGCCCAGGGATCAAACCCACATCTTTTGTGTCTCCTGCATTGGCAGGAGGATTCACTGAGCCACCAGGCAAGCCCACGTGTGTGTGTAGCCACTTTGCTTTGTCAGCTTAGCTAGCTGAGCTGGAATTTCATTTCCTGAAACATTCTTCTGTCTAGTCCTAGATTAAGTTGGCACTAGAAAAATGCGTGTGGGTTTTGGAAAGGGGAAGTCATGCAGCGGTCACTGTCTTTGTTCAGGAGGTGGGCATCACCACGCGTGGGCTCCTATGTCGGCACAGAGGGCAGCCAGGCCCCAGCACCTCCGGCCCCTGCTGGAAATTCTCCTTCGCCTTCTGCAGCTGCCGTGCCAGGGGAGCGTGTGGTCGGCCACACACACACCAGCAAGAGCGCCAGCCTCCCTGCCCGTCACGGTGACTTTGTGCCTGAAGACAGAGGCTGACCTGGGTTCCAGGTGGTCTCTGATGGGACCCGCGGTCTGTCTTACTTTCCCTCCCCGCTGCTGGCCCTGATGACCGCAGACTCAATGTTAGGCACAGAGGGAACGGCCATATGCTGACTTCTGCACCAGCTCCCACAACTGCGTGAGGCTCAGTGCCTGCACCAAATCCCTTATTCCTGTCACTCGCTGTCGTCCTTGTATAGCGAAACTCCCAGTGATGCTCCACCAACTTTACACCACCCCCCTCTCCACCAGAGGGTAAATTTCCTCACCGCTTGACCTTGGGTTTGGCTGGTACCCTGCCTCGATGTGACACGATGCTCTGCTGTCACCAGGAGAAGAGTGTGCTTCGGCCAGCCCCCAGACTCAGGAGGAAGAGGGATTCGTGTGGACACAGAAGCGCCTCCAGACAACCCCAGACCCATAGTGCAAAGTAGAGCCGTCACTCCCAGCCCAGACTCATCAGCCACACACTGCTGACTCACGGAAACATGAATGACGGAAATACTTGTTTCATTAAGCCCACTGAGTTGTGAGGCGCTTCCTTACACAGCAATGACTGACCAATATACTGTCATAAAATTTTCATGTCAGAAAATGGACTCCATACGTCTCTGACTTTTGCCAGAGTTTCATTTTATGTGTTTTCAGGTAACTTAAGCAGCACTTCATTAAAAAGTCCCTCTCTTTCCAGCCTGCCCTACAGAGGCAGGAGAGGGAAGTGAGGACTTGAGTCGTGGCCCAGGACAGTTTCCCAGCCTCTCTGTCTCCCTGTCGTCAGATGATTCCCAGGAGGTTCAGGGAGTGACTGTCAGGCAAACAGTGTGGAGATTCCCACAGAGAACTGCAGGTCTGCCCCAGGACCAGCCCTCAAGGGGCAGTGAGGGAGCAGCAATACCTGGGGATGGAAGTGAGATGAAGGAATATTCTGTACTTTTACCTTGAGGCTTATGGAAGCTTCCCTCCCTCTGGTTCTTCTGGGTGAGCCAGACAGAAAGAACATGAAAAGCATCCTTCAAACAAGCCGGAGAAGAAGCCGTGTGGCATATGTTCAGAGGCCCCGAGGCATCCCTTGCAGGCCCTGTGGATGGGTGCTCGCCCTGAAGCAGAGCATCCCCTTTAATCACGTGGGGACTTTCTGTGAAACTCTGTGCTGGCCCAGGTCTCTCCAGCCTGAGATGACCGCTTCCCTCATTCAAGCCACGGGGCCAGCCTAATTTCTGCCCTGTCAGTGTAAATAGCTCTTATTAGATCTGTCCTGGCTTTAGCCAAACTACCGCCTGTAGGCTTTCACAGGTCCTTAATGCTACAGGTAGCTGAGGCAGCGTTTATAGACATAAACTTCAATTTGGAAAGTCGGGGTTAACCTATACATATTATTATATACAAAACAGATAACAAACAAGGCCCTGCTGTAGAGCACAGGGAAATATATTCGATATCGTGTAATAGCCTATAATGGAAAAAAATCTGAAAAAGTATATATACAGTGTGCGTAATCGAATCACTTTGCTGTACACCTGAAACTCACACAATGTTGTATATCAGCTATACTTGGATTAAAAAAATTAAGTTTAGGGCTTCCCTGATGGCTCATGTGTGTGTACTGAGTCACTTCAGTCGTGTCCAACTCTGTGCAGCCTTATGGACTGTAGCCCACCAGGCTCCTCTGTCCATGGGGATTCTCCAGGGAAGAATACTGGAGTGGGCTGCCGTGCCCTCCTCCAGGGCATCTTCCCGACTCAGGGGTAGAACCCACGTCTCTTTTGTCTCTTGCACTGGCAGGCAGGTTCCTTATCACTAGTGCTATCTGGAAAGGGGTAAAGAATCCATCTATCAATGCAGGAGACAAGGGTTCAATTCCTGATAAGGGAAGATCCCACACGCCACAGAGCAACTGAGCCTGCGCGCCACAGAGCAACTGAGCCTGCGCGCCACGGCTACTGAGCCTGCGCGCCACGGCTACTGAGCCTGCGCGCCACGGCTACTGAGCCTGCGCGCCACGGCTACTGAGCCTGCGCGCCACGGCTACTGAGCCTGCGCGCCACGGCTACTGAGCCTGCGCGCCACGGCTACTGAGCCTGCGCGCCACGGCTACTGAGCCTGCGCGCCACGGCTACTGAGCCTGCGCGCCACGGCTACTGAGCCTGCGCGCCACGGCTACTGAGCCTGCGCGCCACGGCTACTGAGCCTGCGCGCCACGGCTACTGAGCCTGCGCGCCACGGCTACTGAGCCTGCGCGCCACGGCTACTGAGCCTGCGCGCCACGGCTACTGAGCCTGCGCGCCACGGCTACTGAGCCTGCGCGCCACGGCTACTGAGCCTGCGCGCCACGGCTACTGAGCCTGCGCGCTGGAGCCTGAGAGCCATGGCTGCTGCAGCCGGCATGTTTTAGGGGCCGTGCTCCGCAACTAGAGGCCACCCCAACGAGAAGCCCGCAGACCGCAACGAAGACTGGCCACTGCTCGCCACATCTAGAGAAAAGCCCATGCTCAGCAGCAAAGACCCAGCACAGCTAAAATAAATAAATAAATAAAAATTTTAAAAACTGTATTAAAAAATTAAATTAAAAAAATAAGACACATGCTTCCGTGGCCTCCTAGCTGGCTTCCTCCTATTTCGTCTTCTCCCTGCTCATCCATTACTAGTCCAGCAACCAGAGGGCCTTTTTAAAAACATAAATAAAATGATGTACCCCACTATTCTTGCTGAAACCCTCTTAAGATACAGGGCAACATAATGCACATTTCATGCACCCACAAGGAGGTGCAAAGAAAGGCCCCAGCGCCCTCCTTATCACTGGTCTCCCTTTGTTCCCTGTCTCCCTGACACCCCAGCCTGTGCCGCCCACACACTGCGCTACTTCCGCCCAAGGACCTCTGCACCTGCTGCGCTGTTAGCCTAGAACTGTCTCCCTTCATGAGTTAACGCTTTCTTACCTCTTGGGCTCCTGAGCTAGATGGCCTCTGTTTCACCTTCCAAACCCACTCCCTGCTCGACCTCCTTTTCCTCATCCCAGGGGGCTAGTCTACAGGGACGACATGAATGGCCTCCTTTGTCCTCCGACTTCTGGAAGGATACTGAAGAGAGACACAGAGTTAGGTCAGAGCACTTCTTTTCCTGGATTACACTTCACAAAGGGCAACTCTTCACAACCGTCAAGCGTGTTGTATTGCTCAGCCTTTAACAACTAAAACCTCTCATTGGCATAGACAGTACACTTCCATTTCTCAACCATGTCCAGGTCACGTAGTCGAGGGAGCGGGACTGCTGGTGTAGGTTGCTGTGATGATAATTCTCGATTCTCGGTAATGGATGATTTGACTTCCTGATGGTATGGGCCAGGGACTACACTGGTGTCTGCTGGCTGAGACTCTGCTCCCAATGCAGGGGGCCCGGGTTTGATCCCTGGTCAGGGAACTAGCTCCCCCGTGCTGCAACTAACAGTTTTTGCATGCCACAACTAAAGAGCCCACATGCCCCAACTAAGAAAGATCTGTGCTGCAATGAAGGTCAAAGATTCCGAGTGTCACAACTAAGACCCAGCACAGCCAAATAAATACATAAAAACAAATTGTAAAAAAAGTACTGGCTTTAACTTTAGTAACAGCTAAAGATGTTTATATCCATACTATCCTTGTGTTTTTACAGGTTGCACAGATACCATATGACAAGCCCCCTAACCACAAACCCCACCACCTGTTTTCCCCAGTAGGGGACGTGCTGCTCACTGGGGACGTCCACGCCTAACAGTCTCCCACCACGAGAGTGACAGAGGCTCTCTCTCCTGCCTGCGCCTCCCCTCACTCCCTGTGCTCCGGACTGGCCAGGTGCTTCCGCATAAGGCCCTGTGCAGTATGGCCTGTCCCTTCCTCCTGGGAACTGTAAGCAACGAACTTTCCTTTAACACTGACATTGATAACCCTGACCTCTCCATGATGGCACTTAGTCATCTCCACAAATTAAGTCCCAGGTACGTTTTAAAACAGACATGCTCAGCTGGGCGGCAAGAGAGCAAGCCTGATCACATAAGTACTTCTGATGATTTACCTGTCTGTCTTTTCTACGAAACTGCTAATACCCAGCTTATTCTGCTCACCTTTACAGTCTTGTCACCTAATAAAGAGTCTGGCATGTTGCAAATTCTTGACAAATATTCATTGACTGAATGGAAAAAACAGGAAGCCTGTGTTAGATGCAGCTTGGTGCCCTAATGTAAATGGGGGTGGGGGCACTATCAGAGGGGCCGTTCCATGCTTCATATGGAAGAATTTTGAAAACACATTAACTTCCTCTGAGGGCACAGGTGACTATGAATTGTCACTGTATAAAAGTGACCACTGCTTGCTAAAAGTAGCCAACTGGATGTAGACAACATAGCCCACCATACTGACCCAGACAGTGGTTAGCAAGGCTTCAAAGATGCCTAAGATGCCTTGGGACTTTCAACAGATCCTGAGTGAGTGACTGGGAGGTGGCATTTGGAGTGAAATAGGCTGACTTGCTATTTGTATGCCTTCTTCAAGCTTTGGTGGGATACCAGTACTTGCCATAAGAGCTGCCGTGAAAACAAAAGGACGATGTATGAATGTTCTGTAAAAATGTACACACCATGATTCATGGACATTGTTATCCAGGTGCTGCTAGTGGTAGTCGTGTTAGTTTTTATTATCCACAGCCGTGACTGGGGACAAATTGAAATAACATATCCCATTTTCACTTGCATGGGGCTCTCTGGAGCACGTACGTGGTTTGAATACGAAGAAAAAGTGGGAGATGAGGAGATGGTTTGGGTGAGCACCCGCCTGTGCCCTCTGACCCTTGTGCTTAGGGTCCCTCGGTGCTGACAGAGTGAGAAAGGAAGGAAGCAGAGGAGGAAGGACACCCCTGCCATTTCAGGGTGCTGGAGCCTGGAGAGGGGTGCAGCACGCCAGAGCAGGTTTCTGCGCCCCAGAGACCCAGGTTCGGACCCAGCTCTAGCACTTCCCAGCTGTGTGATCCAGGCATTGTGCTCAGTTGGAGCCTCAATTCAGTTCAGTCGCTCAGTCGTGTCTGACTCTTTGTGACCACATGAACCGCAGCAAACCAGGCGTCCCTGTCCATCACCAACTCCCAGAGTTCACCCAAACTCATGTCTGTCATGTCAGTGATGCCATCCAACCATCTCATCCTCTGTCGTCCCCTTCTCCTGCCTTCAATCTTTCCCAGCATCAGGGTCTTTTCCAATGAGTCAGTTCTTCGCATCAGGTGGCCAAAGGATTGGAGTTTCAGCTTCAGCATCAGTCCTTCCAATGAATATTCAGGACTGATCTCCTTTAGGATGGACTGGTTGGATCTCCTTGCAGTCCAAGGGACTCTCAAGAGTCTTTTCCAACATCACAGTTCAAAAGCATCAATTCTTCGGTGCTCAGCTTTCTTTATAATCCAACTCTCACATCCATACATGACTACTAGAAAAACCATAGCTCTGACAAGAGGGACCTTTGTTGGCTAAGTAATGTCTCTGCTTTTTAATATGCTGTCTAGGTTGGTCATAGTTTTTCTTCCAAGGAGCAAGTATCTTTCAATTTCATGGCAGTAGTTACCATCTTCAGTGATTTTGGAGCCCCCCAAAATAAAGTCTGCCACTATTTCCATTGTTTCCCCATCTATTTACCATGAAGTGATGAGACCAGATGCCATGATCTTAGTTTTATGAATGTTGATTTTTATGCTAAATTTTTCACTCTCCTCTTTCACTTTCATCAAGAGGCCCTTTAGTTCTTCACATTCTGCCATAAGGGTGGTATCATCTGCATATCTGAGGTTATTGCTATTTCTCCCAGCAATCTTGATTCCAGCTTGTGTTTCTTCCAGTCCAGCGTTTCTCATGATGTACTCTGCATATAAGTTAAATAAGCAGGGTGACAATATACAGCCTTGACATACACCTTTCCCTATTTGGAACCAGTCTGTTGTTCCATGTCCAGTTCTAACTGTTGCTTCTTGATCTGCATACACATTTCTCAGGAGACAGGTCAGGTGGTCTGGTATTCCCATCTCTTGAATAATTTTCCACAGTTTGTTGTGATCCACACAGTCAAAAGCATTGGCATAGTCAATAAAGCAGAAATAGATGTTTTCCTGGAACTCTCTTGTTTTTTCCATGATCCAGTGGATGTTGGCAGTTTGATCTCTGGTTCCTCTGCCTTTTCTAAAACCAGCTTGAACATCTGGAAGTTCACGGTTCACGTATTGCTGAAGCCTGGCTTGGAGAATTTTGAGCATTACTTTACTAGCATGTGAGATGAGTTCAATTGTGTGGTAGTTTGAACATTCTTTTGCATTTCCTTTCTTTGGGATTGGAATGAAAACTGACCTTTTCCAGTCCTGTGGCCACTGCTGAGTTTTCCAGATTTGCGGGCATATTGAGTGTAGCACTTTCACAGCATCATCTTTCAGGATTTGAAATAGCTCAACTGGAATTCCATCACCTCCACTAGCTTTGTTCATAGTGATGCTTCCTAAGGCCCACTTGACTTCACATTCCAGGATGTCTGGCTCTAGGTGAGTGATCACACCATCATGATTATCTGGGTCATGAAGATCTTTTTGTACAGTTCTTCTGTGTATTCTTGACACATCTTCTTAATATCTTCTGCTTCTGTGAGGTCCATACCATTTCTGTCGTTTATCAAGCCCATCTTTGCATGAAATGTTCCCTTGGTGTCTCTAATTTTCTTGAAGAGATCTCTAGTCTTTCCCATTCTATTGTTTTCCTCTATTTCTTTGCATTGATCACTGAGGAAGGCTTTCTTATCTCTCCTTGCTATTCTTTGGAACTCTGCATTCAAATGGGTATATCGTTCTTTTTCTCCTTTGCCTTTCACTTCTCTTCTTTTCTCAGCTAGTTGTAAGGCCTCGTCAGACAACCATTTTGCCTTTTTGCATTTCTTTTTCTTGAAGATGGCCTTGATCACTGCCTTTGGTACAATGTCATGAACCTCCGTCCATGGTTCTTCAGGCACTCTGTCTATTAGATCTAATCCCTTGAATTAGAGACTCATTCATCTATAAAACAGGACTCAGGAATATTCCCCTAGTAGATTTGTTATATTAATTCAGACAACATATAAGGTTCTCAGCACATGCTAAATTCCCCCACATAATCAGCGGCTGTCACTGTGTTTCAGAGAAGAGTTAGAGCAAGAAGAGACTCTAAAGCGGGTAGGAGAGAGCCAGCCAAGTTTTTATCAACTGTCGTGTTCTCTATGCCCACCCAACAAAACTCAGCTTTCATACAGCACTCACTCATGTGTAGAAATCTAGTAACTGCCAGCAGAGGATGACTGTAGAGAGACTCTGGACAAACACCCTCGGTTAGGTCCCTAAACTTGAGTGCCTCAAAGGTGGATCGTCTACATCCACGTCATCACCAGGGGCCTCCTGGCCAGACCAGGTCATCTGTTACACAGCTCATCACTACTCACGTGGGTGAGCAATGAGGTCACTTTTCCCTTGGCATCCAGTCGCCCTTAGCCAACCAGGCACTCCACCGTTGTCACTCTGGCCATGTCGGCGAGTAAGACCACAAGCTCTCACCTGTTGTAAGTGACAGGGATACTCAAGCAGAGACCGGGGCGAGAACACGAGTCCTCTGAATAACTCCCATGACAGCCCATCAGTCTCTGGCACAACTTCCCAGGTAGTTTAGGGGCTCTGCACTCATCTCCTGTTGCTGCTAACAAATTACTACAACTTAGTGGCTTTAAATGACACACTTATTCTCCTAGAATTCTTGAGTTCACAAGTTCAAAATGAGTCTTGCCATAGAGAATAGACTTATGGCAGGAGGGACAAGCAGGTAGGACTCATGGAGAGTCCTACATGGAAATATGTACACTAACGTGGAAAAGAGACAGCCAAACAGAATTTGCTGTGTGACTCTGTGACCTCAAACCAGGGCTCTGTGACAACCTAGAGGGGAGAGGTGGAGAGGTGGAGACGGAGGCAGGCTCGAGAGGGTGGGACATATGTCTACCTACGAATGATCCATGCTGATGTATGGCAGAAACCAACATAATACCACAATTATCCTTCAATTGCCAATAAATAAAGGAAAAATGAGTCTTGCAAGGCTGAAATCAAAGTGTTCCCAGGACTGGCTCCCTGCAGAGGCTCGAGGGCGAGTCCATGCCTCGCCTCTTCCGGCTGCTCTGCCTGCTGTGCCACCGGCCTTGGGCTCACTCATGCCAGTCTCCACTTCCTGTTTCTCTTCTGCGTGAAATCTCTGCTATTTTTTTTTTTTCGTACAGGATATTTTGATTACATTCAGGACCCACCTGTATAATCCATGGTATGAGAGCTGAAGAGTTGTTGCTTTTGACCTGTGGTGTTAGAGAAGTCTCTTGAGAGTCCCTTGGACTGCAAGGAGATCCAACCAGTCCATCCTAAAGGAAATCAGCCCTGAAGATTCACTGGAAGGACTGATGCTGAAGCTGAAGTTCCAATACTTTGGCTACCTGATGTGAAGAACTGACTCTTTGGAAAAGACCCTGATGTTGGGAAAGATTGAGAGCAGGAGAAGGGAATGACAGGATGAGATGGTTGGATGGCATCACTGACTTGAGGGACATGAGTTTGAGCAAGCTCCAGGAGTTGGTGATGGACAGTGAAGCCTGACGTGCCACAGTCCATGGGGTCACAAAGAGTCAGATGTGACTGAACTGGACTGAACTCCCTTTCAAGACCCTTGATCACACCAGTCAAGTCCCTGTTGCCACATGAGGTGACATTTGCTGGTCCCAGGGGTCAGGATGTGGACATCTTAGTAGGGGGCTGCTATTACGGCTCCCTTCACACAAAAGCTGGCGTAATAAATTCATGGCTTAAAAGAATAGGAATCGTTAGAAATGGCAGTCTTCCTGATTGCTGACTTCACTATGTTTCACACACTCTTTAATTACTGAGGAGGAAATTGAGGAAACAGGGAACCTCGGAGAGAGAATCACAGAACCCTCAAAGGCAGGTAGATGACAGATAGACAGGTAGCCCCGGACCACGAGAGATCATGACCAGTGTTTGGATGTTTTGCTAAAAATAAATCACAGTGCTTGCTTCTCCCTCTAGTGAAGCCCCTGTCCCAAATGTGTGTGCCTATGATCACATCCCTGGCTACCACACACGCACACACACACACACACACACATACACACTCACACACACACGCACACACACGCATACACACGCATACACACACGCATACACACTCACACGCACACACACTCACAAACAATGCTTCTCTGAAGATAGTCTGCCTCCCTTTTCATTCTCGGGACACAGCTCTGCCTGTCAGCCCTGTAAGAAAGTGGCACCCCACCACTCCCACAGAGGCTGCAGCATGCGCACCCTTGCCCACGACCGCCTGCCTGCTGCAGTGCTCAGCACTAGGGACAAACAGCCCCATGGGTCGCTCTGCCATCTCCACCAAGCCATGGTGTAACGGCTGGAAGGACACAGAACGCCATCCCCACTTGAGACTTTCAAACCATTTGAAATAGATTCCTGGGACCAGGTAAATGGAAAGAGGTTATTAGCACAGAAAGGTATTTAAGAACAAAAGCAGAGGGGAAACTGTGTGATGTGTGCAGGGCCATGCAGATGTCCTAGTGTGTCTCAAGAGTAACAAAAATGACGAATTCAGAAGGAAAACATAACTTGCAACTAATAAAACAAGCTTTTGTTTAGACAGTAGAGTCTCCCTGTTTGCATGTTTAACACATACGATGACAGATTCAAAGACAGAGAACATAAGAGGCAAAAAACAATTTTCACAACGTGATAATTCCCTCCATTCTTTCCAGTGAATGTGTCTTGGGGTGAATTCCCACTAAGCAGACGCCGAGATAAGGACTGGATGCATGTGGTTGGTTTGGAGGCGTTCCCAGGAAGCACTGGTAGGGGTAAGGAAGTGGGAAAGGGAAGAAAAGGCAGGGACAGGGGATGCACTCATGAGCAGGATATTTCCATACAGATGGTGCGCAGTCCCCTCAGGGCTCCTCAGGGGGATTGGGTAAGACCTTTCAGGGGTCTTTCACAAGGGGTGCAACAGTGGGGTATCTACGCTGCAACATCCATCCAACCGGCAGAGAGTGGCTCTCTGGCATGGGATTCGAGACACACTCATCTCCCCCAGGACAGGCCGAGCTCCCCCATCAGAGGAAGCCCTCAGGCTGGGACTCACGGGTGTTTGTGACTAGGACTGTCAGCTGTGAGCTCTGAGCGCACAGTGCCAACCCAGGGTCAGTGAGAGATAGGAGATGCACGCCATCTGCTCTCCTATCCTGATTCTTGTTTGGCTCGCATCCTCTGAGCATGCCAGCAGCTGAGTGTCACTCTGGTGTTGAAGGGAGGCACCTACCCTGAATGTAAAAACGCCCACTTTATCGGAGGCTCAACAGCAAACTGCCCCAGCTCCTGGCCATATGGCAAGAACCTTTGTATCTAGACCTTGAAGAAGACCTTGTAGCTTCAGCTTCCCTCTGCCGGGAGACATGATGAAAGGAAGTGAGGCGAGGGGGCAGATCGGAGGTGGTAGCAGATGAAAGGAAACATCACTGTCAGCGTTGTTTTAAATAGGTTGATAAAGGAGATCTGAGGCTTTGCTTCTCTTAGTCTGTAGAGCAGTGCAGTTTGTACAGTAAGAAAAAATCCGAGAATGATATTACTAGCTATATAGCATGGGGTAGTTACTTTATCGTTTTACTTTTTTTTCACCTTATCATGATCCTTTCTTACATGGTTATGGGAATTCCTTAAGCCAGGGTATATCCAAAGATATCACTGTGGGCATGCAATGCATTTCAACTCATTTCAAAACTGACATTTAGTGGGTAAACAAACATCATCCATGTATTATCTTGTGTCCTAAAAGTCAAAGGCAGATCTGGTTTAGAGCCCTGACATACTGCCTCCAAAATGTTCCCAGGGGGAATTGATCCTGCGATTTCCCTTGGCCAATGATACATGCTCTATATCTGGGACTGGATCCCAGGGCACAAAGGTGTTCTAAACTCGGGGCAGTAGAACGGAGGGCTGCTTCTTAGCTGCTATGACTTGTGTGCTCTCAAGGCACTTGACATCAAACTCTCTGCCACCATCTGCTAAACACTCTGCACTTGGCCAGGCACAAGTGGGAAATGATGTGATTTTTTTTTCCCCAAGTCATTCTCTTTGGCCATCATCTGTTGAATCTCCCTTCCTGTTGCTGACTTTGGACAGATTCTAAGCTTTTCAGTTGTTTGACCACTTAAAAAGTCCAATCTATTTTAAAACTTCTTATATTCAATCTGGCAAAAAAGGAATAGAGAAAGGTGACCACAGGTAGAGCTGTAAAGAAAGAGCAGTCGCAACAGAACCGTCTTGTGTCCCAGGCCTCTGACCAGGGCCCAGGGCTCTCCTGTCTGGCACTAAGAGGGAGCACAGTGGAGGACAGGAAGTGGCAGAGAGTAGGGACAGTGTGGCTGAGACAAGGCAGGTTGCTCCTACCTGAAGCCTGTCATAACGGCTTGATGCTCAAAGTTAAGCCATTCTGCATCTACCCCCTCGCCCAATCCTCCTCTAAACCCCAAATCTGGATTTTAGTTGCATACAGGGTCTCTCTACTTGGGTGTTTAATAGGAATCTAGACAAACAGGAAGCTAACCACCCTTTGTTTTTCTTTACCTGTGGCCTATATTCTGATTACTACTCCATTGCTGTCTCCCCGCCATTGCTTCTACCAGTGACAGAAGCTAGAAACTACTGGATCATTATTTTCCCTTTTCTCATCTGTTCAAAGGCCCTTTCATACTGTCAGAACCCAAAGCCTCTTGCTACTAAGGTATTCTTCCCTGACTGACATCCTCACGGATGAGTGGCAGAAAAGCAATCCAGCCACACTCATGGCAGACTCACTTCTCCTTGCCACATCAAAGGCGGTCACATTCTGTGCCTGCCCTCTCTCTCCAGCTCGCAATCTCGAATTCTCTTTTCTATCTCCTCAAAAAGACCCAGGGCAGCACACTCAGCACATACCCTCCAGGCAGATATACCAGCCCACCTCACCCTCATAAAAGCCCCGTGAGAGGCGGTACACAGTGGTACTCCTGCTAAGCCAGCGACCTAGGACTTAACAGTTCTCTCTGCTTCCCCTAACCCAGTCTTCTGCTTTTACAGAATTAATGACAAGACTTAGGCGGACTGTGTGGCTAGGATACGGCTGAGGGAAAAAGACCAATTTAGGCTGCCATTTAAAATTTTATTTTTCAAAGCTGCATACAGAAAAATTCACTTCTCCAGGGAATATACAATTCTATGCCTTTTGACAAATTCCTAGAATTGTATAGCAATCACCACAATCGAGGTGCCAGTTTCCTCACCTCCAAATATTCCTCCATACCTTCCCCCTACACTCAAACACTCCCATCGTTTAAGCCCTGGCAACTACTAATTGGTCCTCTGATCCTCCCGTTTTATCTATTGTAGAATATCACGGAAATGAGATTGCATACAGTCTCACTTGGTGTCTACAGGAGATTGGTCCCAGGAGCCTCTGTGTGTGTGTGTGTTCAGTCACGTCCGACTCTCTGTGACCCCAGGGTCAGTAGCCCGCCAACCTACTCTGTCCATGGGATTTCCGGCAGCAATACTGGAGTGGGTTGCTATTCCCTCCTCCAGGGGATTTTCCCGACCCAGGGATTGAACCCACGTCTCTTGCATCTCCTGCATTGGCAGGCAGATTCTTTACCGCTGAGCTACCTGGGAAGCCCCCCAGGATGCTGGCAGATACCATATCTGTGGATGCTGAAAGCCCTCATGTACAATGATATCATACAGTGGGCACTTTGTGTCCATGAACAAAGAACCCCAATAGGGAGGACTGACTGCATCAGGCCTCTTCCACTCGGCGCAACACGCATAAAGACTCATCCACACTTGCTTGTTCCGTGGAGCGCTCCTTTCTCTCGCCCAGCAGAACTCCACTGTATGAGGATACCAGTCTGTCACTCGCTTGCCAGCTGAAGGACCTCCAAGTCATTTCCAGTGTTTGACAATTACAAATAAAGCTTCTGTAATCATTCACATATATGTTTGGAGGGATAAACAGATCATATGGTGAGTATAAGTTTAACTTTACAAAACACTGTCAACTGCTCAAAAGATATATACACAGCCAGTAAAAATGTTTAAAAGAGATTTTCTTGGCAAAGCCTGGATTTCCTAATCTTGAAAAGTTTATACATGTATAATGTACTTCTCATATATGTATATATAATGTGTGTATTTGTGTGACCAGCCTACTTATAAAACTAACTCAGGGGTATAAATTGGCAGCTTGGAGACATTTTAAGGGCTTTATGAAACAGCTATATAACTGGACATGTCCAGTCTGTTGGGATGTCATAAAATGCAGAAGTTAAGTGTAGGAAGCCAAAGAAAGATTATGAAATGAGTCACTTAAGCTCTCTTAGTGAATAACTGAGCTTGATCATGATGGAATAAGTAGCAGCCCAGAATCGGCATCCCTGAGTTGTTCACAGAAGCCAAGGGCTCGCTCTGAGCACTCAGGGACACAGATGGGGAGGCCGGGTGAGCCCACTGTATACAAGGGAGAGCGAGTTGACCACGTGCCCTGCTGCCACTGAGTACACTGCCTGAGCCTAACCCAGGAACTCATAGAAAAATGCTGGCTCTGGTGAAATATCAACTTTCCTGTTTTCATTGTAAAATGAAATGAGAGGAAATGTGGGGAGAGAATTAAGACCAAAATATGGCTCCAAAATTAGGTTTGTGAATGTCCACCAAGAGGTGAATGACTGAGAAGCAGTAAAATATTCACAGAATGGATTACAACTTAGCAGTTTTAAAAAAATTATATATATATATATATATATATATATATATATGAACTGTTTATTGTTAGAGACAATGACATGGATGAGTCTCAGAAAGTTTGCGGAGCAAAAGATTCCAGACACAGACAGTACCCGCTGTACACTCCTGACTCGAACCTCAGATGATGGGATCAAAAACAAGTTTCCTGGCCGGGACTGGAGGGGCAGGGGGCTGGCTGCAAAGGGGCACAGGGCCACTTTCTGGTGTGATGTAAATGTGTGCCTTGACTGCGGTGCTGATTACACGAGTATGGTAGGGAAGGCGAATTTTTAATTCTACCCTCTCAGGGTCTTTTGACTGGCCCCGAGAATTATACTGATGTCAGAGACAGATTAACAGGAGAAAAGCAGACAAATTATTATAAATTTCACATGACATGGGAGCCCTTGTAAGAACTGGAGACCCAAAGAAATGGCAGAAACTACAGGATCTTTAGCAGGTTGAACAAGAGAGGCAAAGCGGAAAAGTAGCTGAACCATGTGGGGAAGCTAGGGGACAGTAAGAAAAATTTTCACAAGGTCTATTTCATAGAGGTCTCTTGGTCTCAGCTTCCCCTGCCAATAAGAACGTTACTCTCCTCGTCCTACAGAAGTGAGACAGGCTGGGATTCAGGACCCTTTGTTGCAGGGCTGCAACGCTTGCACCTGAACACAGCTCTCCTCATATCTCTCCGTACGCAACAGAACACAAAGAGACTGTATGGCACGAAGAGGAACTGCATGCATGCGCAGCTGGGGCAGATTCTGGACAAAAGACACAAGGAGACCAAAAAGCCCAACAGCCATTCTGAAGCGCCTGGAGCAAAAGCAAAGGGTTGGGAGCAAAAGCAGAGTACCGTGCAATCCCCCGCACACAACACCATCTAAGGCCTGGGTCAGGAAGACCCCCTGGAGGAGGGAATGGCCACCCACTCCAGTATTCTTGCCTGGAGAATTCCGTGGATGGAGGAGTCTGGTGGGCTACAGTCCATGGGGTCACAAAGAGTTGGACACAACTGAAATGATTTAGCAAGGACGGGGCAAGCCATCTAAGCCACCCCTCCAGCCCGACCTCTGGACAGCCCCCTCCCCTCACCCCACATAATGAACTAGCTTGCCTCCCCGTCAGGCAGCAAGTGAACAAGGGAACCTGTTACTTATTCTCACCCCTCTGCTGCAACAGGGGCCCCAGTAAAGCCTTGCCTGAATTTCTTGTCTGGTTTCTGATCAATTTCCATTGATTCAGGAGGACAAGAACCCTAGTTGCTAACAGAAGGACATCTTTCACATGGGAATTCTATCTCCTACTTTTGAGAAAAAGGAGGATCAGAGCGTTTTTCTTGTCTTTGCTGTTACTGAAGTGCCTTTAACTCCGTCCTTATGCCAAAGCGGCACATTTCAGGGTGGCATCTCCTGCCACTTTTCAGTGTAGATGTATATTTGCCAAAATTCATTGAACTATGCACTTAAAATAGGTGCTTTTTAAATTCTATGTACCCCAGTATCGCAGTAAAATGTATTAGAATTTAAAAGATAGGTTCATAGCACAAACAGCAAGAACAGTTATCACACGTTAACAGAATGAGCAGTTCCCTTACGGGGCACTGTGATTACGAAAGCGCTCCCTGTGGAGGTCTACATGGAGCAGCCGAGGGTGGCTGCTCCACATCGCAACCGCACATCAGAATTATCCAGTGTCTTCCGTAAATTCAGACTTGATTGCGCTGGGGGCAGCCTAGGCCTGGAGACTTTCCGAAGCTCCCTGGGTGACTGCAGTGCGTAGCCAGGGGTGAGGGGGGGGAGCGGAGGACACAGGTGGCCGACACCCCCTTCCCCGGCCCCGGCTCCTCAAGCAGAGAATAGAGATGTAGCCGAGCCGCTTGCCCTCCAGGCCGCCCAGGCGCTGCCTCTGATCAGGAAGGACCCTGAGCTCAAACCTTGCGGACTCAGATTTGGCCTTGCCCGGACGGTTCCCCCCATTTGGAGGTCCCTCTCACGCGTTCACCCGGGCACACGTGTTCACTCAGCTAATTCGCCAGACTCGCTGGTGCTGGAGGACAAGGTGAGTCCTTTCCGCTCCGTCACTGGGTGTAGGTATATGTTCATCCCTGCACAGAGGACAACTAGGTGGGACTGAGCACCAGGAAATCATGCATTTTACCTTCTCAAAACGAGGGAGGAGATGGGGGAAACATCAGGGCAAAGAAATAGGCATAAACATTCAAAGAGTGATGCTATGCCTGCCTCTAAAAATGGAGGAAGGAGCTAATCCACACTGGGAATGGCTGGGCACCGCGTACTCTGCACACCAGGTACTCTGTAGGTATTATCCTGCTCACCCCACACTGTCCTTATTGAATACTCTGCACCAAAGGCCCATTTGGTGCTGCAGCCACTGAGGCTCAGCGGGGTCATTCACTTTGACCAAGGCCTGGTGGTAAGTGACAGAGCCATGCCTTAAGTCATTTCCTCCAAAACCTATGTGCACTCTTTCCACTATGCAACACTGCCTCTTATCTTGAAAACTCATAATCATAAGTGGTAGTGATAGTAATATTAAGAGTTTTCTATGTGCTAGGATTAAATCTAAGGTTCTAACTGCATCTATAATTCGAGAGCTGTATCTAGACCTATGTATATACCTAGATTGTTGTTGCTTAGTTGCTAAGCTGTGCAACCTCAGGGACTGTAGCCCACCAGGCTCCCCTGTCCATGGGATTTCCCAGGCAAGAATACTGGAATGGGTTGCCATTTCCTTCTCCAGGGGATCTTCCCAACCCAGAGATCAAATTCACACTTCCTGCACTGGCAGGCAGATTCTGTTACCACTGAGCCACCAGGGAAACTCTTACACTCAGATATGAGTGTGTGCTATGTCACTCCAGTCATGTCTGACTCTGTGTGATCCCATGGACCGTAGCCTGCCAGGCTCCTCTGTCCATGCAGACCTATAAAAAGCCACTTAGCATTAGGTAGATACTATTATTACCCTCTTTAAATATGATACAACTAAGGTACAATATGGTTAAATAATTTTCTCAAGGGCGCGAGGCCACAAAAGATAGAAGTCATTTAATGACAATCCTTTGCTAAAAATTACCCGAATTGGCAAAACCAGCCAGAAAAAAAAGATAAGAGAATTTTGCTAACCTTGCTTTCAACCTCAATACTCAGTCCAACTAAGACTGTAAAATACTGGCTCTTTCCCTCAAATTTTGCAGACTTAAGACAGCCCGTGTGCCTTCAGTGATTATGGTAGGCGGGAAGGCACTAGTCATGGCAAGCTCTGATTTGCAAGATCAATAAGAATATTATTACCCATGCTTGTAAAAAAGCATGGATTAGTAAGAAAGAAAAAGGTTTCTGACAGCTTCTGCAGCAAGAAAAGCAATGCATTAGGTCTGGTGAAAAGGGACTGAAGAAAGTGGTGCTTAGAAGCCAGGACTGAAACTGACGATGGAAAAGCAGGGCCTGCTCCTTAATCAGATCCACTTCCAAGCAGCAACCATGTATCTGGGCTCCCATTTCACCGACATATGCAAGTTCTGAGCTTGCTGAGCCCCGCAGGGCAAGTGCAAGCGTGGAAATGTGAACCGGGCCCAGCCCTGCCTCATACATCATCAGCACAGCTGTCAACAGAATTTCCAGCAAAGAACTTTTATTCATGAGGATGCAGTCAGAACTGGAAGAGAATCGCAGAACTCCTCTAAGAAGCTGCATTTTTACGTGCAGGTATTTATATGTACATATACTCAAGGCCGTGTTAGATCTAAACTGGAAAACTTCCAGTGTCAAAGAAAGATGATTTGAATGATAACTGGTCCCATTTACCAACTTAAAATTTTTACGGGTTATGAGAAACCATTTGCACTCGGGTTTAACAGTCACCCACGTTCACTCACATACTTTCAAACTGAGATCCAGACCTCATCTCAGTCTGAGGGTGTGGGTCTCAGGGGGCGCCTCCCTCCCCGTTTCCTCGGTGCTGGCTGGGCTTAGCTGTGTGTCTTCAGGAAGGAGAATTCCTGGGGCTTCTCCAGTGTGGCAGGGGTGAGCCTTCACCTCGCCCTGAGCTGCACCTCGTGGACAGACGAGGGCAATCAAACCATATCCCCTCCCTGGTAGCCAGCCTGGGAGTCCAGCTGTCACGTCACCAGGGAAATTCTACACTTCCTGGATTCCACTTTGCTAGATGGGATTGGTTTATTGAGTGCCTTTTCTCATCAGCGTGTAGACATAAAAAAGTTCTATTTTTTTCCCATCTCTACTTTTATCCCTGCTTTATCAAATCCACATTTTCTGTCTCTTAACAACATCTTGGGGAGATTCCAAACCATTTAGTCAATTTTCATTGTTAAAGGTGGTCTGAACCAGTGTTAAATTTCAATCTCGTGTGCAACTTCCAAGCTCGCCACCTCCCAGTCCGCACTGGATTTGTGGCTGAAGGCAGAGAGCGCATGTCTGGGCAGGGGTCGTGCTTCACACATTCAACCCCCAACCCTCCTAGGCTCTACCTCTCCCGAGGTTCCTGGATTGTAAAGCAGAAGGAGAAGGCGGGAAGAGGAGCAGAACACCGTCGCCTCCCTGACCCCAGAGACCCACCTCCTCCTGTTGGCCGTGGCGGCTTCTCTGGCCTTCAAGCTCTGGCCCTCAAGACAACGTGTCAGGCCTCCCCGTTCTTACAAACATGGGGGTGACTTCTCTGCAGAGCCGTGAGGTTTCTAACAACCCCGCGGTTCCCTGAAGTGGGGGTCCAGCAGCATCTCCACCCTCCTAGAGTGCCGCCCAAAGCCTCATGGCCTCTGCTGCCAGGGTCCCTCGTGGGGCGGGCAGCCCTAGGCTGGTATATCAGGACACCAGGCTGAGTGCAGGTACCCTGTGTAACATCTCCTCTAAAACAGCTCCTCTCTGCCAAATGACAGAAGTACCGCCAGCTTCCCTGCCCCTTCCCTGGGCCTCTGGGCTCTGTGTCCCCTGCTTGGTGGGCACAGGGGCTCATCAGCAAGGCTACTGCCCAAGCAATAACCACCCGGGAATAAACATCTCTTTATCTTGCAGAGCAATACCTCCACCCTATACAAGTGCACTCAAGAACTCAACACCTTCTTTGCTTTGGACAGAAAAACACAGCCCTCCTCCCTACTCTGTATGGAGAGAGGGGGACCCTCTCACTCCCCATGGCACCCCCTCCACAAGGCTGCCAGTGAAGACTGTCCGCTCCCCAGCGGTCTCACTGTACGGACAAGAGGCGCAGAGGGGCTGGGTTACTAACACGCGAGTACAGAGCGGTTCCTATCACGCTTTCACAAGCCCTGGGCTGAAGGTTGTTGAGTCTGAGGCTGCCAGAAAGACGCAGGACTCCCAGTCAAATTTACATTTCAGATAAAGAACCAATTGTTTTTAGTGTAAGCATGCCCTAAGTATTGTATGGGACATGAATAATTTTTTTAGTATAAGTATCTCAGGGTGTGCCTCCACAGGACCCAAGCCCAGACATTCCCTTTCAACCAGGAGACAGAATAAATCAGAGCAAACAAAACACACTGAGGAAAGCCACTTCTCTACCCTTAGCCATTCCTGCTATGATTCCGCATTCAGGCACTGAGATCAAACCACTCCACAAAAGTCCTAAAAAACGAAATCCAAAGCTTCCCCTTTTTGGAACGTTTATATGCACAGATTTTTTTCAGAAAGGAAAGGGCATTCTAATCCACTTACAGAAATTATGATAATTAGCTCCAAGAGGAACTTGAGAGTTTCAAAGTCATAATGTTGGCAGAAAGAACTGAAACACATGAGCGAACATCAGAATTGTAATTTTCTAGAGCAGTTAGATCATTGTGTAAGAGTACTGTGGGGAGCAGAGACACTTTCTCATTAGCAGGAAACTTCTAAGAATCCCAGGCTGTACTGAGTAAGCATTTTTTATGAAAAAAGTCCAACTGAAATCCAAAGCATAGACAGTGAAGAATTTTCGCTTTAAATTTTTTATGTAAAAGGACCATATTCGGGCAACTAGGAGAGCCTCATTCTAGAAGGAGCTTCTTTGTACCTGCAGGTAAGCTGGCATCTGCTCAGAGGGCATTATGGGGGAGAGTGAGGAAGGTGGTCCCTTCACACTCTGATAACGAAGCCAACCAGCTCTTTGCTCACCTCCTGGATAAGCCAGAGTCTCAGGCTGGGTTCTGCAGCAGCATAGCCTGACATAGGGATTCTTGGGTGTGTGATTTAGTGAGGGAATGTTCTCAGGTGAAACCTGCATGGGAACGAGGGATGCAGGGTAAGGCAGATGAAAAGTCTAACAAAGATGCGGATTTTTTCAATCAATCCCACTGTGAACTCTGCAAAGATAAGCAGAGCTGTCCTGCCTGGCAGTGGGGGCCAGGCTGTTAGACCCTTGCTGGCAGTCACTGATCGCTATGGACGGCTGGGTAGGGGTGGAGACGGGCAGGGAGGTGCGCTCACCCACCGTCTCTGGGTGCAACAGCGGCGGCCAAGGAGAAACTATCTCCAAGGAAGGCGGGCAGCTGTGGGCCATGAGCAACCACCATCCACAGCAGCTGGGGTGGGCACGTCAGCCTCGTAAAGGGATGTAGAGGCACCAGGAGTCGGTAAATGCGATGCTAAGTCACTTCAGTCATGTCTGACCGCAATACTATGGACTGTAGCCCACCAGGCCGCTCTGTCCATGGGGCTTCCCAGGCAAGAATACTGGCGTGGGTTGCCATCCCTTCTCCACAGGATCTTCCCGACCCAGGGACTGAACCTGCATCTCTTCCATCTCATGTATTGGCAGGCAGGTTCTTCACCATGAGCGCCACTTGGGAAGCCCAAAAGGTGACCTCAACACCTTAATGACTCGGATCGAATGCCGCTGCAAGGTGACCTGTGGTCAGTAGTGTTCCAATCATTTCTAAAGAAGGAAGCCTAATCCTCAAATTTATTCCATTTTATAATTACCCACTGCTGGCACACAAATGAAAGGAAAGGATATATATTTTAATCTTTTGCAACTTAACATTTCAGCCTTTATTAAAAGATGTATATCTCATTCTCTCCAAACTTCACATCCTCTGCCTGGAAACCCCCCACTCCCCACCCCAGGCTGCTGTGTCCTCTGCAGGGGTGTGCTCGTCTCTGGAGAAGCCAGACAAGGTGGGCTTCTGAAATCCCTAGTTCCCCAGCTCGGCTGAGGGACCAAGTCCCTGACAGCAGCGATGAGTGGTTTCCTCAGGGTTTTGCTATTTTGATGTTGAGATCTAGGAGAGTCCCTTCCAGCACTGAGGGGTTTACGTGGGGCATCAGAAGTCCCGGAGTTTGGTCCTCTGAGACCCGAGTTGCAGCAGGTCAGTGTGAGCTCCCACACCGGGGCCATCTCTGAGGACCAGCGAGGGGCATGCCCAGGTGCCATGTGCAGCCTCACTAGGACCACTGCAGTGTGGGCAACAGCAGCTGGGCAAGGGGGCCGTCGCAGGTGTGAGGCGGGGCGAGGGAGCCCATGGAGGGCTGACCTCAGGAACGTTCCTGACGGACCAAACACCTCAGGCACACCCAGAAGGGTCAAGACAAATGCCACCTGGGCCATCCGAGTCCATCTAGAGACCTTTCAAACTAAATAACCACTCTACAAAGCACTGATTTGGAAGACTCGGCCAGCGCTGCCTTCAGAACAGAACAGAAAGGAGTCCATTCCTCTGTTGTGGCCCCCTGAAGGACAGCGTGTCTGTTTGGCTCAGGTCTGTGTTAGAGGTTCTCCTGCTGCCCCCCTGCCCACTGGGCTCTGTGCCTGGAGAGCACGTTCATGGTAAGGATAGAGCCTGGAAGGGAGTCGAGGTGGGTGGCGGCTTATATTGGAAATGAATGGTGTTTGGAGCCTTTGAAGAGCAAAAGTATAAAACTGTTTATTGACCTACAGCTATCTGTGAAATGGAATATGATCTCCAGCAGAAAGTATGGAATAGAAAGTCCCCAATACTGCAGCTGCCTAGAGATGAAAGGATTATCTGGAGCTAAGAAGACTATTTCTTCCTCCACAGTCTTAATGCTGAGTCTCCCACAGAATCTGGAAGAATACTATCTGCTTCTGGGCTTCAGAGATAGAGACAGAGATATTCGAGGGGAACAAAAATACCACCCCAAAGTGTGTACCTTTCTTTTGGCTTTTTTTCCAAAAAATATTTACTTACTTGCTTAGCTGTGCTCAGTCTTAGTTGCAGCATGAGGGATCTAGTTCCCTGACCAGGGATCAAACCTGGTCCCCCTGCATTGTGAGTGCAAAGTTTTAACCACTGGACTACCAGGGAAGCCCCCAAGCTGTATCTCTGTGTTATGAGGATGATTTTAGGCTGATCGTTTCAGGCGGGGGGAGGAGAGCTGCGACAGGTCTTTGTTGTTGCTCGCAGCTTTTCTCTGTTTGCAGCAAGCAGGCGCAGCTCCTCGTGGTGGTGTGCAGTCTTCTTGTTGGGGTGGCTTCTCTTGTTGTGGAGCGCAGGCTCTAGGCTTCAGGAGTTTCAGCTTGCTTAGTTGCTCTGAGGCATGTGGGATCTTCCCAGACCGGGGATCGAACCGGTGTCCCTTACACTGCAAGGCAGATTCTCAACCACTGGCTAGGCTGATTATTTTTAAGAAACAGCAGACACAAGTGAAGTGCTGAAAACTGCATAGAAGTTACCCTTCAGTGAGAAACATTTGGGCTTCCCTGGTGGCTCAGTGGTAAAGAATCCACCTGCTAATGTAGGAGATGTGAATTCAATCCCTGAGTCAGAAAGATCCCTTGGGGAAGGAGGTGGCAATCCACTCCAGTATCCTTGCCTGGGAAATCTGTGCTCCAGGGAATCTGGTAGAACTCATCTTTAGATAGATACTTTCAGGATCCGATTTCATGATCACAGTCCTTGCATCTCTTCATATCTAGAAAATCACTAAATCCCTTCATGTTGACATCAGCTCTTACATATAGCAAAAAACATCTTGTAAAAGGGTATGATTGCACTGAACCACCCCCCCCACACACACCAAACTGTTATATTTGACCTTCCCTGACTGCCTCTTAGATGGGGAAGCAGTGGAAACAGTGTCAGACTTTATTTTGGGGGGCTCCAAAATCACTGCAGATGATGACTGCAGCCATGAAATTAAAAGATGCTTACTCCTTAGAAGGAAAGTTATGACCAACCTAGATAGCATATTCAAAAGCAGAGACATTACTTTGCCAACAAAGGTCCATCTAGTCAAGGCTATGGTCATGTTTGGATGTAAGAGTTGGACTGTGAAGAAGGCTGAGCGCTGAAGAATTGATGCTTTTGAACTGTGGTGTTGGAGAAGACTCTTGAGAGTCCCTTGGACTGCAAGGAGATCCAACCAGTCCATTCTAAAGATCAGCCCTGGGTGTTTGGAAGGACTGATGCTAAAGCTGAAGCTCGAGTACTTTGGCCACCTCATGCGAAGAGTTGACTCATTGGAAAAGTTTCTGATGCTGGGAGGGATTGGGGGCAGGAGGGGAAGGGGACGACAGAGGATGAGATGGCTGGATGGCATCACCGACTCAATGGATGTGAGTCTGAGTGAACTCCGGGAGTTGGTGATGGACAGGGAGGCCTGGCGTGCCTTGATTCATGGGGTCACAAAGAGTCAGACACGACTGAGTGACTGAACTGAACTGAACTGACTGCCTCTTTGGAGCAGTTGCTCAGGGCTATCTGAGGTGCTCTCTCCCAGGCTGCAGTCCTCATTTTGCCTTAAATAAAACTCAATTCACAACTCTCACATGGTGCATCTTTCTTGGTCAACAGCAGGAAATAAAACCTCCCATGTGGAAGGCACCCTCCCTGTCACCAGAGGTAGGATTCAGGGCTAAAAGGCCGTATAAACAAACTCTGTCACTTCTTTATCAGTTTACTACTCCAAACCTGAACATTTTTATCCTGTCAATTCCTCACTGGTTGTTTCTTTATCTAAAAAGTATAAAAGCTGCCTGCCTTGGTCACTTCTTCAGACCTTATATTGCTGGAGCGGGGAGGGATTCAGCCAAGTTCAGTCATTTTCATTACAAAATTAAATTTAAATTTGCTTTCTCCTGATGATTTCCCTTTTATTACTGGGTGGTGGGGAGATGACTCAGCCAAGAACCTAGAGGAGTCAAAGGAAAATTCATTTTCCTCCCTCACAGCATCATTTTCTGAGCATGCTGGGGTGCTCACCCCACTCCGTGACAGCCACTGCTAGGCATTGTCTCCTCAGGTCCTTGAAATGCCTGCACAAAGGAAGCACTCTTTAAATACTGAGGAAGTGAGGCTCAGGAGATTATCAAACTCAAGGCCATTTCCCTGAGAAACAGAACTAAGAACCCTGCTCAGTCTGAGCCTGGCCTGAGCTCTTCACCACTGGGTCTTCTAATGAAAGCAAAGTACACTCTGGACTGTGGGCTTCTCTGCTGACTCAGACTGTAAAGAATCTTCCTGCAATGCCAGAGACTTAGGCTCGATCCCTGGGTGAGGAAGATCCCCCGGAGGAGGGCGTGGCGACCCACTCCAGTATTCTTGCCTGGAGAATCCCATGGAGAGAGGAGTCTGGTGGGCTACAGTCTATGGGGTTGCAGAGTTGGACACAGCTGAGTGACTAACACTTTCACTCTTTTTTTGTATTTTTTTTCCAAGAAAGTCTGATTTATTTAATATTGCATAGATTCACCGAGGGAATTTCAGCTAAATGTATTGCAATTTTTTTCACACTCTAGATTGGGGCTTTCTCATTGGCTCAGAGACAAAGAATCCACTTGCCAATGCAGGAGACGTGGGTTCGATCCCTGGGTTGGGAAGATCCCCTGGAGGAGGGGGATGTGCTGTATTCTTGCCTGAAGAATCCCAGTGAGAGAGGAGCCTGGTGGGCTGCAACCCATAGGTCAGAAAGTCAGACATGGCTGAAGCGACTGAGCATGCGAGCACATTCTACCCTGCAGCCACCATTCAATGGGCACTCATCATAGCTGCTAGCATTTCCAGGCACTGTGTTCCTCAGGCATCAGCCTGTTACCCCTGCTGCTCATAGCTGAGGGCGGAGGGCCCACAAAGCTGCCACCATTGACTCATCCAGTGCTTTGACCTTCGTAGCTGGTCAGCCGCTAAATAGATTCTTCATCAAAGGGACTCATCATCCCCCTTTCCCCCCGCATTTCCCCTCCACTCTGGGTTCAGTGTTGCCTCCTATTTGGGTCACAGCGACATTCTCCCTACAGGTTTCTCTGACTCAGCTCTCTCCTTCCTCATCCAATCTGCCTGCTCCCTGGCAGACTTGGCTTCCAAAAGCAGTGCGTCCTGCTCAAACACACCGCAGGCAGCTCTCTGATCCCCAGTGACCTAGGCCTCGGCTCACAGAACCAAAGTCCAGCCCTAGTTTGTACCCTTTCCATCACCTGCCTCCCCTGCACAACTGGCCACCTTCACCTGTGTCGTCATCCCCTCCACAGGCTGTTACTTAAATCACATCCAAATGTCTGGGTCAAGTTCAAGTCTCACTTCACCCTTGAACACTGGACTTGAAGACAAACCACCAACCCTGATGTTACTGTAGATAACATGGCTGCTTTTGTTTGAATTACAGCCAAAAGGAAAGGCTCAGACAAGGATCTGAAGGCAAATACAGTATTTAAAAGCTACAGGAAAGGCTACAGGGAGGTGGAAAAGAGGGGCAGGGAGGAAGAGCAGCCAACGAAAGGTGCAGATCAAGCCGGTCACCATCGGAGCAGCTGGAGCTCAGTCCTGTGGGGATGGGCTAGCCAGGACAGGACACACACCTCACTTATTCCACCCAGGGGGAGGGAGCTGGTGCACTGATACACCAACTGGAGTGTCCAGTCATTGCTGGAGAGCTGCTCTGCCAGCAGCTGGTGCCCCAGCACCTCCAGCCTATGAGCAAGGCCAGTGGCAAGAGAAGCTCCATAGGAAAGCAATGCAGGTGCCGGAAGCTAGAAACCCAACGTGAATGCCCCGATATGGATGGGGCATGGCCAACATGTGCTGTGGCAGCCACAGACAGTTCATCACTCAAACCAGGGCAATCAGGAGAGTGAAAGGCAGTACCATCAGTAACCTTTCTGGGAAACAGGTGAGATTCAAGATGACCTGGGCAAATTACTATGCATGAGCTTGCATTTGTAGCTGTGGCTTTTGTATCAAGCTGATATGACTCTACAGAGTGCCTTCCACGTGGTCCAGCTCTGTGCTCATCACTGAACCGAGTAAGGTGCTTAAAATAAAGGAGATGCTCAGAAAACGCTGGACTGCTGGACCCAGGATGAGGTGGCCACCACAAATTCACAAATAGCCTGCTATTCCAAGGGCATCAGCTTTAAAGTCAGACAATCCTGAGTTGAAACCCAAACCCCACTGATTCACTGCTAAACCCCGGTGTAGATATGACATCTCAAGAGTTGGGGTGACGGTGATGATATCTGCCTTGTACAACTGTCAAGTATCAGAAAAGACCTATGCAAAAGCAAGTCAAACTGCAGCAAACTGAACCTCAATTTCGTTATTATTCCACAAGCTAATAATGATAATATTGATGATCAGTTTGATCATTATCCTTCAGGCTCCTACTCAGCACTGGTTTTGTGTCTGTCTCAGCTCAGCGTTTTATTTTCTTCTCTGTGGCTGTGGATCATTTTCACAAAGCAGATGAGTTGAGCCTTTGTGAAATGCACTTCCATTCACAGGGACAAGGAGGCTGAAATTGGCTGGACACTCTCTAAGTCAGAAGTGGATATGAATTTGAAAAGGGAGAATTTAAGAGGATAAGATTTGGCATGAGCTGTTAGCTGAGCTGATCAAAATCAGAATCTCCAGATTAAGCTTCACTGTTTCTCACACTTTAAAAGGCTATGAATTAAGAGGAAAGTGATAGTAGAAAGACACTCGGCTTTTCAAAAAGAAACGTCTAACACCCTAAAAGTAAAAGTAAACAAACCTGCCTTAAGCTTCTGAGTCATGTCCCTGGCTTACTCATCACTATTGCTTTTATTGTCCACTGGGAAGATTTTCTTTGTCTTTATATAACAAGAAAAATGGGGTAGACAGAAGGGAGAACTTGTAAACCCAATTACTGTCCCTCTGCAATTTGGAATCATAATTTTTCACTTTGTGAAGAAGCTTAAAAACACCAGGTTCACTGTAAAGTTAGAAATGAGCAGGGAGGAATATAAGGCAAAATGGAGAAACACACTCTCATCCTGCACAGGCTTCTGGCACATCCATGTGTCAGAGACACTATGATTTCTTTTAACTTATTTATTTTATCAACATAATACATGCACATAATTTTCAAAAGTTAGTGATAACAGTACTAAAAATTTGTGACAAAATACAGTAATAACATGCACGACTATTCCCTGTCCGAAAGGCTCATTCTCCAACCAGTAACTAATTTCAGTAAATACAGATACTACTTCTGGAATTTACTTCCACATTTCTAAATAATATGAATAAATAAAGAAGAATGAAGAAATGGTTAGTTCCCCTATATCCCTTCTCCCATTCTTCCATAGGAATACATATGCCAACTTCTAGCTGAGGTCAAGTTCTAGAATAAAAATATATATTTTCAAGCTCCCCTATACATGGTTGTGCAATTAAATCTGAGCTAAAGGGATGTGAGTAAAGCATTACATGTAACTCTCAGGAATCTTCCTTAAAAGACAATTGAAACATATACTTTGACTTCTTCTTCATTCTTTCTTCCTTCTTGATAAATGGAATGCAGACATAATGAGCCATACTAAATCATGAGGTTAACTTGGCAATGAAGTTCTGCCCTGTCAGAACAACAGAACAAACAGAAGGAGAATGGGTCCCTGAGGTTTTAGGGAGCAAGGCTGTCACCTGAAACGTGACAGCTACATTAGGAGAGAAATGAAAACTTGTGCCTAATGCAACAAAAAAACCTAACAACCCAATTGAAAAATGGGCAGAAGACCTAAACAGACATTTCTCCAAAGAAAATATACAGATGACCAACAGGCACAGGAGAAGATGCTCGACATCACTGATTATTAGAGAAACACAAGTCAAAACTACAATGAAGTACCACCTCAGAAGGCCCATCAGTAAAAAGTCTACAGATAACAAGTGCTGGAGAGGGTATGGAGAGAAGGGACTCCTTCCACATTGGTGGTGGGTGTGTAAGTTGGTGCAGCCCCTATGGAGGACAGTATGGAGGTTCCTCAGAAAACTAACCGTAGAACCCTGCAATCCCACTCCTGGGCATGTACTCAAACAAAACTATGACTCAGAATGATAATAACCTCCCAGAAAGGCAACAGGAAGGAATAGGAAACATGAACAGACTAATCACAAGCACAGAAATCGGAACTCTAATAAAAAATCTTCCAACAAACAAAAGCCCGAGGTCAGATGACTTCACAAGCAAATGGTACCAAAAGTTTAGAGAAGAGCTAACACCGATCCTGCTCAAACTCTTCCAGAAAATTGCAGATTAAGGAACATTCTTGAACTCATTCTGAGACCACCATCACTCTGATACCACAACCAAAGATACCACACACAAAAAAAAAAAACTACAGGCCAGTATCACTGATGAACATAGATGCAAAAATCCTCAACAAAATTCTACCAAACAGCATCCAACAACACACTAAAATGATCCTCTATCACAATCAACTGGGCTTTATCCCAGCCATGCAGGGAGTCTTCAATATACTCAAATCAATCAATCTGATATACCATATTAACAAATGGGAAGAAGAAAACAGCATGATCATCTCAATAGATGCACAGAAAACTTTTGACAAAATTCAATACCCATTTATGATAAGAGCTCTCCAGAAAGTAGGCACAGAAGAAATCTACCTCAACATAATAAAGGCTATATATGACAAACCTACAGCAATCATTATTCTCAAGACTGAAAAACTGAAAGCATTTCCTCTAGATCAGGAAAAAGATGAGGGTCTCCAGGCTCACAATTATTAACCAGCATAGTTTTGGAAATCCCGGCTATGGCAATCAGAGAAGAAAAAGAAGTGAAAAGGAATCCATATTGGAAAAGAAGTAAGTCTCAGTGTTTGCAGATGATATGATAATATACATTAAAAACCCTAAAGGTGCCAGCAGAAAAACTACTAGAGCTATTCAATGAATATAGTAAAGTCACAGAATATAAAATTAATACACAGAAACCCCTTGCATTCCTACACACTAATAATGAAAAATCAGAAAGAGAAATTAAGGAAACAATCCCATTAACCACTGAAACAAAAAGAATAGCTGGGAATAAACCTACTTAATCCAAGCCAGGCCCCAACAATATGTGAACCATGAACTTTCAGATGTTTAAGCTGGTTTTAGAAAAGGCAGAGGAACCAGAGATCAAATTGCCAGCATCTGCTGGATCATCAAAAAAGCAAGAGAATTCCAGAAAAACATCTATTTCTGCTTTGTTGACTATGCCAGAGCCTTTGACTGTGTGGATCATAACAAATTGTGGAAAATTCTGAAAGAGATGAGAATACCAGACCCCCCTGACCTGCCTCTTGAGAAGCCTATATGCAGGTCAAGAAGCAACAGTTAGAACTGGGCATGGAACAACAGACTGGTTCCAAATAGGAAAAGGAGTACGTCAAGGCTGTATATTGGCACCCTGCTTATTTAACTTATATGCAGAGTACATCATGAGAAATGCTGGGCTGGATGAAGCCCAACCTGGAATCAAGATTGCCGGGAGAAATAGCAATAACCTCAGATATGCAGATGACACCACCCTTATGGCAGAAACTGAAGAACTAAAGAGCCTCTTGATGAAAGTGAAAGTGAAGAGTGAAAAAGTTGGCTTAAAGCTCAACATTCAGGAAACTAAAATTATGGCATCTGGTCCCATCACTTCACGGCAAGTAGATGGGGAAACAGTGGCAACAGTGGCTGACTTGATTTTGGGGGGCTCCAAAATCACTGCAGATGGTGATTGCAGCCATGAAATGAAAAGATGCTTACTCCTTGGAAGGAAAGTTAGGACCAACCTAGATACCATATTCAAAAGCAGAGACATTACTTTGCCAACAAGGGTCTGTCTAGTCAAGGCTATGGTTTTTCCAGTGGTCATGTATGGATGTGAGAGTTGGACTGTGAAGAAAGCTGAGCACTGAAGAATTGATGCTTTTGAACTGTGGTGTTGGAGAAGACTCTTGAGAGTCTCTGGAACTGCAAGTAGATCCAACCAGTCCATCCTAACAGTCCTAAGTGTTCATTGGAAGGACTGATGCTAAAGCTGAAACTCCAATACTTTGGCCACCTGATGTGAAGAACTTACTCATTTGCAAAGACCCTGATCCTGGGAAAGACTGAAGGCAGAAGGAGAAGGGGACAACAGAGGAAGAGATGGTTGGATGGCATCACTGACTCAATGGACATGTTGGTGATGGATAAGGAGGCCTGGCATGCTGCAGTCCATGGGGCTGCAAAGAGGCAGACATGACTGAGCAACTGAACTGAACTGAACTGAATTGAAAGAGACAAAAGACCTGTATGCAGAAAACTGTAAGACACGGATGAAAGAAATCGAAGATGACACAAACAGATGGAGAGATATACCATGCTCTTGGAATGGAAGAATCAATATTGTGAAAATGACTGCATTACCCAAAGCAATCTACAGATTCAACGGAACTTCTATGAAACCACCAATGGTATTCTTCAGAAAACTAGAACAAAAATTTTCATAACTGGCATGGAAACACAAAAAACCCCAAATAGCCAAGGCAATCTTGAGAAAGAAAAACAGAGCTGCATAAATCAACTGTCCTGACCTCAGACTATTCTACAAAGCTAAAGCATGGTACTGACACAAAGATAGAAATATAGACAAAATACTGACACAAAAATAGAAATGGAACAAGACAGAAATCCCAAATAAAAACCCATGAGACAGTGGACACCTTCTCTTTGACAAGGAAGCATGAATATACAACAGAGGAAAACAGCGTCTCTTCAATGAGTGATGCTAGGAAACCTGGACAAATACATGTAAAAGAATAAAATTGGAACACCTCCTAACACCATACACAAAAATAAACTCAAAATGGAGTAGACTTAAATGTAAGGCCAGAAACTATAAAGCTCTTAGAGGGAAACATAGGCAGTCCACTCCTTGACATAAATCATAGCAAGACCCTCTATGACCAACCTCCTAGAGTAATGAAAATAAAAACAAAAATAAACAAATGGGACCTAATTAAACTTACAGCAAAGGAAACTATAAACAAGGTGAAATGACAACCCTCAGAATGGGATAAAATAATAATAAATGAAGCCACTGACAAAGGGTTAATCTCTAAAATATACAAGCAGTTCATGCAGCTCAATATCAGAAAAAACAAACAACCCAATCAAAAAGTAGGCAAAGACCTCAACAGACATTTCTCCAAAGAAGACATACAGATGGCTAATAAACTCATAAAAAGATGTTCAACATCACTCATTATTAGAGAAATGCAAATTGAAACTATAATGATGTATCACCTCACAGAATGGTCAGAATGGCCAGCATCGAAAAACCTACAAAAAATAAATGCTGGAGAGGGTGTAGAGAAAAGGGAACCCTTTTGCACTGTTGGTAGGTAAATTGATACAGTCACTATGCAGAACAGTATGGAGATTCCTTAAAAAACTAGCAATAAAACTACCATATGACCCAACAATCCCACTACTGGGCGTATCATCTCAGGAAAACATAACTGAAAAAGACACATGTGCCCCAATGTTCACTGTGGCACTATTTACAACAGCTAAGACATGGAAGCAACCTAGTTGTCCATCGACAGATGAATGGATAAAGAAGTTGTGGTTCATATATACAAAGGAATATTACTTAGCCATAAAAAGGAACACATTTGAGTAAGTTCTAATGAAGTGGATGAACATAGAGCCTATTATATAGAGTGAAGTAAGCCAGAAAGAAAAAAAAAAACAAATATCATACATTAATGTATATATATGCAATCTAGAAAGATGGTACTGATGAACCTATTTGCAAGGCAGCAATGGAGACACAGACATAGAGAACAGATTCGTGGACACAGTGGGTGAAGGAGAGGGTGGGACGAATCGAGAGAGGAGCAATGGAACATACACATTACCCACATTCAGTTCAGTTCAGTTCAGTGGCTCAGTCGTGTCCGACTCTTTGCGACCCCGTGAATCGCAGCACGCCAGGCCTCCCTGTCCATCACCAAGTCCTGGAGTTTACCCAAACTCATGTCCATCGAGTCAGTGATGCCATCCAGCCATCTCATCCTCTGTCGTCCCCTTCTCCCTGCCCCTAATCCCTCCCAGCATCAGGGTCTTTTCCAATGAGTCAACTCTTTGCATCAGGTGGCCAAAGTATTGGAGTTTCAACCTCAGCATCAGTCCTTCCAATGAACACCCAGGACTGATCTCCTTCAGAATGGACTGGTTAGATCTCCTTACAGTCCAAGGAACTCTCAAGAGCCTTCTCCGACACCACAGTTCAAAAGCATCAATTCTTCGGCACTCAGCTTTCTTCACAGTCCAACTCTCACATCCATACATGACCACTGGAAAAACCGTAGCCTTGACTAGACAGACCTTTGCTGGCAAAGTAATGTCGCTGCTTTTGAATATGCTATCTAGGTTGGTCATAACTTTCCTTCCAAGGAGTAAGCGTCTTCTGATTTCCTACATTACCATGTGTGAAATGGATCGTATGCTTTGCTATATGACACAGGAAGCTCAAACCCGGTGCTCTGTAACTCCCTGGGGAAGTGGGATGGAGTGGGAGGTAAGAGGGATGTTCAAGAGGGAGGGGACATATGTAACCCTATGGCTGATTCATGCTGATGTATGGCAGGAACCAACACAATACTGTAAAGCAATTCTTCTCTAATTAAAATAAGTGACTCTTTTTTAAAAAGTCAAACTTTAAAAACATTAATTCTTAACCACAGTCGTATCTTCACAGTTAAAACATTAAACTACAGAAAACTTATCATACAGTTTAGTAGTTCCTTTCTCTAGCCCTCCCCACCCCACTTCCTTCTCACCAAATGTAACTACTTTCAATCACTTGAGCTGTTTTTCTAAATGTTTACCTACATATCTGTAAGCAATCCTGTTCTACTCTCCCTTGAGCAACCTGTTTCAAATGTTACCTATTACACATCTTTCTTTTATGGTGGCTGAGGATCTTACCCTGTTAGTCCTCACCCATTTCATCGTCTACATTACTGCCACACCTATATTCTCAACGGTACAAAGCTTGGCTACAACTTGGTGTTTACATTATAATGACAATGTAAATATTGTTTGCTACTGACCAGATAGTTTACTCTGATCATTTCTGCTACAACTATTATTTTTCCTTGAGTTAATAACTGCTTTATTTTTATTTCGTTTGCTTAGTTTCCTGTGCGACTGTTACAGGCTAAATTACTTCCTCCTCAAATCTGTATGTTGAATTCTGAGCCCTCAGTACTTCAGAATGTGACTGTATATGGAGACAGAGAGTTTAAAGAGGTGATTAAGTTAAAATGAGGTCACTATGGTGGGCCTTAATCCATATGACTGGTGCCCATAAAAAGAAATCAGGAAATGAGGAGACAGACACATACAGGGGAAAGACCGCATGAAGATGGGTGGGAAGGTGGCCACCTGCAAGCCACGGAGAGAGGCCTCAGAAGAAACCAACCCTGCTGACACCTGGATCTTGAACTCCACCCTCAAGAACAGTGAGAAAACGTCTTTCTGCTGTTTAAGCCACCTAGTCTGGGGTATTTGTTATGGCAGCCCTAGCAAACTAACACAATTAACTTTTTGTTAAAAAAAAAAAAAGATACATGCACCCAATGTTCATAGCAGCACAAGTAGGCAACAAGACAGAGAAACCACCTACACATCAACAGATGAATGGATAAATAAGATGTCATACATACACAGATGGAGTAAGAAAGAAAGCCATTCGCATCAGCGTGGACGGACTGAGAGGCTGTCATACTGTGAGGTCAGTCAGAAAGAGAAAGGTAAAGACCATATACCACTTACATGTGGAACCTAAAATGTGATACGCACAAAACACCTATGAAACAGAATCATGGACAGAGATAAAAGAATAGTGGTTGCCAAGGGGAAGGCAGTTGGGGTGGGGGGCAGTGGGAAGGAAGTGGGAGATTGCGGTTAGCACATGTAAGCTTTTATATATAGAATGGATAAATGACAAGGTCCTGCTGCAGAGAACTATATCCAACATCCTATGATAAATCAATGGAAAAAATATATATATATATAAAGTACATATACATGCATAAATGAATGACTTTGCTGTATAGCAGAAATTAACACAACACTGCAAATCAACTATAGTTTATTTAAAAAATTGATACAAACTTGCCTAGTTAATTGCTATTTTGTGTTTCTGTATTTCACAGTTAACCAAAATATGTGTTCTATTGCGATTTCATTTCCCAGTTTTAGAAATTTTCTGCTAATGACCTATAATACCAGATAAATATTTGGCTTTCATATAACCTCTACTCCTCCACTTACACATCCTTCATCCTGTTATGATATTATAGCTATGTAATTTTTGTTCACTGCCAAACCAAGTAATACACTATCAGCATTTCCTTTCTTGTACAACTTTTCATGTTATCTGGACTTAATAATTGCCTTATTTTTTCATTTAGTTAATTTTCTCTATGGCTACTGCTACTTTTTCTACACCTCAAGGAAACATATCCAATGATCTATCAGTTCTACTTTTATTATTTCATGTTATTTAATATTTTTCAGACCCTCCCACTAGAGTCTTTCCTCCCACTGCCCCGCAGGTCTGCGACACAGCTGTCATCCCTGAGCTTTCCTGCACCTTGTTCCTGTGTGGGATTCTCCATTTCCTTCCTGTCAAGTAAGTCTGCTCATGTTTTGGTTTCTCCTTTCCTGTAACTGGAAGCTTCCTAAGACTGTCTAAAAGGTAAATTATATTTCATCTGTCTTGTAGGGTGCAGATATGTGGATGGCCTCAGGAGTTCTGCAGGCTTACAGGACCCATCAGAGCCTGGAAGAAGTGATGCTGGCAGAAAATCACTTCATTTCTTACCTTCAGGTACATCTGTGCTGCACAGGAGAGTAAAACCAGGCAGGGAAAGACAGTCTTCGCAACAAGGTTTTCCAGAAGCTGAGAAAAGGCATGACCGATGCACCTGGATGCAAGGGACGCAAGAACTCCAGACACTCTTCTTATGAATGTGCCACCTTTCAAAAACCTGACTTAACTCACTCCCCAAGGGCAGAAGATGTTATGTGACATGTGATGCTTTTCCCCTCATCACCTGGAATGAGAGACTCTGGAAGCAAACTCCCCCAAGCTCATTAGCTGTATAATTAGCCAACTCAAAATCTTCCAGCATTGCACAAGGAAATCAGTAGGTGGGCAGCCCTGTTAGCCCAGGAGACTGCTGGTAGGCGTGCCTCCGAAGAGCCCAGATTTTGCCCTGCCCTTCCTCCAGCTCCTCCTGGGCCCTTGATCTCAGACCAGCAGTGAGCATGGTTTTGTGAAAACTCCAGTCTGGGTTTGGGCCATTTCCCATGCAGTCTTAGATGGGTACCTTAGAAAGCCTGTTTTGCTCCAGGTAAAAAAAAAAAGCCATGGTGAATTAATCCAGTACCATTGTCTTGTTTTTTTAACTGAAAATTGTATCTTGAGGTGTATTCACTGAAAGCAAACATACAAAGATCCAGGAAGCGGAGGGAGAGGCTATTTCCCACCACTTGGCTCTGCGACCCAGAAAATCAGGCTTGTGATTCTACTGCAGTGCAGTCTGAGCAGCATCTGCTAACCTACTGAGAAGGTGTTCCTCCATGGTTTAGCATTGCCATAGGGACTCGGCGAGCAGCTCCGTGGCTTATCACGCAACAGGGACTCAGGGAACCCACATGCTCCATACTAAGGATGGCAGAGGAGCTGGTGGGAAGGTTCTATGGCCCTTTTGGTAGCCCTGGTGCCATTTTCCTGTTTTCAGAGGAGGACACAGCAGACAGCTCTTCTCTTTGGCTGTCTGTCCTTTTCCTTCTATTTTTCTCACATTCCCTTCAAATGTGGCTGCCTGTGTGCTATGCTGATGTTCCCCCAAATGCACGTATCATATACTATTATATCCCCCATGAGTTAAGGCAGTGTTTCTTGGAAATATAATATCATGATGGTGAGATTCACGTGAAAATGGGCTTGACCTAAGTAATCGTCACTGTATGGGATTTTTTTAGGTCTTCGGTATGTTAGTTTATTGGAGAAGGAAATGGCAACCCACTTCTATTCTGCCTGGACAGAGGAGCCTGGCAGGCTACAGTTCATGGGGTCACAAGAGTTGGACATGACTGAGTGACTAAACCACCACCACCGTGTTAGTTTATGACCATGCTCCAAGACCAGGCTACTGAAAGCGCCATTTCCAAAACTTACTTGATCACAGAACCCTTTATTTGGGGAGGGGAAAAGGGCATTGGATGCTCCCTTACATTTCGCAGCTACCGGTCCAGCAAAACCACAGGAAATGCTGGCAGAGCTGGCCTCCATGTCCCCAGCACCCATGGTTTATTTCTAAACCAGAGCAACACAGGCTTTGGGGAAACCGAGAGGCCAGGATTTTAAATTTTCCTTTACCATAATCCTTGCTGTTTTACCACTAGTTAACCTCTATGAGATCCATTTCCCTGTCTGTAAGATGAGGACAATTATACTCACCTTTTGAAGGGATGTTTAGGAGAGACTGAATGAGCAACTAAAGATAAAGTCCCCACTGAACGCCTCACCCTCAGTGGCATCAACAGTAGTTAATAGCTCTGCTAATCCTTTTCAACTTTTTCTGTCATAGCCACACCCACCTCACTTCATCAGCAACTTCAGTGTTACCTGCCTGTTTGCTGATGTCTGACATACCTTTTCAGAATGAGTGAAATAGGTAAGAAACCAGGAAGAGGGGGGTTAAATAAAGTAGTGGTTGTCTAACACTGAAGCAGCAAAATTATACGGCAAGATTTTTTTTAATACTACATAAAAAATGCTCATACTTGCAGATTCTCATTTAGGAGATCAAGGATCAGGCGCTGACTTCTATATTTTTAACAGAATCTCTGAGGAATTAATTATGACGCAAATAAAATTTTGGTAACCACAACATTTGAAGTAAATATCTACACAGATCTATCTATCAAGACTGAGATGTAAATAATATCAGAGGCTTCTGTGAGAGCAAGTGCTGGGGACGGGGAGATGGTTAGGACCCTGGTGACTAACAGCCAGAGAAGGCAGGCAGAACAGACTCAGAAGCTCTAGTTCCATGTCAGAGGAAAGCGTGCCCAGGACGGTGGCCAGGTGTGGAGAAGATGCTCAGTGACCACGGCGAGTGCAGCAAGGAAGCTGCGGAACCCCACCAGTGGGACCCATCAAGCGGCCGTGCACTTGGGCTTGGTAAGCAGACTCCTGGCCCCAGAGTCACCTCCACTTCACTGCCAGTGCCTTTCACTCACACCAACTGCAGGCTGGGGTTGCAGTCACAGCCCTCTGACCAGAACGGGCAGGGGTCTGGGAAAGTCCAGATACTGAGCGACCCACACCCCCAGGGTCTGGATGACGGGAAGAGCGGTCCCCTCTCCTGGTGACCCGCAGGTCACCCACAGATTTCCTGTCTATCCTTTGTGAATGGAGCCACCAAATCGCCCTCCTATTTGGCAAATCCAACACTGAGAAAGAAGGAAATTGTCATAGAAACAGAAGCAAAGGGATCACAGAATAAACAAGTCTGCCCCTGGATTTCAGGGTTCCTACGAGGATTCCATAACTGATGTGGTGTCCAGCCAGGAGCGGCCCACTGTCTCGTGTCCTTGGGGGAGGAACAAGAGGCAGGGTTTTTAGGTATCAGACTACGGACGTCTTCAGTGCAAGGAGCAGGCCTTTCACTTCTGTCGCCCAAATCGGTCCAGGGTGCAGCATCCAGTAAGGGGGTCAATGAATTTCAGCTGGCTGACTGGACAGCTGACGCAGCTCCACATCAGCAAGTTTTTTGGACATATTTAGTGGATGGCCACCCTACAGAGGCCTCTTTACTGGGGCTGTGGTTCAAAGAGACAGAAAGTCTTGTCCCAGATCGAAACTTTTACAATTTTTTCTGGCAAGAAAAGCTTACACACACACACACACTGCATTTGAATACCAGCACAACACGCGATCAAATGAAAATTCGCGACATGAAGACACAATGTGGTAATCTGGATTAAAGGAAGTTTGGTTGGGTTGGCGCGGCTTCATTTGGGAAGGACTCTGTGAAGTCACGGAGAAAATATTGGCTTTGGACTCAGGCAATCTTGGTCCACATTTTAACTTTATATTTCCTCTTCTGTTAAATGAGAATACGTAGTAATAGTGCTTGACTCATAGGATGGCTGGGAGGAGGATTTAAGGATTGGAATGTAGAGCAAGGTAATATTTTACAACACTTTTTATATAAATGTTTCACATTGGGTAATGTGGGAGGGTGAATAATGGCCCCAAAGTATGTCCACAGCCCAATCCCTGAACCCATGAACATGTAACTTTGTGTGGTAAAAAGGGCTCTGGAGATGTCACTAAGTCAAGGGACTTGAGATGGAGAGACTATTCTGGGTTACCCAGACAGGCCCAATGTAACCCCAGGGGGTCCTTATAAGGGGGAAGCAGGAGGATCGGAGTCACAGAAGTAGCTGGAAAGACAGGAAGGAGCAGAATTGAGTTTGGAGAGATGCAGGGGCCCACAGCGGAACTCAGACAAGAACAGAACATTAGACGGTTGGCTGCGTGCATACGTGCTAAGTTGCTTCAGTCGTGTCCTACTCTTTGCAACCCTATGGATCATAGCCCCCCAGGCTCCTCTGCCCAGGGGATTCTCCAGGCAAGAATACTGGAGTGGGTGGCCCTGCCCTTCTCCAGGGATCTTCCCGACCCAGGGGTCAAGCCTGCGTCTCTTAGGTCTCCTTCGTTGGCAGGCAGGTCTGTTACCACTAGCGCCACCTGGGAAGCCCAGATGATTGGCTACTATAGATTTCCAAATAGACTCCCAAAGCATGTTCAGAAACAGCAGCTGTGAAAGCCAGGATATTCACTTCTCAAGAGTTGTGATTTTTTTTGAGGAAGAAGGAGAGAAAAAAAGGGATCGCAGTTTCCAAAGATCAAAAACTCATACACTCAGATCAGAGGATGGAAAAAGAGGTGGGTTCCGGAGAGGTGTTCAGCCACCACCTGGGAAGAGATAAAGCCTGGGAGCGACGTGGAGGAGCATGCAGGGGAACAAGGTCACACGTGAGATGCAGCCCTTCTGACCAGAGGGGGGGTGGGCAGGCAGCTGTGTGTAAAAGTGAAAGTGTTACTTGCTCAGTCGTGTCTGACTCTTTGCAACCCCAAGGGCTATAGCCCACCAGGCTCCTCATCCATAGGATTCTCTAGGCAAGAATACTAGAGTGGGTTGCCACGCCCTTCTCCAGGGGAACTTCCACACCTAGGGATTGAACCTGGGTCTCCAGCATTGCAGGCAGTTTCTTTAACGCTTGTGCCACCAGGGAAGCCGTGTGTGAGGTGCTACTAAGACCCAGTAGGATGAGTTCAGGCCAGGACAACCATGAAGGGTCTGCTGCCCCAGCTCACTGCAGTGGTTCTGGCAGAAACGCCCTGGGAGCTCCTGAGAGCATGCCCCACCCCATCAGTAAGTAGGAAGTGAACAGAGACTATGGACTTGAGGCAACCAGAACGCCTGAGACAGCGTCTGTGCTTCCCACTGGGATCCCAGCTCCAGTGCTCCAGTGGAGGGCCCCGCAGAAGGCTGAGAGGATCCATTCACTGAGAGGGATCTGGGTCGAAGCAAGACAGCAAGTGCACAGAAACCGTGGCCGCGGCCTGAGACTTGGCCCATGGAAGGCGGGGAGCAGCAGAGCAAGCTCAGAGCAGGAAACAAGGCCCGCCCACCTGAGAGGAAAGCATGAGCTCCGCTGAGGCTCCGAGGACTACCAGCGGAGAACTCCCTCCCTCTAGCTGTGACGCTGTGTGTGCTAGCCTTTGCACACCGGCAGCATCCTGGAAAGGAAGGCGGGTGGGAGAACCCCTAAGACGGGAGAGCAACCTAAAATTTCAGGAAATTTCAGCTCTGAATTAACGAAATGTATGGGAAATTTATGACTTATAAGAATTGATTAAAAAAGAAATTGTTTTAGCCAAATAATTTGAGTTGTCTTGGCATGACAAAAACATTCTGCCCCACCACCGAAAGCAAGTTGAATTTGATTGCAGAGAAGGAAGCTGAAATACACTGTTGTTCTTGCAACTTGTGACTATGGGTGTTAAGCCTGGTACCTGGGCGTGAAGCACTCAGCACACAGGAGATGTCCAATGATATTATCACACATAACCTTCTGCAAAGGAAGGAAGGAAAAAGAAGGGGAAGGACATATTTTGTGGAAGGAACTAGAATCCAGTCTTAAAGGAAGTAGCAGGTGTCTATTGCCACCCCTTCCTGACCAGCTGCTGAGGCTTGGGGAGCAGGGAGTGAATTCACCCTAGTCCTAAGATTTGGGTGGGGAAGGATTTGCCAGAACAAAGCCCAGGCAGGTACAGAAGAGAACATGGGGGCTGGAGAGCAAAAGCCGCAGATGCCACCTTAGCGGATATGATGGAGCAGACATCTGAAGCTGGAAGAGAAGCAGTCATAGCAAGGCAAAACTGAGAAAGCTGCCGAGAGGAGAATGGCAGTGAGTGATCCCACTCGAGAGGCACGAGCAGTTCTTACTAAAGTGTGCATGGCAGACTGGATCTATTTATCCTGTATCTCCAGGAATCTTTAGGATGACACCTGGCAGTTTTTGAAATGTTTTCATTGAAAATAAAACCGCTGTCAATTGAGAGAATACTTTCCATAGCTAAGGAAGACTACTTTCTTCAAAACTGATGGCTTTGCACGCAATGTAGGGTACCCTGGGAGATGCAGGAAGCTCTTTCATTCCACCTTATTCAGCTTCTGTATGAGAAGGCAATGAGGAATCACAGGTGAGGAAGTTATAGCCTCTGGCCCCAAATTTTGCATATTATCAGCTATAAACTTCAGAGAAGCTAGTATCAACTTTTTTTTTTTTTGAGTAAGGCTTTTGTTTTTTAATTGCAGTATAATTCATTTACAGTGTCATGTTAGTTTATACTGTACAATGAAGTGATAAGCTATTTGTATACATATATCCCCTCCCTCTTGGACCTTCCCTCCCATGCCTCTAGGTCATCACAGAGCGCAGAGCCGAGGTCCCTGTGCTGTAGAGCAGTTCCTTGCCAGCTTCTGTTTCACAGTGGTAGTGGATACATGTCAGCGTTACTCTCTCAATTTGACCCCCTCTCTTTTTCTGTTTAGTCAAGTTCTCCAACCACCATGCTCTAACCAGGAAAAAAAAAATGCACTCTTTCCCCCTCAGAGAAACTCAGAATCTTCAACTTAGTCTGTCCATGAATTAAATTTTGTCTGCTGAAGATCTCTATTCAGTCCCATCTACAGAATGTTTTGGCCCCATTGCCAAAACATTAATACTAATCATTAATCCTCTCAGGACCGCCGGAGGAGAGCATCACAGCAAGCTGGAAGCCCTCTAAGCGGGGTCCCTGGACAGACAGCAGGTGGCGCGAGCCTGGCCTCTCCCTGTCTCTTCCTCCTCCTCCCCTGAAACACGAGACTTCCCAACGGCCTTTCCTCTAAAGAACCTGCTGCCGATGCAGGAGACAGAGGGGACACAGATTCCATCCCTGGGTCCAGAAGACCCCCCAGAGGCGGAAATGGCAACCCGCTCCAGCACGCTTGCCTGGGAATCCCATGGACAGAGGAGCCTGGCGGGTACAGTCCACAGGGTCGCAAAGAGCCGGACACCTGACTGAAGCGAGGGCACGCACGCGTGCGCCCCCTCCCAGGTTTACCAGGACAGGCGGTGCTTTCACTGCAGATTGTTACCAAGCGAGAGGCCTCTCCCACCTTCAGAGCCTCCATTTAGCACTTAAGTTACATATTCCTTTCCATCCCATCGCTGGCCATTGCTTATGGCTCTGGGGTCTGTTTAGAGTTCTTTCTCAGTTCTTTTATCTGACTTACTGCAAATCCATAAATCTCAGCCCTCCACCCTGGCAGATGAATAATATTCTGGCTGCAAATAAGACTCTTCAGGCAGAGACCTTTCCTCTTGGAAGTGTATGTAGACACCATTCGACTATCTTCTAATTTGCAGTGTTGTCAAAATACAGTTCCAGTGACAATCTGATTCTTTTTTTCTGCCTAACTTTATTTTTCTGTCTTGAAGGATATAAATTTTTCTCTTTACCCTTTAGGTTTAGGAAATTCTGGCAGACACATTTAGTTACGTGGTTCGTCTCTTCAATACTGCCTGGTACTGGAACACTTCAGTCTGCAGGCTAAGGGTTTTCTTTAGCCTCAACTCTCTCCTCAATGCGGATAAATTTCTTTTTATTATCTGTTTACAAATAAGCCCTCCGGCATCCCTTCTTTGCCCTCCTGGAACTGTGCTGTTCGTCTGTTAGGGTCTTTGGGGCCTATGTACAAATCTAAGTCCTTTCTTAATGATTTTCTTCCCTATGCAAATTTGCTCCGTCTTTCTGCTCTCACCCTCCTGGTTCAAATCTCAGTCGTCACCATCCTCTTCCATTCATCTGCAAGAATGTAAAATTCAAAGATCATGGTCTTTTTTCCAGAGAATGTTCTTTTCTTTGTGCTATAGCCGAGTCACCTTTGGTGAGCTTCTTGCCCCTTCACGGGAGCTCTTGACCAGGTCTCCCAGCACCCTCATTTCTTTGAGATGCCGCCTGGACAGGGGTCCTACTGTTCTTTCTTGCTCTGAATTTGAGATCTCTCTACCCTTGGCTCTGGAGCGCAGGGCTACACCAAGGGTGGAGTACTGGCCACAGTCTGCCCCACGTGCCAGCTGCTAAAAGAGCATCTGTGGGCAAATGTAAACAAGCATAGAACCAAGTAGAAGCCAGTCTGTTCTTTATCTTCACTGTGGATGGCAATTTAAACAATGTCAGTGATAAAATACTCCTTTCTCCCAAAACTCTTCTGTTGGTCTAAGTTTTAAACAACGGCTGTGGTTATAGTAGAGTTTGAATTATACACACGCTAGCTTCAAATTAGCACATTTTTGTCACTTATCTCTTAATAAACACTACATTCTACACGGAAGCTAATTCATAAAACTTTCAGTTGCACAACTGGCCTCCAATCCACCCAACTCAGTGCTGAGCTTCTGTGAAGAATAAGTTCACAGCAAGTTGGAAATGGTCCAGGTCAGGTCTGTCTCCAGCCCCCACGGTACTAAGTGTCCCTGTGTTGGCACAGAGGGCTCTAAGTAAGCGATGGCAGCACGGTAACTACTGTGGCCAAGAAAGAGAACTTGGGTCACTTCCGTTCTATTACAGTGGAGTTATCTGCCTTTACAATCTTTTTTAATGAAAAGAAGTATGAACTGCAAGGCAAAATATTTCATTTGGGAAGCAAAATTTTAGTTCATACATCTAACATCTTCCTGAATTTGAATAACATTGTGAAAATGTCTTCTTCTTTGTTAATTCATATTTATAAAGAACAATTAAAATTATTGTTACCAAATACTACATGATTATCTCTGAAAATAACGTTGTCATATAAAAGCAGGAGTATTAAAATATGACCTATGTTGGGTATAAAGTACCTCGATACTCCCCTGGGTCCACTCCCTGGGGCACCTTAGTGGCCAGAAATGGTTCACGGCCTGCCCTGTGGGTCAGTGGGGACCCAAGACACCTCAAGACAAAGCATCTGGGCCCCTCAGCCGCACTGGCAAACTACCAGCACTTCTGAGCGTCAAAAGGAGGATTTGTTTCCTATTTCAGATCCCTCACAACTTCTCAGGATCTGGCACCAGGAAGAAGTCCCAGAAGCATGCATAGGGCCATACTCTTCCCCCTCTCACAGGCTGCAGACCGCTGAGGCCATGCCTTCTCCAGGAACCTGCACCTGGCTCCTCACCCCACAGCTCTCTACAGTGCCCCTCAGCTCCTATTAGGCTCAGAAAGAGAAACAAGTCTTAAGATAGTTCCTTCCAAAGACTCCAGCCAAGCCCAAGGCCCACCGAGGGTTCCCACATCATCCTGCCTGCACAGAAGTTGGGTTTGAGGAGGTCAGTCAGCTGCCAGCTTTCCAGAGCCCCTACCATGGGATTCACTCACACAGTCCCAGCTTCAGATGTACAGTCTGGAGCTGTATCTTTGGATAACTAAATTTGAGCTCTTTGGCCTCTCTTTCTCCCCTAGGAATTGAAAAAAATGTTCCCAGTCAATGTAAATCAGTAACCGGCAGACTTAACCATGATCAGTTCCAGATTTAAATTCAGTCAGTTCAAGATGGTATCCTTCTCCCTTGCTCTAATCTTCGTCCCGTGGCCAGCCTGAGTTCCTGAGACGTGCGTTCTCCTGGCCTGGGGGAGGGGCGTCTGCTCTGGGTCATCCGCGCCTGGGCCTCCTCTGAAGCTGGGCTCCTCAGAGTTCTTCATGATCAAGCTGGGGAGGTTTGGCAGTTTCCCTGTGAATTTTTTGACACTTCTCCTATCAAGATGTGGAGTCTATCGCCTCCCTTTGAACCCAGGCAGGACCTTGTAACTGCATCCAGGGACAGAATGCAGAAGCGCTGCTCCATGGGTGCTGAGACCAGTTTAGAAAAGGCCACGTGGTTTCTGTAAGCTGTTTTGGGGAACCTGGCTCAGGGAGCCTTCAGCCACCATCCGGGATGTCTGGGACTGGTGGCTGTACTACGGCAAGACCGCACGGAGAAAGAGAGAGAGGCCTGAGCAGCACTGCCGGGCCTGCCCTCAGCTGTCTTGAGTCTTCCTGGCCAGGGGTGAGATGTGTAAGGACACAGGCAAGGGGAGCCCAGCCCCAAGTACCACGTGACTGCATCTGCACAAAAGAGCCTGAGCAAGAAGGGCCCCGCTGGGCCCAGCTATCCAGCCCCAGGCTGGTGAGCAAAACTTAGTATTGTTCTGAGTTTAAACTCAAGCCAATGGCTTAAGCTAGTGTCTGGTTCATTTTGCAGCAATAGACTGCCGAAACCCATGTCTATGAACTCACTTTGACATCTGTTCCCTCAGCAGAAGCAAAGCTCAGTAGCTGAACTGGGAGCTCCATCTCTTCCTTGCCATGGGTGATACTCTGACTCTGGGCTAAGCCCCAATCCATTCCTGGCCCGGGATAAATAATCCACAGCTTCTCTCATGAAGTCCCTACACCCAGGGCCACACGGATGCCCAGCGGTCCCACCAGCTCTCAACTCTCAGCCTACTTCCTGGTCCCACTCCAGTGTAACAGGTGGGGTGCTACCCCGCAACTCCTCTCCAGACAAGGTCGGCAGACTGTGCCTTTCCTACTAGGAGGACCTCTTTGGGCGATGAGGCTAATGACTGTCTGGTTCTAGATGAGAAACTGCAAGCCAATACTCTCAGCCCTCAGACACACCAGGCATCTTCTCTGCATGCAACCATGTCTAAGCTCCAGTATCCTTCCTTCCTAACTTCTTACCCCTGCTGGATAAGTTTTTCCTCTGATGTGAGATTCAAAGGCTCTTGCACCATCCCATATATTTCCATCTCTACTTTGTGTGGCACATAACTATCCTCAAAATTCTCCAACAATTATGATTTATACAAGGCTGCAAGGGTTCGATCATCAAAGGTCTTATGGGTTAAACCAAGTAGTCTGTCCCAGAATAAAAATTCCTGAACACAGCCATGAGCAGCAGTCTTCAGCATCCGCCTATCTCCCAAGAGAGGCTCTCAAATTATCAAAGAAATGGAAACAGAAGCTTCTGCTCCCCAGAATAAATCAGAACACCTCCCACCCCCATCATGACCAAAAATAAGGCAAAAGGTTACAGCAGTATGGAGCCCGTCAGGAGAGCAGGCAGGATTTCCTCCAAGTAAAATCCTGCCATTGAGACAATCACCTCATTGCCAAATTCCAAAAGAGCTGAAGAGGGTGAGGTCATGGCTGTCTGCAAGTAAGTCCAGTTTCCACGTCACCATTCTCCATTAGAATCCCCACCTTGGCTCAAAGCTCATAGAGAAACACCTTGTGATGGGTGTAGTCAGCAGGAGAGGCTTGAAATGCGCATGCCCCCAGGCACTTTTTCTAAGTGTTGTCCCACGTCACCTGTGTCTGTGTGCAGAGCAGAAGGGCAGAGAAGGAAAAGCCGAACTGGAAGAGAAAGAAAAGTTTCTCATCAGTTTTCTGATCCAAAACAAAGAGCGAGCCGTAAGGAGGACTCATCTACTGGATACATCCCAAGAGCTGGGAGAAAAGTAGGGCAGAGTCGTGGAGGTTTCACTCATTCCCAGGGCGGGAGCCTACCCAGCTCGCGTGAGAGAGGAGAAAAACAGAAGCAACGTTTCTGAATTTCCAATATGACTGCAGCAGTCTTCCCTTAAAAACAGCAAGGGCCTTAGCTGAAAATATTAATTCAGAAATTAGCATTCTTTTGCAGCCATTTCTCTGATATTTTGAATAAAATTAACTTTATTAATGAAATCAATTGCAAAAGCATCAGAGCCATTATTTGGAACATGAAGGAAAAGAAACTTCTCTCTCACACATACACAAAACCTTCACTGCGTGGCGCACAGCAGGAGCTTAAGGGGGTATATGGAGTAATAGTGAGTGAATGAATGAACTGCCCCTCAGAAGCCACGTAACGTATTTCTTACCCTCTCTTTGCCTAGATTTCCAGGGAATCCGAAAGAATGGATATAGCTACTGACTCAACCCTGGTATTAAATGATGGCACCATCCAAAGCCTTGCCACCATCACCCAATTGTTACCCATTAGCCGCTGCGTCTTCCCGGAAGCAGGGTTCCTCTCTGTCCGGGCACAGTGATCAGCGTGCTGGGGAGACAGCTTTGTTCTCAGATGTGTGTCTGCAGGATCCTCTATGAGCCATTGGGAGGACTCACGCCACTGGGATCCTCCACTGGGAGGACTCACGCCACCTGGCAAAGGTACCCGCATCCCGGAGAGCAGGACTGGGAGTCACCCCGGACTCCTGCTTAACTGAGCGTGAAGTGAGTTGTTCGCCTACCACCACCTTTGAACTGTGGTGTTGGAGGAGCCTCTTGAGAGTCCCTTGGACTGCAAGGAGATCCAACCAGTCCATTCTGAAGGAGATCAGCCCTGGGATTTCTTTGGAAGGAATGATGCTAAAGCTGAAACTCCAGTACTTTGGCCATCTCCTGCGAACAGTTGACTCATTGGAAAAGACCCTGATGCTGGGAGGGATTGGGGGCAGGAGGAGAAGGGGACGACAGAGGATGAGATGGCTGGATGGCATCACGGGCTCGATGGATGTGAGTCTGAGTGAACTCCGGGAGTTGGTGATGGACAGGGAGGCCTGGCGTGCGGCAATTCATGGGGTTGCAAAGAGTCGGGCATGACTGAGCGACTGAACTGAACTGAACTGAACCTTTGGCTAAAGAGGCAAAGGAAGCTGTTCTCTTCAAATAATCAGCCGGACTTCGCTGAGCTTTCAGCTCCTGCCTGCAAGGAACTTACCTTCTGTCGGAAGGGACAAGCTTTACACCCAAGGAACAATGAGGGAGCTAATAACACGTGGTCAAGACTAACGGACCGCACAAGAGCGTCTTTACCACTTCCCTTCTTTAAGCCCATGACAGGAAAATAAACACTGGTCCACAATAAACACATCACAGAACTGAAACTGGACAAGACTTCCAGTAAGACTGCATATGGAGAGAAAACAATGAGGGGTCTCCGTGATGCTCAGAAGAGCACCAAAGAAGTAAGGCGCCTTAACTGCACTCATGGCTATTTTCAGCAAATGACGCCTCATGAAGTGCAGGCCAGCGGTCCTCAGACTTAGGTGTATCAGAACCACCCAGAAGGCTTGTTAAAACAGACTGCTGGGTCTTGCCCCCAGGGTTTCTGATCCAGGAGATCCAGTGGAGCCTGAGAATGTGTATTTATAATAAAATCTCAGGAGATTTGCTGATGAGAGAGAGAGGGAAGACCACACTCGGAGATCTGCTGATTTAGGCAGCTATTTTGAAATGGACACTGTCTGTAAATGTTTGGTCTATGGACCTTCCAGGTGATGCCCAGTTCCACATAAAGCATCTCACTGCTTGTTAGTGAGAGCCCGTGGGAGGAGAGAGGAAGGGGTAGAAAGGGAGGGGAGAGGGAAAGGAGGAGTAAAATTGTCGCTATGGAAGAGGGTTAGCCCTGATTACAGACTGACTCAGGGTTGGCAGATCTAATATGTGTAGGCTCCAGGAGGTGACATAATTGAGAAAGGGATGAGAAGCGGCCACTGCCCACTACAACGTGAGAGACAGCGGGGGCGCGGGGGCTGGTTTGGGGGCCTCAGAACTTCACACCGTTTCTGAAATGGACAGCCCCTATTTCACTCCAGTGGGCTATCATTATTCAAAGAGTGGGGCCTGGAATTCCCAGAGTTGCTAACTTTTCAAAAGAATGAAAAACTTTGGATTTTTGTAAAATATATCTATGAGGTACTGATAACCAGACCCATAGTTTAAAAAAAAAAAAAAAAAAAGAAAGGTTATCCATTCAGTATCTGGGATGACCCTAAAGACAAGATTAAACAATTCTCCAGAATTTGGCTGTGGAACAACGATTGACATCTCTTAGAGGACAGAGAGCTAGCCCCTCTGGCCGGAAGGCAAACAGGTCATCTGAAATTTGCTGTGAGGAGCTTTCATTGCCAGCCAGGGACATTGACCAGGGCTCTGTGGGCTGGATGCCAAATGCTGTTCATCCCAGGACAAGAAGCTGGAGATACTTCCCCTTCCCCAGGACTTCAGGCAGTCTCCCAGCTGAGACAGAGGATGGCGTGCAGCTCCAGGTGGCTCCACCACAAGCCTTCCTTCCTGGACACATAAGCAGGGAAGCAAGCTCACCCCACTGAGAGCCTCTGGGAGAGCAGTGAGGAGTCCCCTGGGAGCAGGGCTGTGTCTCCTCACCCAAGGACCTCCAGAGCCCAGCTCAGGGCCCACTCAACATGCAAACTCAGCACTGCGGACCTAAAGATACTTCCACCCAAATGAGAGCCCTCTGGAGAAGTAACCCACTTTCTTAAAAAACTTCATTTTCCTTTCTCTTCTTTGGTCCCCACAAACCTCTCTGCTCCCCTGGTCTCCCTGCTCTCCCTGGCCCCTCAGCACAGGGGCCCTGTGTATCTATGTCTTGGATGCTGAGAACTGCTTTTCAAGCCATTAGAGCAGGGGACCCTGCTGCCCTTCACCTCCTGTCTCCAGGGGGTTCCAGGAGAAAAGAACAGGCGCAAGGGAGGGAAGACAACTGAGAATTAAACATTTTAAAAGCTTTAAGCAGCACTTGCCTTAGACTCAAGGCAACTTCCAAAACCCCTAGCACAAGGCACCCCATTAGAAGTTGTGGTAAGGGCCATGTGGCTTAGCTTAGAGGATGAAACTGGGTCTAGGGAGGTCAGTTCTCTATTTACACGAGACTGAGGGGCTTCCTGGGATTCTGGAGTTTCAGTGCTACAACTCAAGAGTGTCCCAAGAACAGGATGGATGGAAGAGTAAATGACCACAGGATTCCTGGCCCCCAAGGCCTGTCTTAAAGGTTGAATCAACTGAATGGTAAGTTTTCAAATATTCCCACACCATCATCACGCCCCCTTGCCTCCTAACTTCTCCTCTGAATCAAAGTGTTGGAGACAAAATCAAAGGAGGAAATGATGGACTAAGAAGAATGAGTCCTTCGACCTCACCCACACTAGGAGACTCAGCGTGAAGGAAGGAAAGAACGCCAGAAGGCTTTGCTGACCTCGATAGCACATTATTTAATCCACAAATTAAACAGAGTCCAGTCAGAGCAGCCCTGCCTTGGAAGTGGGGGTCTATATGGGGAATGAGATGGAAACAGAAGCATGCTGGAGAGCCCCACCCTGGAGGATTTCATTCTAAGACCTGTGTGTGTGTGCTCACTCACTTCAGCCATGTCTAACTCTTTGTGACCCCATGGACTGTAGCCCACCAGGCTCCTCTGTCCATGGATTCTCCAGGCGAGAATACTGGGGTGGGTTGCCATTTCCTCCTCCAGGGGATCTTCCTGACCCAGGGATCGAACCCAGGTCTCTTACATCTCCTGCACTGGCAGGTGGGTCCTCTACCACTAGTGCCACCTGGGAAGCTCTTAAGATGAGCCCCTTCCTTTTTCTTCGGAGGAGCCCTGCCCTCCTTTCACAGGCTGGCTCCAGGATCAGTTCCATGGATTTTGTTTTGCATTAGTGCTCTGGAACAATAAAGAAATGGGTTCTTGCAAATCATTTCTGGAAGCTGATTGCTTTGACACAGTGAACTTCAGCATTTTAGCAAAGCAGATTTCTCCTCCATTTAGCTTATTTCACCACGAAATGACCCCATTCAGCAATAGTGTGTTAGATACCACACCTGGACACTGCAATTCCTGTCGATTGTCGGAAAGGGAGGAAGCAAAAGAAGGCTGCCCCAATGGAACAGAAACTTTATTTAAAACAATTTTCTGAAAAACAGTGACTAACCAGAGGTTCTGAGCCAGGATAGCTGGGAACAAGCCACCATATTCCCCTTTCAAGGCACAGCTCCCTGTTGCTTCCAGCAGACCACATATTTCTTAGTATCTCTGAAGAAGTGTTAAATCAGTAAGCTCCCTAAAGGTTGCTGACAAATCAGATGCTGCTCTGTAAAAATATGAACCCCACTGCCAGGGAAAACTGAAGGCCTAAAGAGTTTTAAGAAGGAAAAGGCCATTTCCCACTAACACACCATCCAGTATTCTGACATTCAGGGCACCTCGGCTCACATCAAAGGCACAGTTATGGGTCCTGGTTGACTCAACCAAACCTTTGAGGTTTAAAACTCTTAGGAAAGTACAAAGAGAACATGGCCTTGATGAACCTTGAGGTCCATATTAATTTTGAAAATGATTTCCGACTGCAAAGTAATCCCTTCTACCTGGGCAGTGCTGTTTCCAGAGCATTTCACACCATCATGCCACTGGCTTGCCTCAAAAACCTGAATCCGGTCAAGATGGTACTCTCACACGTATCCCTCAGCCAAGGGAAAGGAGGCTCAGAGAGCCCTTCATAACGTGCTCTAGATCACACGGCTTGAAAGCGACAGGCAGGTCTAAAACCTAAGGTTTCTAATTTTTCTATTTTACATTCCTCTTTTGAGTACTTCTTCAAATCAATCCAAGATCTCCTGCTAGCTTCTATACTCAGTTCAGTTCAGTACAGTCGCTCAGTCATGTCCGACTCTCTGCGACCCCATGAATCACAGCACGCCAGGCCTCCCTGTCCATCACCATCTCCCGGAGTTCACTCAGACTCACATCCATCGAGTCCGTGATGCCATCCAGCCATCTCATCCTCAGTTGTCCCCTTCTCCTCCTGCCCTCAATCCCTCCCTGATAATAATCCATATATTCTGCCACAAAGAGCAAAGCTCCTGGTTTCTCCAGCAACTTTATCTACTTATATTTCTTAATGTATCAATTCTTATGTTAACAATTGTATAGCTTTATGTTTTATTGCTCAAACTCAATCACTTCAGAAATATTTGTCAGACTCCTCCGAGCAGTGTGTGAGAAACTGCCAATGAGATGCAGAAGTGAGTATTAACAAAGCAGCCCCCACCCTCACAGACCCCCACCCACAGCAGGGGCTGGCAAACACCCTCTGTAAGGGCTGGTTAGTGCATATCCTAGACCTGGTGGCTATGCCGTATCTGTCACAACCACTCTTTCTTTGTAGGTAGGGAGACAGCAGCCATGGAAGATGAATGGACGTGTCTGGGTTCCAATAAAACTTTATTTATAATCACAGGCAGTGCGTAGGATTTGTCCCATGGGTTGTAGATGGCCACTCCCCAACCAGAGTGAGCCTCAAGGCAGAAGAATCCAACAATGAGACCATAGGTTAAATGTTCTAAGATCATGTGTGGGCAACTTGGCACCATCACTCCTATCTGTGGCTTGGAAGTATATTACCTAGAATGCCCTTCCCTAAGGCTCTAGGTTAAAAATGACTAACAGGAAGTCATGTGAGATCTTGAAGGCAGAAGAAAAGCAGAGGCCGTTACTTTAGGAGGTCATAATGGTCAAAGAGGAAGAGAAACAAATGGTTATACGTGCAGAGGGTCCCAGTTGCCCACCTTCTCCTCTCAGTCCACATCCAGCTCACATTCCTGGCTGCCAGCCCTTCTGACCACCAGTCGCCCCAAGTTCACCACAAGGCATCTGACCGAACCCTGTCCAAGTGACAGATTCCGCAGAGACAGCAATTTCTACGTCCACTTCCACAAGCACCGCCCTGGGAGTTGCATGTCAGCAGTCAGGCACACAGAGCATCTTGGGTTTTCCTGAAGTTCCAACTGTCTTCCCAGCCTGTGCTTCAGGCAAGAGCCTATTTCTCTGACACTGTGACTTCCCCTTCCAGACCTTCATTTCCGCATGGCCTTTCATTTTCACACAGGAAAAAAGTCCTGTGTTAAATTCCATACCCATGCTACAGTGTGAATATTTGCATTCTTTCAAGAAGCAGACTCTAAAGTGAGGATAGTACTTGAGTACTTTATTTGGGAAGAGATCCCAGACAGTCTCACTAGGGCAATAAAAGCAGGAAGGGGAAGCGATAAATAAAAATTGTTTTATCAAGCCACTGCCATTCTGGGTAACTGAATTTTAATCCCAAGGGGTGACTCAGGGAACTATGCAAAACAAATGCCTCAGAGTTGTCCCACCTGAAAGGTGAGGGAGCGAGGGTACTGATACATGGACTCCTACCAGCTGTTATCTAAGGGCTGCTGGGACTGATGGTAAGCAACTTTCCACTGCCTTGAAGAACACCACCAGGCAAAAAGATATGGGATGCTGGCAGCTGGAAATCTCACAAGTGGGCTGGAGGTTCAGGGGATGTGAGCAGGAGATGGACATCATCTTTGCGGGATTGTTCTTTGCTGTAGGAAGCACCTGGCAGATAGTGAGCTCTCAAGCAAGTATATGTAAATGAATGATTAAATGTGAATCAATGAATGGGAATGAAGTACTAATGTCCCGATTTCATACAGGGAACTAGGCAAGTGATGAACATATCTGAGGCTAAGGTTCACACGCGTGCATGGCCAGGCACAGCAACTTACTGCACCCCTCCATGGGCTGCTCCTACAGGAAAATTGAGCGATGTTTTCAAGTGCTTTAAAAGAGCCAATTTACTACACAGCTGCAACAACAGCAACCATCATCATAATTCTTTGTACTTAATAACACATCGGAGTCAGTGACAATAACAATTATGCTATAATGAGCTTAGCTGGCAGGGAAATTCAGCTTGGATAATACTGTATGCATACCTGTTTTTTGCTTCCATTTCTATTTCCTTACTTTTGACTAAAGATGTGTTCACCACAGTTTTCCCAAAGGTCATATTCAGGAGATGAGCGCTGGAGAGGAGACAGAACTGCTTTCTTGTTTACACAGCTTTTATGTCTGCCCGTGTCATCTCTCTGCCACTGACTTTTATGTTCCAGTGTGATTACTGTCATTCACACTTTTCCTACATTTGGTGAAAACACCTAATATTTCCATAAGCTTTTATGGTTTTCAAAGCACTGTTCTTTATAGATGCTCATGTGATCCTTGTCACAAACCTGGGACAGAGTCACCTGTAAGATAGTCATCAGACAGTCATCTGATAGTTTACTGTATTGTTACAGTAAAACTCTACATATGAGGGGGATAAATGAGGGCCAGAATTCAGCTGCATAAAACATGGGATTATTGTAGAATTACAAGAGATAACTCTACACATGGATATTGCCAGATGGTCAATACTGAAATCACACTGATTATATTTTTTGCAGCCAAAAATGGAAAAGCTCTATACAGTCAGCAAAAACAAGACCAGGAGCTGACTGTGGCTCATCACGAACTCCTTCTTACAAAATTTAGACTTACATTGAAGAAAATAGGGAAAACCACTAGACCATTCAGGTATGACCTAAATCAAATCCCTTATGATTATACAGTAGAAGTGAGAAATAGATTCAAGGGATTAGATCTGATAGAGTGCCTGATGAACTATGGATGGAGGTTCATGACATTGTACAGGAGACAGGAATCAAGACCATCCCCAAGAAAAAGAAATGCAAAAAGGCAAAGGGGTGTCTGAGGAGACCTTACAAATAGCTGAGAAAAGAAAAGAAGCAAAGGGCAAAAGAGAAAAGGAAAGATATATCCATCTGAATGCAGAGTTCCAAAGAACAGCAAGGAGAGATGAAAAAATCTTCCTCAGTGATCAGTGCAAAGAAATAGAGGAAAACAACAGAATGGGAAAGACTAGAGATCTCTTCAAGAAAATTAGAGATACCAAGGGAACATTTCGTGCAAAGATGGGCTCGATAAAGGACAGAAACAGTATGGACCTAACAGAAGCAGAATATATTAAGAAGAGGTGGCAAGAATTACTATACAAAAAGAACTATACAAATAAGATCGTCACAACCCAGATGATCACGATGGTGTGATCACTCACCTAGAGCCAGACATCCTGGATGTGAAGTCAAGGGAGCCTTAGGAAGCATCACTTCATAGTGATGAGGAGCTGGTGGAGGGGATGGAATTCCAGCTGAGCTATCAGAAACCCTAAAAGATGATGCTGTGAAAGTGCTGCACTCAATATGCCAGCAAATTTGGAGAACTCGACAGTGGCCACAGAACTGGAAAAGGTCAGTTTACATCCCAATCCCAAAGAAAGTTCAAACTACTGCACAATTGCACTCATCTCAAACACTAGTAAAGTAATGCTCAAAATTCCCCAAGTTAGCCTTCACCAGTATGTGAACTGAGAACTTCCAGATGTTCAAGCCAGATTTAGAAAAGGCAGAGGAACCAGAGATCAAATTGCCAACATCCACTGGATCATGAAAAAGCAAGAGAGTTCCAGAAAAAAAAATCTACTGCTTCGTTGACTTTGCCAAAGACTTTGACTATGTGGATCACAACAAACTGAGGAAAATTCTTCAAGAATTTTCAGGCGGGAATTGACCACCTGACTGGCCTCCTGAGAAATCTGCATGCAGGTCAAGAAGCAACAGTTAGAACCAGACATGGAAAAACACACTGGTTCCAAATTGGGAAAGGAGTATGTCAAGGCTGTTTGCTGTCATCCTGATTATTAACTTATATGCAGAGTACATCTTGCAAAATGCCAGACTGGATGAAAGACTAGCTGGAATCAAGATTGCAGGGATAAGAAATATTAATAACCTCAGATATGCAGATGACACCACCCTTGTGGCAGAAAATGGACAACTAAAGAGCCTCTTGATGAAAGTGAGAGAGGAGAGTGAAAAAGTTGGCTTAAAACTCAACATTCAAGAAATGAAGATCATGGCATCCAGTGCCATCACTTCATGGCAAATAGACAGGGAGACAAAGGAAACAGTGACAGACTTTATTTTCTTGGCATCAAAAATCACTGCAGATGGTGACTGCAGCTGTGAAATTGGAAGATGCTTGCTCCTTGGAACAAAAGCTATGACAAAACTACATAGCATATTAAAAAGCAGAGACATTAATTTACCGACAAAGGTCTGTCTAGTCAAAGCTATGGTTTCTGCAGTAGTCATGTATGGATGTGAGAGTTGGACTACAAAGAAAGCTGAGTGCCAAAGAATTGATGCATTTGAACTGTGGTGTAAGAGAAGAGTCTTGAGAGTCCCTGGGACTGCAAGATCAAACCAATCAATCCTAAAAGAAATCAATCCTAAATATGCATTGGAAAGACTGATGCTCAAGCTGAAGCTTCAATCCTTCGGCCACCTGATACAAAGAACGGACTCATTGGAAAAGACCCTGAGGCTGGGAAAGATTAAAGGCAGGAGGAGAAGGGGACAACAGAGGATGAGATGGTTGGATGGCATCATTGACTCGATGGACGTGAGTTTGAGCAAGCTCCAGGAGTTCATGATGGACGGGGAGGCCTGGCGTGCTGCAGTCTACGGGGTCGCAAGGAGTCAGACACAACTGAGTGACTGAACTAAACTGAACTCAAAGAATATATGACTGTATAGTTGTACTTGCAGTTGCCTTTAGGACGGACTGGTTGGGTCTCCCTAAAGGAGATCAGTCCTGGGTGTTCTTTGGAAGGACTGATGTTGAAGCTGAAGCTCCAATACTTTGGCCACCTGATGCAAAGAGCTGACTCATTTGAAAAGACCTGGATGCTGGGAAAGACTGGGGGCAGGAGAAGAAGGGGACAACAGAGGATGAGATGGTTGGATGGCATCACTGACTCAATGGATACGGGTTTTGGCAGACTCCTGCAGTTGGTGATGGACAGGGAGGCCTGGTGGTTCATGGGGTTGCAAAGAATCAGACACAACTGAGTGACTGAACTGAACTGAACTGAACAGTTACCTTATGGGAAAAAAATTTTAAAATATGTCCTCATTTATTATATGCGTATGAACTAGGAGAGTTATCGTAAGCAACGTGTGCACCAAACACTGGACTTAAAATTCGCCCCATGGGGTGGAAGGCCAGTCCCAGTCCCAGCTGCGATACACCTAGTGCAGACTAAGTCTCAGTAGCATCCGTTTTACTCTCAAAAATGTATCCTGGTAAGGATGATAATCTTCACAGTCACTAGTCTTGACTAATTTCACTTTATAACAATGAACTTCTCAACAGGGTTTTACTGTATTGCTTCATCTTGCGGATACAAAACCTGAGACTCTGAGAAGTTAAATGACAGGCGCAAGCTGACACCGCTAGTATTTGTTCACAGCTAGAACCAGAAGCCAAAACTAGCTTCGTTAGTGGGCATGCGCTTCAGATACCCTCTGGCACACTGCCTGTCCTGATCTGGGCAGCTATAACAAAGTACCACAGACTGGGAGGCTTATAGACGGCAGAAATTCATTTCTCACATTGCTGGAGGCTGGAAGTTTGAGATCAGGCTGCCAGCATGGTTAAGTACCTGGTGAGAACTCTCTTCTGGGTTGCAGAGTGCCAAATGTTTCTCGTATTCTCTCACGCTAGAGAGAGGGCTAGAGAGCTGTTTAAGGTCCCACATATACAGGCACTAGTCACATTTATGAGGGCCCCTCTCTTGTGACCAGATTATTTCTGAAGGGCCTCATGTCCTAGTATCATCAAGCTGGGAGTTAGGATTTCGACATACAAATCTGGGGAAGGGCAGAGTGCAGACCTCAGGTGTATAACGGTAGTTTACTGTGCTGTTTCCATTTTGCAGATGAGCAAATAAGCAAACGGAGGCCCTGAGAAATTACGTTACGTACCCAACATGACACCACTAGTATTTGCTCATAGTTAGAACTAGAAGGCAAAACTAGCTTCCTTCCTGGCACACAGGCTGACTGTCACCCTTCATCACTCGCGATGTGTCCCCTTCACGTCACATCATCTTATCATTCGGCTCCAGGATCTTCTACTCTGCTCTCATGCATTCTCTTTTTAGTGTATTTACAGCGAGAGCACAGTCAGACAATTAAAATCTACATTCTCATTTAGCATTCTACTACATCATCAGTTAGGGTTGGGAGCACCCTAAACAAGACAGAAGCTTCGTATAGCTCTCAAGTAAGAGAAGGCTTCAGGCAGGAGATCCAGGCGGCCGAGGTGGCTCCACAGTCCTTAGGGACCCTGTCTTCCCTTTCTCCTCCACTATCCTAGAATCTGAATCCCTTCCAAGGGCACCTTGTGAGCTAGACAGCCTCTGAAGCTCCAGTTCTCATCTGTGAAGCTGGAAACAGGGACAAGACAGGAGGGACACGGCTAAAGGGGCGTGTCTCTCAGGGAGTCGGCTCCTTTCAATCAGATTTCCCAGAAATCTGACTCAGGACTCTATCTTGTACAGAATTTACTCACAAAGACATATCTACAGTGAAGGAAGCTTTCAAAATGCATTCTTTTAGCTGAGCACACTGCTGTCCCAATAAAATCAGAACTTCGTTTCCATAGAATAAGGAGAGAATCTGTTATCTGCACAGTAATGCTGCAGAAGAAACCATCCCAAACCTTAGAAACTTACAACAACTAGCACTTTTTTTTCTCATTTGTTGATCTTGGGTGAATCTGGATTCACAGAGTAGTGTCTAATTCACAGAAAGCAGGCCCCTGACTGTGTGATCTAAGCTGGCAAATTGAGAATTGAGGCTATTGTGGAAGGGTCTGCACTGCTAGAGTTTAGTGGGAAGGGTTGCATGTCTTTAGGGTCCTGCTGGATGCCTTGGAATGGAATCTCTCTAGAGCTTTTCGCGAAGCCCAATCACCCCACCCCCCTTCTCAAAAAAAACAAAAAACACCCAGAGGTATATCAAAATAAAAAGGAGATGAGAGGTCTCACCAGAGGCCAGCACTTGTATCAGTTCATGGTGCAGTGAACAGGGCTGCCACGTTGCCTAACCCCAGAGGTTCCCTATCACGTCACAGCTGATAGAGGCAGCACTACAGAATTTACATGGCCTTAAGCATAAGCCCTTACACGCTATACGCCATGCACACTTCTCTGAAATGTGTCCTCTCCCAATACAATGGAAACATCCTTCCATGAAAACAGGTGTGGACCTTTTTCTTTTGGGAGTTGTCTAATATCCTATGGTGCAGATTTACCACAATATGCTGAGGTACTTTCTGAGTCATAGACATATAATTGTTTCTAGGGAGTTTTTTGCTGCTATAATCCCTACTGCAAAAAGCATTCTTCTCCATATATCTTTTCCATCCTTATTTCACACCACACAAAAATAAAGTTCTGGGCAGATAAAAACAAATGAACTTAAATATGAGAGAAAACAGAATGTAGTAGAAAAATATAAGATGATGCTTTTATATTTTGTGGTATAGACAGCCTTTATAATACAAAGCCTTTATCGGTATAACAGAAAGTAGCTTTTATGTTTTTACATAACTATAGAAAAATTCCCCTGAATAGTTTGATTTTATAGGACTTCTAGATGGATAGACATAATACAAAGTTAAAAGACAAACAGACTTGAAGCTAATGTTTGCAATCCATATTGCAAACTAACAGTCAAAATACATTTCTTTAAAGAGTTCCTATAAAGTGATTTCTAAAATGAGTGATTTAATAGAATTAGAGCAAAGAAGGTGAATTGGTAATTCACAAAAGAAAAATAAGAATACAAATGAAAAATAGGACACTTGGTCTTACGGGTGAATAAGAAAATGCAATTTAAAATAACAATAAAATATAACTTTAAACAACTTTTCAAACCCTAGAGTATTGGTAACATTTACTGTTGGTGAGAACTTGGAAAAATAAACATTCCCATGCTTGCTGGAAGCAGGGAGCATTAATACTATTTTTCTGCAGAATAACTTAGCACTATCTACCAAGATATTTAACAGCTCAGCAACTCAGTCCTGGGAACCCAACCTGAAGAAATATGCTTACAAGTGCAAAGACACAGACACACACTCACACACACAGTCATGGGGTTTTATCTGCAGAGGCAAAAAAGGACAAAGATGTGAAATGACCTAACTGGTCATGAAGAAGGTTATTTAAACGAATGGTATAGATCTATATGGTCTAATTTAGACAAAGGTCCACAAAATACTTCTAGAGAAATAAAAAGCATAAAAATATGTGCAGCTTCATTCCATTTATCTAAAAATATATTTTATGTCTTTGCATAACCATAGAAAAATTCTAGAAAGCTATATGCCAAAGCTAACTTCTGTAGGAGCTGCTGCTGCTAAGTCACTTCAGTCGTATCCAACTCTGTGCGACCCTGTAAACGGCAGCCCACCAGGCTCTGCTGTCCCTGGGATTCTCCAGGCAAGAACACTGGAGTGGGTTGCCATTTCCTTCTCCAATGCATGAAAGTGAAAAGTGAAAGTGAATTCGCTCAGTCGTGTCTGGCTCTTAGCGACCCCATGGACTGCAGCCCACCAGGTTCCTCTGTGCATGGGATTTTTCAGGCAAGAGTACTGGAGCTGGGGTGCCATTGCCTTCTGTAGGAGAGGGGACATTAAATTGGGAGAGAGAGAACTGCTCTTTCATGTTTCATACATTTTGTTCTTTTGAACGTGTTACAACAAGCAAATATACTTCTCTGATTTAAACAATAAAGATTTAGAAACGAGAAGTGACAAAGTTTCCTGTCTCCACTCCTGAGCAGGATGGGGTTTCCCTCAGGGTAAGCAGCACTGGCTGGCATGGGTCAAGGTGGGCAGCAGGCAGGCAGCCTTGATTGTAGTGTTTGTTGATTTCCATTGTGTAAATATTCCCACACGCTCAAATTTCAAGTGACTCACAAAAGTCACTTTAGCATAATATGTGCTCAATGAATCAATTTTTAAAATTAAGTGTTAAACAGAACTGAACTGCTGAGGTCCTGAATAAATTAACAAGTTGGGTCGGAAATTCCACTCTGGTGGGATGGAAACATCCTGCTGGATGGACAAGTCTCAACCAAGTATGGTCACAGCACATCCACTGCTCTCCCCCACTTGCCACTGAAAATTCAGCATTCAAGTTTTCTGAGGTTGGTGTGGTCTCGTTACAGTTTTACAAGGTCAACTGATTTTACCAATTCTTTAAATGAAGCTTCACCCTTTAGAAATAGGTCAGTTGGTGGAAGGAAGTCTGCCAGGAAGGGTTCCTTGTTCATTATCTGCCAGGAGCCAGCGTGAGGAACTCCTCCCATGGCAAAGGTCTTGAGAAAGGAGGCTCAGCATACGCAGAGGCGGGATCGAGCCTCAGGAAACCCCCTGTTCCCGAGCATCTACCCCCAAAACCAGAGTCTGCCTATTTTACTGTTTTATGCTCTCACCTACACCTCTGACTTTACGGGGGGGCTCTCCCCCATCACCTCTCTCGGAGAAGCAGTTAACCTACAGCTCCAGTTAATAAAAATTCCTGGGTGTGACAAGAGTGTTTCAACTTAGGAACTCCTCTGAAGGTTATCTAGCCTGCCTGTACAGGTTCGTCCGGCCACATGTGATTGTTTACAGCCTCCCAACCGTGCGAGGCACGAGATGTTTTAGACTTACTAAAGGCAGATTCTTTTAGGAAGTTAGAAATTATTAGTATAGTGGGTTGATTAGAAGTTATATTGGTGAAGGATTTTTCATTTATTGGGCCAATGTTTGCTGCTAAATTCCCTGCCCTTATACATGTTAATGAATATATAACTAGCATATAGGAGAAATAAGTATTAACCTTTAGATTAATCATGTTAACCTTAGGCTAAGTAAATTCCTTTCTTAGTTGTAACCCACTACACCCTCACCCTATCGGAATGCAACTTTATCTGGTACCTTCAGAGGGTGGTGCCTGGTTTAAGAAAAATCACCCCTGGAAAATAAGTTTTTGGTTATCAGAAAGAAAGAATCATAAAATGTCAGCAGGCCTCATGGCCAGAAGATGATGTAAAACCCCTAAGACCTTTATGTATACTTTTATATGAAGCACCTGATTTTGATAAAGGTCAGGACTGCTGACCCCCGCGTGACTTTAAAATTTCCATTTGTCTCTATGTGTAAAAAAAGGTATATAAGCAAACCTGAAAAGAAAGAAAACGGATCCGTTTCTGGGAAGACTGATTCCCCCGTGTCGTTCTTTCTTGTTCTCTGTTTTTCTGGCTGAATCCCCATCTGGAGCGTGAGTGCTCGCCAAGCCTGCTAATTTTGCCCTGGCTTTTTAAGACCCACACAAGAGGGAGCCCAAGGAGGGGCACCCTCCGATACTCAAGTGGGCGCTGGTGGCCTACGTAGGTGTTGCAAGCTTCTTGTCTCGAAGCTTTATTGGTATCCCACATAAACCAAGTTATTCAGCCTCTTTTTCTCCACTAATTTTCCTACTATACTATTTCTTTCTAATCTCCCTCTATATCTTTAATTAAGCAATTAATTCCTAGGACGCTGACTCCGTCCCTGCTTCGAATTACCCTGGAACCACTGGGGCTGGACCCCAGCAACTGTCAGCCCTGGCAACTGAATTCTGCAGATGGTGCACATAGGGAGAGAACCTGGTTGAACTTTCAGCCTTTACAAAAATATTCCTGCAGACGGGAAGATGTGAGAGCTGTATTGCAGCCCCATTTCCAAGTGCTTCTCTACACTGCAGCAATTAACAAGGCACGTGGCAATTCATCCAGCTGGGAATTATGAAGAATTCCTGCCCTCATAACATGATCACAGTCTAGTAGAGGACAATCCGAGGAACATCACAGAATCAGTGCTATGATGGCCAGCCCATTACCAGCATTTGCAGGGACTATGAAAGTTGCCTTCCTTCTCTTCTCATCCCAGGTTCTACCTTATACTTCAGGGGTTCTTAACACCCCGCCCGTATGTCCAAACTTGATCTAGCTTCGCTGTCCTTTAGAACCAGACATGCACACCAGCTACACCATCTGCCCTCTGGTGAAAAGAATCTGGGAAAGAGACCCCTGCAGCTCTTGGAAAGAGGCAAAGGCCATTTGGGATAGGGGTTTCAGGGTCCTGGTTATTCAAAGAATGATTGAGAAGCAGGGCCAGGACGCTTCACCTCACCAGAGGAGGAATACAGCCCGCATGGGGCCTGACCTGTGTGTGTCAGTCAGGCGGTCATGTCCGACTGTTCACAACCCCATGGACTGTAGCCCGAGAAGCTTCTCTGTCCATGGAATTCTCTGCGCAAGAACACTGGAGGAGATTGCCCTTCACTTCTCCAGGGGATCTTCCTGACAAAGGGATCAAATCCAGCTCTTCTGCATTGCAGACAGATTCTTCACCATCTGAGCCACTGGGGAAACTCCTGGGGACTGATAGGAGTCCTCAGAAGCACAGCATGGAGAGCAGGGGCTCCGGTGGCCTGGAAAGTTTCGGTGATGCAAATAACTGGGGCCAAGGAAACAACTACCCACCCCTTAACCAGTGCAAAGCATGCTTCCTGGAGGAGACAAGCCTAAACTGGGCTTTGACCTGGGCATAAAGCTTAGCCCATCAGAGAACAGGGAGGGGACTCCAGACATGGGAACACCATGTAACAGGATCTTAAGAGCTGAGAAATGTTCACAAGACCTGACATTAAATTGTTCCTAAGAGTCTTTGCCTTTTTGTTTACCCAAATCAGAGAGATGCTGCTGCCTTCACCCTCAAGCCCTGAGAACAGGCAATGGCAATTTAGTGGGATCTAGGCTGCAGTCCATGGGGTCGCTAAGAGTCAGACACGACTGAGCGATTTCACTTCCACTTTTCACTTTCGTGCATTGGAGAAGGAAATGGCAACCCATTCCAGTATTCTTGCCTGGAGAATCCCAGGGATTGGGGAGCCTGGTGGGCTGCTGTCTATGGGGTCACACAGAGTTGGACACGACTGGAGTGACTTAGCAGCAGCAGCAGCAGCAGTCACAGAAGAGTGATCTGCATTCTCTAAGCAGCTAGCTGGAGTCCAAATTCTGAGCAAGTGACATTGATTCTCGATTTGCCATGCAGACCAATCCCGCCCCTGACCCCAGTGCTTTCCTCTCCTCCCTCCACACCCTCCACAGTTCACCACTCTCTCAGGAGAGGTACCAGGACAGACAGGACTGCAGCCAAGGTGTTAATTTTGGTAATGAGTCGGCAGCTAACCCATTTGTATTGAGTGACCCATATCACTTCTGCTTAGAGCCCACCGCCCATGTGCAATCACATGGCCACACCTCACTGCAAAGGACTCTGGGCGACCTCGGACAGCACACACAGTGTTTGATAAGCACAGTCTCTCTTCCACACAGGCTCTGTCCGTGTGTAGTTGTGTGACCCTGGACAAGGTTCGGAAATGTTCCGTGCCACACTGCATCCGCCACAGTGGAGCAGGAGTAACACTAGTCTCTGACTCCAGGACTGTGGGTCTAGGAATTGATAATATGCTTTTAAATCGCAATGCCAGGCACAGAGCGAGTGTATTCAGCAAAAGTCAGTTGTCATTTTCATTGCTACTGATCGTATGATTGTGAGAAAAACCCTTTGTCCTTCTGGGTCTATGCTCCCTCATCTGCAAACCAGCCATGACAATAACACTGATTAGGCTGGCTATTCAATTAAATGGCACAATACATAAAAAGTCCATAGCACTGTGCTTGACATACAATCAGCACTTAATACGAGTTATCTCCCCATAGTGGAGGTAATTATGAATTGATAATTCTCCTCAGATCAAGAGGCAAAGGCCTTGTTTGTGGATTTAATAGGGTGCGATAGTATTTAAGATGCTGACCAATGGAAACCCCAATACAGTGTATTTCAAAACAGAAGTGATTGTACAGATTTTCTATTTTCCAGAGGCAGTTTAACACCCAACAAGCAGGCTAAGTCACTTCAGTCAAGTACAACTCTTTGCGACCCTATGGACTGTAGCCTCCCAGGGCTCCTCTGTGCATGGGATTCTTCAGGCAAGAATACTGGAGTGGGTTGCCATTTTCTTCTCCTTAACACCCAGAGATACAGCATATAATGTGCAGTATGGTTCTGTGGACCACTTGGTTATGTTTCTAACTAAATTTCCCAGAGTCCCTTTTCAAGGTGGTCTGGGTTAGCATTGTGAAAAGTGAACTGAGATTTGGATGTGGAGCGGCAGCCACTGTGCTCTGGAGGTCAGTGGTGGTGATAGGTGTTGAGGGGTGGACACCAAGGTGCTGTTGGGTCCACTTTGTCCTTGACAACTTTCCTTTCATACTGCCAGTCCTGGGGAACCGTGCTGAGTCCAGGCCCACAGCTAGGGACTTACAAGGTGACCCTGTGCAAGGCTGACCCTCTGAGAACTCCTATACCAGCTCTGTTTGTTTCGCCTTTCCAGTAGCTGGACTGTGTCATAGCTTCCATATTTTCCTGAAGGTTCTGCTCATTCATCCCCACCAGGACTGCTTTGTGACCTGCTGTGGACTGAATTATGTCTCCACAAAATTCATTTGTGTAAGTCCTAACCTCCAGGACCTCAGAAAGTGACTGTTTGGAGACCGGGCTTTTAAAGAAGTGATTAAGGTAAAATGAAGTCATATGAGTGGGCCCTAATCCAATGTGACCAGTGTCCTTAGAAAAAATGGAAATTGGGACACACACACACAGAGGAAAAACCATGTGAGGACCACAGGAAGACGGTCATCTGCAAGCCAAAGTGAGAGCCCCTAGAATAAAGAAACCCTGATGACACCTTGGTCTGGACTTCTAGGCCCCATGAGAAAACACATTTCTGTTATTTAAGCCAGCAAGTCTGTGGTACTTTGTTATGGCCGCCCTAACCAACAAAGGGCTTCCCTTATAGCTTTCCTTATCGCTCAGTTGGGAAAGAATCTGTCTGCAATGCAGGAGACCTGGGTTCGATTCCTGGGTCAGGAAGATCTCCTGGAGAAGGAAATGGCAATCCACTCCAGTATTCTTGTCTGGAGAATTTCACGGACAGAGGAGCCTGGTACGTCCATGGGGTCGTAAAGAGTTAGACATTACTTAGTGACTAAGCCAAACAAACCAACCAACAAATACATAACCTTTCTATGACCTCTCAACTTCTAGCTGCGGATCGTTATTCTTCCAGCTCTTCTCAACCCGGGTAAGGTCTATTTCTTACAGTAATTCCTTATTCTATAGTTCTCATGTGCTTTTGATTCCCTGATTGAACCCAGACTGATACATGTAAAGCTTAAGAACATGGACTCTAGAGATAGTCTTTTTGGACAGAAATCTCATCTAATTTTATTCTGTGTGATCCCGGGGCTATTACTTAACTTCTCTGTATCTCCGTTGCCTTATCTGGAAAATGGGATAATAGTACTGCTCCCTTTCAGAGTTGGATTAAACGAACTACTACAAAGAGACTTAGTATATTCTTACACAGAGATTATGCTCAATAAGTGTTGATTAATACTATGATTGTGATTATTATTTGTTACCCACCCAAGAACTAAAGCACTCATTCATAAGTACCCCTTTCCCTGCCCTGACTTCCTATATGTATGTCCACCTTTCCTCCTGGATTGTAATACCCTAAAGAAGGGTATCATAAGTTATCTTTGCTTTTCTCCTCCTGAAACTTCCATCTTCATGTGTCAAGAAGCCTTCACTGTCTGGATGCTGGTCAAGTGAGAATTAGAGTTTCATATGGTCCAAGGAAGGCTTAAGGCCTGTGAGATCCAGCCTCTAAGATCCTGGCTCTCAGAACTCTTGCCTCCTGGTACTCACACCTATATAGTCTTCCCCTACATGAAGTGGAGCTGACCTATGTAACCTCTAGGACATTGGGGAAGTGATGAGCGTGACTTCCAAGGTGAAGTCATAAAGGAAAGTGATGTTTCTGCCATGCTCTCCTGGATCATTACAGGGGAAGCCAGCCACCATGTCATGAGGAAACTCAGGCAGCCTTATGAAGAGGCCCACACAGTGGGGAAATGATACCTCATCCCAGCAGAAGCCCTAACTTGCCAAGCATGTGAGGCACCATGTTGGAACCAATCCTCCAGCCCCAGCCAAGCCTTCAAAAGACCACAGTCACAGTGGAAATTCTAATTGCAGCATCTCATGAGAGACCCCAACAGAGACTGTTCAGGTAAGTATCCCCCCGTTCCTGACCCAAAGAAATCATGTGAGGTCATAAATATTTATTGCAGTTTGTTATACAGAAATAGGAAAGTAATACACAATCTAGAAAAAGCTGGCCTGAAGATATACTTCAGCTCATCAACTGCAATGGTAAGAATCAGCTGTATTATATATCAAGCGCTAATTATCTGTTAAGTGTTATACTGAATATAATCATAACCTTATTTAATCCTTAATATTATCTTACTTAATGAATGACAGAATTAGGTTTGTACTATTAATAGTCTCATTTTTCAGATTTAAAAAATGAGGCCTAAAAAGGCAATTAATTTATTCAAAGTCTACCAGCTAGTTGGTGACACAGCCAAGACTGGCTGCACATCCCCAGGCCCCCAGAGCTGGGTTCTCTTCGGACACCCTATTACATCTGTTTGGCAGAACTCACCGAGACCTCATCTAAGGTACTGGTTTCCTAAAACTCAGGGGAACAAAGCCCCTGGACTATGAATATTGTCCCCAAATCCTCCAGACCTGGATAATGAATGCCAGCTCTCCACTGCCTACAGTCTGGTTGCAGCCCTCACTGGGGGTACAAAGACAACTAACTAATCACAAGCTTGTGCTGTGAACATACTCTCTAACACCATATACAGAAATAAACTCAAATGGATTAAAGACCTAAATGTAAGATGGGATGTTACAAAACTCTTAAGAGGAAGACACAGGCAAAACACTCTGACATAAATCACAGCAGTATCTTTTTGAATCCCCCTCATACAGTAAAGAAAATAAAGCCAAAAATAAACAAATGGTATCTAATTAAACTTAAAAGCTTTTGCATAGCAAAGAAAACCACACACAAAATTAAAAGACAACTCACAGAATGGGAGAAAATATTTTCAGATAACCTGATGATCAAGGGATTAATCTCCAAAATATATAAACAGCTCATACAGCTTAATTAAAAAAAAAAAAATCAAAAAATGGGCAGAAGACCTAAAAAGACAGTTCTCCAAAGAAAACACACAGATGGCGAACAGACACATGAAACGATGCTCAACAGTACTCATTATTAGAGAAATACAAATCAAAACTACAATGAGCTATCACCTCATACCAGTCGGGAAGGTCATCGTCAAAAAATCTACAAACCTAAACACTGGAGAGGATGTAGAGAAAAGGGAACCCTCCTACACTGTTGGAAAGAATGTAAATTGTTATAACCATTACAGAGAACAGTATGGAAGCCTCTTGAAAAATCTAAAAATTGAACTACCATATGATTCAGCAATCCCACTTCTGGGCATACATCAAGACAAAACCATAACTCGAAAACACACACGCGCCTCTATGTCCACGGCAGCACTATTCACAGCAGCCAGGACGTGGAAGCAAGCTAGACACCCAGCAACGGGGGAGAGGACAAAGGTGCGCATATGCAACGGCATGCTGCTGCTGCTGCTGCTGCTGCTAAGTCGCTTCAGGCGTGTCCAACTCTGTGTGACCCCACAGACGGCAGCCCACGAGGCTCCCCCCTCCCTGGGGCTCTCCAGGCAAGAACCCTGGAGTGGGTATGGCATGCTGCGCTTGCTTAAGTCACTTCCGGCATGTCCATCTCTCTGTGAACCTTTGGACTGTAGCCTACCAGGCTCCTCCATTTATGGGACTCTACAGGCAAGAGTACTGGAGTGGGCTGCCATGCCCTCCTCCAGGGGATCCTCCTGACCCACGGATCAAACCCGTATCTCCTATGTCTCCTGCATTAGCAGGTAGGTTCTTTGGCGCTAACATCACCTGAGAATGGAATACTGCTCAGCCATAAAAAAGAAGAAAGTAATGTCATTTGTAGCAACATGGATGGACCCAGAGATTGTCAGACTAAGTGAATCACAAGTCAGAATGAGAAAGGCAAATACCATATTATAGTACATGCAGAATCTGAAAAAAAAAAAAAAGATACAAATGAACTTGTTTACAAAATAGAAACAGAGTCACAGAGTTTGAAATCAAACTTATGGTTCAGTTCATTTCAGTTTAGTTGCTCAGTTGTGTCCGACTCTTTGAGACCCCATGACCCGCAGCACGCCAGGCCTCCCTGTACATCACCAACTCCTGGAGTTCACTCAGACTCACGTCCATCGAGTCTGTGATGCCATCCAGCCATCTCATCCTCGGTCGTCCCCTTCTCCTCCTGCCCCCAACCCCTCCCAGCATCAGAGTCTTTTCCAATGAGTCAGCTCTTCGCATGAGGTGGCCAAAGTACTGCAGTTTCAGCTTCAGCATCATTCCTTCCAAAGAAATCCCAGGGCTGATCTCCTTCAGAATGGACTGGTTGGATCTCCTTGCAGTCCAAGGGACTCTCAAGAGTCTTCTCCAGCACCACAGTTCAAAAGCATCAATTCTTTGGAGCTCAGCTTTCTTCACAGTCCAACTCTCACATCCACACATGACCACTGGAAAAACCATAGTCTTGACTAGATGGACCTTTGTTGGCAAAGTAATGTCTCTGCTTTTAAATATGCTATCTAGGTTGGTCATAACTTTTCTTCCAAGGAGTAAGCGTCTTTTAATTTCATGGCTGCAGTCACCATCTGCAGTGATTTTGGAGCCCCCAAAAATAAAGGCTGACACTGTTTCCACTGTTTCCCCATCTATTTCACCAAAGGGAAAAAGTGGGCAGAGGATTAAATTAGGAGTTTGAAATTGACATACGCACACTACTATACATAAGACAGGTAACCGACAAGGACTTACTGGGTATCACAGGAAACTTTACTCAAAATTCTCTAATATTCTACACGTGGGAAGAGAATCTAAAAGAGAAAGAATGGACATATGCATATCTAAAACGGAGTTGCTTTGATGTACACCTGAAACTAACACAACATCGTAAATGAGTATGTACATTTACATATTCATATGTAAATGAAAATGTTTATCTAATATAAAATAAAAATTTAATTTAAAAAAACCCATGCCCCCAGGTAACTGCAATTAAAGTATCCATATTCCTTCCCAGTCACTGCACTCTGATTTCCCTCCTGGCATAAGTGGTGTTTTCCCTGCTGGGGGAGGGGTGCGAGGATGCTTCAGGAGCAATTTCACACTTCATTCTAGAAACCTGCCCTGCTCTCCAGTGGAGGATACAACAAAGAAAGTAATTAGCTCAGAAGATTGAAAAGTGAAAGTGTTAGTCACTCAGTCTTGTCTGACTCTTTGCAACCCCAGGGAGTGTAGCCCGACAGGCTCCTCTGTCCATGGGATTTCCCAGGCAAGAATACTGGAATGGGTTGCCATTACCTTCTCCAGGGGATCTTCCCAACCCCGGGATCAAACCCAGGTTTCCTGCATTGCAGGCAGATTCTTTACTGTCTGAACACCAAGGAAGTCCAGTTCAGAAGATTACAGATCTTATTACAAAAACCAGTTGCTTTCAGTTTTCAGAGCAACTGATATTCTCTTTGGCTCTTTCTATGTGTTAGCACTTGGGCTGACCTGGATTTCTTGGTGGTGTAGTTCTTGATTGCCTAAACAATTCCATTTTCCACAAATCATAAGCCAGTGACTTCCTATTAGTAAACTTCCTGGACCACAAAACATCTACTTAAACAAGATGTGTTCTCAAAGCATGGCGCCTAAGTCCTATGAAAAAAAGTGAAAGTGAAAGTCGCTCAGTCGTGTTTGATTCTTTGCAAACCCATGGACTATACAGTCCATGGAAGTCTCCAGGCCAGAATGCTGGAGTGGGTAGCTGTTCTGTTCTCCAGCGGATCTTCTCAATCCAGGGATTGAACCCGGGTCTCCCGCATTGCAGGTGGATTCTTTACCCTCTGAGCCACCAGGGAAGCCGTATAGTACATTGCAAAGGAGAGTAGAGACCTTTCAGATTTCTACTTAATTTGCTAGGAGACCAACCAGTCTTTGTTGTTTTCTTTCAAATTATAATATGGAGTTGGCTGACATACAACTATTTTCCAAGTCCTGCCAGCTAAAGAATGTCACTTGACATCCAATTCTACAAGGACTGAGACCTGAGCCACTGCAAACCCTGACCTACAACATACCCTGAGAGGGTGCAGGGCGGAGATCTCCATGAGGCACTCTGCACTGGGAAAACTGTCAGATCAGGCCTTCAGGGAGTTAGACGTTTTCAGGAGAAAATATTATGAACCCCAATTCTTGCGTCTTCCCATCCTTGGGAAAGCACTGAAACCATTCACTAAGACATCTGTTCCTTGTGACTAGCAGCAAGCTTCTACCAAGATGTTCCCGCTTGCTGCAGGAACCCCTTCATAAAAATCACATATATATACTGATACCTTTTCAGAACAGTTCCTCAGAGCTGTGAGAAGCTGACTCCCAGGCTAGAGTCTAAGTAAGACACTGAATAAACTTGACTCACAGTTTCTACATGGTGTATATTTTTGTTTTCCAGTCAACGATGCATGATACATAAAGTGGAACTTGCCCAGTCTCCTGCCTTATAGATTATTATTGTAAACAAATCAGAGTCCATACATTCAACTTGTATGCTAAAATATTTTACTTTCATTTTCTTCTTTAAAAAACAAAGCTTGTACATACTGCTCTCTCTTGTATTTTTCCCTCTTAGAAGTCCCTCTTGGAAAGACTACTTCTTAGAAAGATGTTCGCATTAGTACTGATGGGGTTTGGGGCACGCCACTCTAAGACGTACCACTCTGGCAAATGGATAATTTTGAGCTGATAACAACCAAGGTGTAAAAGATTCAAGAAGAACCTTTGGACTTCCTTCTTACTACCTAAAAGAATTTAAAATAAGAGGGCTGTCCCAGGAAGTAGCTATCTTCCTAGTTAACTATTAAGTGTCATAGACGGGGAGAAATCTAGCAAAGCCCATTTGATCAGAGCTTTCTCTGTGTCATCGCTTTTGATGGCCCAGCAAACAGCTGTCTACCAAATATTAACATTTTTTGCCTTCCTGTGAATTATCTTACTTTCCTTTGAAGTCTGAGACCCTTATTTCTTCTCTTTGTTTAGTCACTAAGTCATGTCCTACTCTTTTGAGACTCCATGAACTGTGGCCTGCTAGGCTCCTCTGTCCATGGGATTTTCCAGGGAAGAATACTGGAGTGGGTTGCCATTTCATTCTCCAGATAATATATATACCTCATCTTGCCTGGCCGTCTTTGGAACTCTTCATTCCTATGTGAATTCTCCATGCACATAATAAATTTGATTTTTTTTTTCCTGTTCATCGGCCTTAAATCATTTTTAATTGCCAGCCAAAAGAACTAAAAGGGGAAGGGTGGGGATATCCCCTTCCCCCACAGCACACATAGATTCTTATTCTTTGAAACGGGCACCCTGACAAGATCAACTGTTCTCATATTCTAGGAGCTGTGGGCTGCTTCCTTCCTTTTTCCAATGGCAATCTAATGTGGAAATGACCATTCTTACCTGTATGCCCTGCACATTCAGAGGAGTGTTTCTGGAGCATAAAGTCCTATAAAGGGGAAATCTGAGATAGGATTTGTGAGCTCTATCAGCTTACATTCCCATCAACAGCATCTGAAGCTGCCTGCTCCTCTGTACTTCTTCAGTATTGAATATCATCCTTTCTTTTTTCATTTCGCATTATGCCTAACTCTTCTTATAATTAACACTGGTGAGGGTAACAACGGATCCTTTTCCTCCTCTACAGGTGGATTGAAAAGGAAACTCCCTGAGTAGTAAACAGGAGATTAAGTTGGCCCAGAAGTAATTAGCATTTATATAGTGCTCATTCTCAGAACTAATTCCCATTTACACACACAAAGAGGAGTTTACACGGAGGGGAGCTCTGCATGCCCTTCCTCAGAGCCTGAGCTCTGCTGTTCTTGGCCTTAGCCAGTGACCTAGAGCCAGGAGGTCCCCCTGAAGATAGGTTAAATTGTGGGTGTTTAAGAACCACTTGAGAGGACTCAGAAAAAAATGGAGGTTTCTAGCCCTCTTATTTCCCATTTGATTCAGGAGGCCCTGGGTGGGACATTTCTGTGTCTGTTGGAGCATGAAAAGCTGAGGTCATTATCCTGTTGGGTTTGGCACACTGACATCACTACTCCATGTGGGGCCACTTCCTTGTTTTATTCAGTGGCTGGCTTTCATTCCCATCAACTCCTATATCCTCTATAAACAACCATTGCTATGCATTGGATATATTTTCCAGAATTTTAAAGTATCTCTGGGAAATATGTAGTGTGCTTTTACATGAATGTATGTATAAATTTTATATAAATATATATTAGATAAAAATAATGTTTAAAATATATAGGTGTAATATAAAAAAAGAATTAAGTTGGGGTATAGATGTTTCTTTTTCTTGCTTTTCACCTCAGCACTCTATTTTAAGATCTATTCTGATGGCTGTGGGTTGCCCCATAAAATTCCCTGGTTGTAAATGCAGATCTTTTTGTCTTTTCATACTGTTCCTGGGGTTCTTGTGGGAAGAATACTGGTTTGCATTTCCCCCTTCCGTGGACCAGGAGGATGAGATGGTTAGGTAGCATCACTGACTCAATGGACATGAATCTGAGCAAACCCTGGGAGACAGTGGAGGACAGAGGAGCCTGGCAGGCTATAGTCCACGGGGTCGCAGAGAGTTGAACCACATCTGCAGATCAGGCCATCGTATCCTCCTGCACTGCCATCACCTCCCGCCCAGGCACGCCCTCAGAAACGCGCAGGGTGGCTGTGTCCAACTCCACGCCCTGCTGCTACAAACCAGGCTGCAGTGGCCAACCTGTAAAGTCCTGAGAGGGAGCCTCTCTGGGTTTTAGCCTGGGAGTTTGATTGTTAGGGTTGGGCAGTTGTTTTTGATTTCTTGATAGATTTGAAAAATAGACAAAAGTACAGTAAGTGGTATAATGAGCTCCTTACCCCCATCTGCCTGAATTTTGAACTAGCATGATTTCCCTGGACTTTAGCTCTTTCTTTTACGGTTCTATTTTAGAGAAAATCCCTGACACTGTGCCATTTTACTGGAAGTATTTCCATCTGCATCTTTAATACATAAGAAAATATTTTACATAACCCCAGTGTCAATGTCACACTTAAAATATTAAAAATATTCCCTCAATATCATCTGCTTTAAAGCTTTTTAAATTTTACTCAGGAATAATTGACAAATAAAACCGTACATATTTGGACTGTAAATATATATATACACATTGTGTACATATATACACACATTATGAAATAATTACATATTAATTCAACTATCACCTCACGGAGCTAACTCTGTTGTAGTAGTTAGCTTTATTGAGACATAACTTGACAAATAAAGTCATATATCTAAGTGTACAATGTGATGATTCAACATAAGTTTACACTGTGAAATGATTCCCATCACCAAGTTAATTAACACATCTGTTTCCTCATATATGTATATATATATATTTCACATTGTGAAATAATTACCAAATTAAATTAATATAAGTATACTACTACTTATTAATTATATTAAGCAAGTATAGTACTAACTCTGTTATAGTAGTTCTTCCCTACCAATAGGGTTTTTTAGCTTTACTGAGATATAACTGATAAAGTTGTATATTTAAGTGCACAATGTGATGATTTGACAAAAGTTTACACTGTGAAAAGATTCCCATCACCAAGTTAATTAACACATCTGTTGCTTCACATGTTTCTTTCTTTTTGATGAGAATACTTAAGTTCTACTTTCTTAGCAAATTTCCATTATACAATACGGTGTTATGTCAACTACAGTCACCATGTCACACAATTAGGTCTTCAGACCTTATTCATCTTGAAACAGAAAAGTTTGTATCTTTTTACCAACTTCTCCCTCCAGGCCCTAGAAACTACCATTCTACTCTGTCTCCGAGTTTGACGTTTTTTTAATTTTTACGCTCCATATATAAGTGATACCGCGCAGTATTCGCCTTTCTCTGTCTAGACTATTTCACTTAGCATAATGCCCTCAAGCTTCACCCATGTTGTTGCCAGCGGCAGGGTTTCCTTCTCTATCGTGGCTGGATATTACTGGCTGAATATATCTGCCACATTTTCTTTATTCAGTTCATCCAGTGACAAGCATGCAGGTTGTTTCAACACCCTGGCTACTGCGCGCGTTGTTGCAGTAACCTGGGTATAGAGATACTCTTTTGACCTTTGACATAGTGATTTCATTTCCTTTGGATGCACACCTAGAAGGAGGATTGTTGGACCACATGGTGGTTCTATTTTTTTATTTATTGAGGCTCCTCCGTAAACTGTTTTCCATAGTGGCTGCACCAGTTTATATTCCCATCAACAGTGAAAAGGGTTCCCATTTCTCCACATCCTCATCAACATTTATGTCTTATCTTTTGGATAAGACATCCTAACAGGTACAAGGTGATAAGGAGGAAATTGGACACCCAGTTCAGGGTTTATTATATAAAAGAAACAGGAGAAAACATCAAAGGGGCAAAGAGGTGCCCGGAGATACATTTTTCTGCTTCCCAAGTTTGCCTTAATCCAATTTTGCTGGGATATACTTTATACCATGAACAGTAAAGTATATTATTACACTCAAACTGAGGGTCTGGTCTCAAAGGAGCTTTGTATATAATACCAGCATAGATGAGAGAGAGGAACACAGCAACAAGGAATATTTTCTCTAAGTTACTGCTCACAACTTCTAATAATTTGTCTTTTTTAATTTTTGAGACTTGAAGTAACATAATTACAAAGTCGAATGCTGCCTCTACTCTTTACTGTGTGATCTTGGATAAGTCACGTCAACTCTGATTCCCAGTTTCCTCATCTATAAAATCTGGGTGACAATATCTATTTCTCACGATCGTTGTTCAGGGATTCGCTTATTCCTCTAAAAAACATCAATTCAGTGTGAAGGGACTTCCAGAATATGCCATTCCAAAATACGTCATATTGGCACACGGATCATTTTGAGCCCAAGACAACTGAGAACAGATGCAGAGAGAAACCTTCTCAGAGCTTCTCTTGCCTGACTAAAAGCAGAAAAACTTCTGAGAAATGAGAACTGCCCTTTATCACTCCTCCAGGGGAGCTTTACGACCATAAAGAAAATGGGAAGTTGAGCGCCAAGATGGATGAAGCAAATCTTACTAAAGTCAACCTTATCTTCCATTAGTTTCCCCACACATAAATACATTCCCACAATTTACTGCTCTAAGAAGCCCAAACTTCCCCTGTCTTGTCACTGATCACCTTTTCTTAAAATGGTATATAAGCTTCCAAGTCTAATCGCTTCTTTGGCTCTTCATTTTTTTTTGTGGAGCCCTGTGCACATCCCAGGGACGGGGGAGCCTGGTGGGCTGCCGTCTACGGGGTCGCACAGCGTCAGACACGACTGAAGCGACTTAGCAGCAGCAGCAGTGCACATAAAACGGAAATGTTTTTTCTCCTGTTAATCTGCCTTTTGGAAGTTCCATCTGCAAACCTTTGTCACTTAACCTTGGCTGGGGTAGAAGGCCATCCCATGTGGAGGGCTCTGCTTCAAAGACGGACGTAAGTAGCAGACGTGAGCACTAAATGAGCTAACATTACCTCCAAGGAGTAGGTCTCAATAAAGTTTCACTTCCTTCTTTCCTGCATTCTTCTTTGCCAATAACCCAACCGACACCACAGGTATTCATTTTAAAGAGTCAAGAAGTCGTATAGGCGTTTAGTACTCCAGCCTCTGCCTGTGGACCAGGAGCCTTGGTCTCACCTGGGAGGACGTTAGGAATGCAGTGTCTCCATTCCCAGCCCAGACCTGCTGCATCAGAATCTACCTTTTAACTAGATCTCCAGGCGCTCTGTCTGCATACAAAGGTTTAGGAAGCACCGCTAGGGGATACAGGAAGGGACTAATTGCACTGACAGATGAAACAGAGATTCCAGAAAGCAGAGCTTCGCGGAGAGCTCCTCAAATGCAACTGCTGCTGCAGCATCTGGTGAAGGCAGGTCTACACGTGACCAGGGATGGCTGATGCTTCATGCGCCCTCCACTTCAGCAACATTCCCTGCCACAAAGTAGCCCGTTCTCATACTGTCAGTCCTACTCTCAACCTGGCTCCCTCTTCTGACAGTATCTTCTTGCAATTTAGGAAGCACAACTCAGATGCAAATCACAAGAGGCTCCAATAGTGCCAGGCCTTCTCTAAACAAGATTAGTCAGCCTCCGCCAGCAGCTGAGAAGTGTGAAATGAAATTCCCTAGTTCAGATGGGTGGATTCTTTCTGCCACGTCTAAACACAATGGTAGCTTGGAACAAGCAGGGCTGAGCCCCAGCATTTGTCATTTCTGGCTGCACTGGGTCTCCACCGCTGTGTGCAGGCTTTCTCTAGGGGTACTGAGTAGAGGCTACTCTCTGGTTGTGGGGCGCAGGCTTCTTTGCTCATTGTGGTGGCCTCTCTTGTTACAGAGCGCAGGGTCTAGGGTGTGTGAGATTCAGTGGTGGTAGCACTCCAGTGTTCTTGCCTGGAGAATCCCAGGGACGGGGGAGCCTGGTGGGCTACCGTCTCTGGGGTTGCACAGAGCTGGACACGACTGAAGCGACTCAGCAGCAGCAGCAGCAGCACACAGGCTTAGATACTCTGAAGCAGGTGGGATTTATCTTCCTGGACCAAGGATCAAACCTGTGTTCCCTGCACTGGCAGGCAGGGTCCCAACCACTGGGCCACCGAGGAAGTCCCAAGCCCCAGTTTTCTAGAGCCTGAGAGGGTCAGAGTGAGGCAGAAAGAAAGCCCTTCCCACAGGGCTAAGGCAATGCAAGGAACTGGGACCTAAACAGCCCCAGGCTTAGCAAATGTCCACTGGTTCTGGACCAACTTCTGTCCCCTTTTTACTATGTCCCACTCTTCCTCACTTCTCATTTGTACTAATTAGCAATTAGGCAAGTCATTAGATAGATAATATCGGTGAGGAAACAAAAAATTCTCCTCTCACTGATGTTTAATAATTAGGGGCATGCAAAGTAAATCAGAAAGACACATTAACCCAAGAAAAGACAAAGTTTATTCATGTAAGTACAGGGGAGCTTCCAGAAAATGTGGCTCAAAGCAGCAGCTAGAATTTGGGGCTTATATACCATCTTAATAGGAGAACAGGAGGGGAAGGAAGGACACCTTGGGGAAGATGAATGACTGGGCAAAGATAAATCATACTCTAGGAGAGTAGATGGGGTGGGATGATGGTTTTGTAACAATGTTTGTTTCTGCAATTTCTCATCCCAGTGTCAACTTCTCATTTTCCCCAGTACATCTTCCCCCAATATAGGAACCCCGCCCCCCCAAAGGGGAACTTACGGCAACTGAATTCTTTTGGAAGATTCTACTTGTAGGCAAACAAAGGGGAATGGGGGTCAGACAGACCCTCTTTCTGCATCTGTTGATTCTCAAATGTCTGTTCAGCTCAAAATAATTTTATGCCCCATTGGGTGTAATTTCCTTCAATAATTGGGAAAATAAGAGGATATAAAGAAAAATACACGTGCTATCTTTGTATCACATGCAGGCAGGCGCACACACACACACACACACACGCACACCATCCACTATTGACACCAACTAGAAATCACTGTTAACGTTTTTTTTATGATTTGTTTTTTAATCTGTCTTTCTTTCCACTTTTCAGCACAGCTTTGGGATCACACTATATATACAGTTTCATTTCTTGGTTTTCCTACTTTAATATTTTCAGCTTAGCACTGGAGAAGCGTATATGAGGAAAACTTTTTAAAATTTAATTAAAAAATCATGAAACCCTTCAAATGTAAAGTTCAGAAAGTAATATAACAACTATTCAGGACTTAAGAGACATGGCTATTCTGCTATATTTGCTCTAGATTACTCTGCAAACAATGTCACAGATGTACTTAATATGTCCCCCCAAACCCCACCAAAACCACCCCTTTCCAGAGGTCACCACCATCCTGAGACTGGTATGTTCTACTGTCAGGCTTATTTTTAACTGCTGCCAATGAAATATGTCAATGTTTCTTGGGGGTTTATATCTCCAATAAATGGTATTATGTTGCAAAAATTATGCTTTTGCAATTTGCTTTCTATCATTCAACATCAGGTCATCTCCATAAAGATAATCTCTTTTCCATTTAATTATACAAATGAAAAACAGGTACCCATTGTTCTGTTAGAAAATGTTCCAGTTTTGCAAAGGCCCAGAGCTGAGAGCTGATGGCAGACGGAGTTAGACGGTACCTTCTTGTCTTTTTTTTTCTTAATTTATTTTTAACTGGAGGATAATTGCTTTACAACTGCTACACAACAATGTGAATCAGCTGTAAGTATACATATATCCCCTCCCTCTGGAGTCCCCCTCCCACCCACCCCTCTCCCGTCCTTTTAGGCTTTTCCCTTTCATGTGCCTTTTTGAATCTGTTCATTGTCAGAGGACTCAAGGGCATTCTGGGAGAAACAAGGGCAAGTGCAAGGTCCAATTCCTCTTAAGTGTCAGGTTGTGTAGACACATTTAATATGGCCCTGGCGGAGGCTAGGTGGCAGGAAAAATCAACAGAATTCTTAGGGTACCCATAATCATGGGGAACCTAATCTGAGACTCAGATTATAAAGCAAGCCTATTTCTAGGCACAGACTAGAGAATTATCTGGTTATGAACACTGTGAGGATGTGGGGCCCAAACTTCCTCCCATCTGGATGCCCTGGCTCATGGGCAGGGGAAGGAGAGGCTGGGGCAGGTAGGGCTGTCTGTGCATACACGGCAAGAACCAGTGCTGCCAGCAAGTCAGCTTGACCGCCCTGGACAGTGGAGACTCTGTAGCGTGGAGACCACGTCTCCCGTGGCTAGACACAGGGCGGGTGATGCAGACTCCACCTCGAAGGGCAGCTGAGAAGAGCATTAGAGGCAGAGGTACTACAGCTTCTGCTTTTCCTCGGCAAGGCGATGGTTCTGAGCTTTTGCTGTCCTTGGACTTGTCTAGGGAATGGGATTTGAGAGAGTGAAGGATGGACTCTCCCTAATCAGATCCCACTGACTCTGTGCCAACAGATTTGAACAGTTAGAGCAACGTGACCCATCTGCATATTCTCCAGAAACCATGTACAAGGGTGGTCACAACATCACTGTTCCCATCGCCCTGAACTGTAACTACTGCCATACCCTTCAACAGTATATAGGTGGATGCATGGCTATCCACTTACACAATGAAAACTTCTACACCCACAGGAATGACCAATTTCCACAGTAAAGATGAGCCCCACAAATACAGCATTGAATAAAAGAGACCATATACAAAGGAGCACAATTGCAAGGTTCCATTTATAGGAAGTTCAAAAACAGGCAAAAATTAACCTGCACTATTATAAGATGGATTGTAGTTGCTCTTGGCATGGGTTAACAAGGGAAAGGGGACCTAGGGTGGACTTCTGGGGCCCTGGTGCTGTTTTATTTCTTCAGTCAGGTACTAGTGAAAAGGGTACATTTCAGTTTGTGAAAATTCATCAAGATTTATACTTATGCCAAAATTTCTATAGGTATACCATCATTCCAAGGAAAGTTTTTTAAAAGCGATATTTGACTTCAAGCTGAGGCTTACACATGAACGCCTATCAAAGCCTTAACTTTACCCTCACATTCCCTGGCACTGGTTAAAGGTCAAGACACACTGTCATCCCTCCACTAAGCAGCCCACTCTAATGGCCCAGCCATCTTCCCAGTGTCCTCCCAAAGACAACGCTGTGACCTGACTGCTTCTCCACACCCCTGCTCCACCTTCTTTGCACTTCTATGAGAAAGCGCTAGAAATCGGTGCTAAGCCAAGACAAGGGACTTCTCAGTCCCCAGGGCAGGACTCTGAGGGCAGACGGCACCCACTATGCGAACATTCCCAGGAGAGGGGAGGCCCAGCTTCGACCTTGCAGCAGCTATATTTAGCAGCCTGGGGTTTGCCTCATTCAGGCCTCAGTAGACATTTGGAGACCTTCTGTTATTGCACACCAGAGAGAAGCATCAAACAAGGAACACTCTCAGCTTTAAGGCTTTGTTCCCACTGGACACTGTGAGTTCTGAGCAGGTTTTCAATTCTCTCATTTTAACCGTGGTTCTTACCTCTAACATCCCTCTTTGTGTGGTTTTTTAAAGCCAGTCTCTTTAGAGCACTTAATTCTGTTTCATTTGTCTTCGTCGTGCCAAGTCTGAATTTGCCTATCCGATTCCTGTTGGCTAAGTCTCTTTCCTGTGGACCCCTCACTAAACGATGGCATTGCAAGGGGAAAAGATCCCTCTGAACAGAGGGGCTACCCCTCCCCCATGAGCCGCGTGTCCAGTAGCAGTGCCTGGTGCCTCTTCCGGGTGGCTTGTGGACTTCAAAATCTTTTAAGTGTAAAATGTACCGAGATCAAAGATGATATTAATACGTTACTGGAAAAACTAAGCCCTACTAATTCCCTTTGTTCCTTGTAGGGCACCTCCCTTATTACATTGTTCCCGAATAGTGCTGGAATGATAATGTGTCCTCAATATACGAGAAGGAAGAAAGGAGAAAGAAAGATGAAAGGGGGGTGTGAGACGATTACCTTATTATAGTCCAGAAGTCTTTTAGTCTTTATTCACACTTCAAAATCAACTGCTTTGGCAAGATACGCTGTCAAATACTTATTCTAAGGTTTTTAAAAAAGTGGTAAAACTCTGTACACTGTAACGCCATCTTGGATATTCATAATGCGCATAAGACACTAAAGCTGCTGGAAGTTCTACATCAGAGAAACATGTTTGATTTGGGTTTCTGCAGAGTGTTTCATGGAATCCTTTTCGGGTCCTCAATTAGATCTCTCAATACCATCCAGTCATATCCTACAGGACCAGTGTTCTTTAGAGGATGCTTTGGCAAATGCACCTTTAAATCAAACAGATAAGATTCAAAGATGGTCAGTCTCAACTGTTCCCATGCAAAGAGTTTCTGAACCCTTAGTTATCACCACCGTGAATGCCAGAGACTGCACCAAAGACACTCTGATTAAACACCTGCTAGTATGAAGCAAGGGTATATGGCTGTATTGTACTGCACACACTGTGCTTTCTACACAGCTGGAAGGAAGCTGTTCAGTCTCAGGGGTTTCAGATATAGGTGACAGTAGGCAGCATGGCTGTAACAACCGGGAAAGCAAAGGTCCACTCTGGGGGTCATTACAGATGACTCAGAGGACTTTATCAGTCCGGTTCAGTTCACTCACTCCGTTGTGTCAGACTCTTTGCAGCCCCATGGACTGGAGCATACCAGTCTTCCCTGTCCATCATCAACTCCTAGAGCTTACTCAAACTCATATCCATCAAGTCAGTAACGCCAGACAACCATATCATCCTCTGTCATCTCCTTCTCCTCCTGCCTTCAATCTTTCCCAGCATCAGAGTCTTTTCTTATGAGTCATTTCTTCACATCAGGTGGCCAAAGGATTGGAGTTTCAGCTTCAGCATCACTCCTTCCAATGAATATTCAGGGCTGATCTCCTTTAGGATGGACTGGTTGGATCTCCTTGCAGTCCAAGGGGCTCTCAAGAGTCTTCTCCAACACCACAGTTCAAAAGCATCAATTCTTTGGCACTCAGCTTTCCTTATAGTCCAACTCTCACATCCATACATGACTACTAGAAAAACCATAGCTTTGACTAGACAAACCTTTGCTGGCAAAGTAATGTTTCTGCTTTTTAATATGCTATCTAGGTTGGTCATAACTTTCCTTCCAAGGAACAAACGTCTTTTAATTTCATGGCTGCAATCACCATCTGCAGTGATTTGGGAGTCCCCCAAAATAAAGTTTGTCCCTGTTTCCATTGTTTCCCCACCTATTTCCCATGAAGTAATGGGACCGGATGCCATGATCTTCTTTCTTTGAATGTTGAGTTTTAAGCCAACTTTTTCACTCTCCTCTTTTACTTTTATCAAGAGGCTCTTTAATTCTACTTCGCTTTCTGCCATAAGGGTTTTGTCATCTGCATATCTGAGGTTATCAATATTCTCCCAGCAATCTTGATTCCAGCTTGTGCTTCATCCAGCCTGGCATTTCGCATGATGTACTCTGCATATAAGTTAAATAAGCAGGATGACAATATACAACCTTGACGTACTCCTTTTCCTATTTGGAACCAGTCTGTTGTTCAGTGTCCAGTTCTGACTGTTGCTTCTTGACCTACATACAGATTTCTCAAGAGGCAGGTCAGGTGGTCTGGTATTCCCATTTCTTGAAGAATTTTCCACAGTTTGCTGTGATCCACAGAGTGAAAGGCTATGGCATAGTGAATAAAGCGGAAATAAATGTTTTTCTGGAACTCTCTTGCTTTTTCGATGATCCAATGGATGTTGGCAATTTGATCTCTGGTTCCTCTGCATTTTCTAAAACCAGCTTGAACATCAGGAAGTTCATGGTTCACGTATTGCTGAAGCCTGGCTTGGAGAATTTTGAGCATTACTTTGCTAGCATGTGAGATAAGTGCAATTGTGCAGTAGTTTGAACATTCTTTGGCATTGCCTTTCTTTGGGATTGGAATGAAAACTGACCATTTCCAGTCCTGGGGCCACTGCTGAGTTTTCCAGATTTGCTGGCATATTGATTGCAACACTTTCACAGCATCATCTTTTAGGATTTGAAAAAGCTCACCTGGAATTCCATCACCTCCACTACCTTTGTTCGTAGTGATGCTTCCTAAGGCCCACTTGACTTCGCGTTCCAGGATGTCTGGCTCTAGGTGAGTGATCAGATTGACTGACAGATTAATAAATGTGTGTGTCACCTGATCCTGGCATTCAGGTGCATTTTGTGTCATTTATTTCAGGCAGCAAAACAAAGCATTGATTATCTCTCCAAATCCAGCTGCAGATGGCCATGCTTAACAAGGTGGAAGAAAGCAAGTGGTTACTGAGAGCAGAGTTTGCAGATGTCAACCACCCAGTGATAAAAGTGGTCTGAGCCTGTCCTGTAGGGAAAATAATGGAAAGCTGGTCTTGTCACGGGATCGCTCATGACAATAAGAGGCAGGCAGGATATGACTTCTCATGAAGACACATGTTTTTTTGACCCCAGATGGATACTTTACCAATATCTTCAGTGCGGACATGCACTGACATCTAGTGGATGACCAGGTGATTGATGTTTTGGCCAAAAATGATAAGGTAGGAATCAGTAAACCACACAGTAATGGTATCTGAAAAAAACTTAGTTCAAATAAAATCTAAAGTAGAAATACAGATTTCCTTTTCTCTTACAGCCAAAGCAAATTGGTTAAATTCACATTTAAATTAATATTACATGTGAAGACTTTTTCCTGCTGACAGCACCACCCCTCTGGTCTTGTGAAACCCTGGCGCATGGTTGGATGCCTACCAGAATTAACAAGCTTACAGGTAGGCAAAGATAAGTAACAGAACACCCAAGTAAGGCAGGAAATGCTGTCCGTTTTGGTTTTAGAAAATAAATATTTTATCTAATCATCAAATACAAGTTGAATTGTTAGGTTCTAGCCACCTGTGTGGATCACAATAAACTGGAAAATTCCGAAAGAGATGGGAATACCAGACCACCTGACCTGCCTCCTGAAAAATCTGTATGCAGGTCAGGAAGCAACAGTTAGAACCGAGCATGGAACAACAGACTGGTTCCAAATAGGAAAAGGAGTACATTAAGGCTGTATATTGTCACCCTGCTTATTTAACTTATATGCAGAGTACATCATGAGAAATGCTGGACTGGAAGAAGCACAAGCTAGAATCAAGATTGCTGGGAGAAATATCAATAACCTCAGATATGCAGATGACGCCACCCTTATGGCAGAAAGTGAAGAGGAACTAAAAAGTCTCTTGATGAGAGTGAAAGATGAGAGTGAAAAAGTTGGCTTAAAGCTCAACATTCAGAAAACGAAGATCATGGCATCTGGTCCCATCACTTCATGGGAAATAGATGGGGAAACAGTGGAAACAGTGTCAGACTATGTTTTGGGGGCTCCCAAATCACTGCAGATGGTGATTGCAGCCATGAAATTAAAAGACGCTTACTCCTTGGAAGAAAAGTTATTACCAACCTAGATAGTGTATTAAAAAGCAGAGACATTACTTTGCCAACAAGGGTCCATCTAGTCAAGGCTATGGTTTTTCCAGTGGTCATGTATGGATGTGAGAGTTGGACTGTGAACAAAGCTGAGTGCCAAAGAATTGATGCTTTTGAACTATGGTGTTGGAGAAGACTCTTGAGAGTCCCATGGACTGCAAGGAGACCCAACCAGTCCATCCTAAAGGAGATCAGTCCTGAATATTCATTGGAAGGACTGATGCTGAAGCTGAAACTCCGATCCTTTGGCCACCTCATGCGAAGAGTTGACTCGTTGGAAAAGACTCTGATGCTGGGAGGGATTGGGGGCGGGAGGAGAAGGGGACGACAGAGGATGAGATGGCTGGATGGCATCCCTGACTCGATGGACGTGAGTGTGAGTGAACTCCGGGAGTTGGTGATGGACAGGGAGGCCTGGCGTGATGCGATTCATGGGGTCACAAAAAGTCGGACATGACTGAGCGACTGAACTGAACTGAACTGAACTGAGCCACCTGTCAGTACGGAATTTGAGAATTTTAGAAGTTTGGTCAAAAAACTGCAAAGTTGAATACGATTATACCAGATGCTACTCTAGAATGGGGAAGAGGGCATTTCAAGTTTAAAGAAGAAAGTCTGTGTATCTAGTTTTCCTAGAATCACTGATCAAGGAGTCTGTAAAGTAGATCTTATGTATCTAGTTCACTGAATGATACATTGAGGGAAGTAATTACTGTTAAGATGTGAGGAGAAAAATGGACTCTTGGATTGTGAAACAACTGGGAAATGGACTCATGGAGTAAATCAGACAAAGATTAAACAATGCAAGTCCTACTCTGGGTAAAACAGATTGAAGGATGCTGTTCAAACTGTGCCCAACATAGATTTTTCTACTAATACCATCGACTCTTGGAATTAAATTTATGCTGATATGATTATAGTGCTTCTGTACAGTTTCTGTCTTGTTTCTACTTTGTACAGAACTCTCTGTGTTACCATCTCTTATATCTATTCTTCCCTAACATACAATGATAAGAAAAGCATTATCCAAACTTTGGAAATAAGGTAAAGCGTATGACTTTTCAATGGGGTGTCTTTTCAATGTTGTGCTAGAATTTTGTTTAATAGGCCAACATAAAGGACTTTGTAATTTTCTAAGATAGTGCACCTGTATTTGACTTACAGCTTATTATTTGAACAGAGCTCAACCACTGTGAAGTTACATGTTAATTTGTAGAGTTCTGTATGAAGAATCTGAATACACAAACAGGCAGTAGCCAGACCATGTATAAAAACAGAATTCTGAGACAGAACTTGAAGGAATTATCTCTGGTAACCAGTCCTGGAAGCCAGATGGCTGCAGGTTGGACCTGTAAGAATCAGGTCTCCATCTCCAATAACAACTCAGGAAACCAAACAATAAGCTCTGTAATGATCAGTCCAAAACGGCTACGACTGAATCAACAGCTGACAGCTTTCTAATTTGTATGCCTGCTTCCAAGTGAAGACCAACCAGAGAAAGTCAAACATCAGTTCAGTTCAGTCACTCAGTTGTGTCCAGCTCTTTGCGACCCCATGGCCTGCAGCACACCAGGCTTCCCAGTCCATCACCAACTCCTGGAGCTTGCTCAAACTCATGTCCATCAAGTCAGTGACGCCATCCAACCATCTCATCCTCTGTCGTCCCCTTCTGCTCCTGCCCCCAATCTTTCCCGGCATCAGGGTCTTTTCCAATGAGTCAGCTCTTTGCATCAGGTGGCCAAAGGATTGGAGCTTCAGCTTCAGTATCAGTCCTTCCAATGAATATTCAGGACTGATTTCCTTTAGGATAGACTGGTTGGATCTCCTTGCAGTCCAAGGGACTCTCAAGAGTCTTCTCCAACACCACAGTTCAAAAGCATCAATTCTTAGGGGCTCAGCTTTCTTTATAGTCCAACTCTTACATCCATACATGACCACTGGGAAAACCATAGCCTTGACTATACGAAACTTTGTTGGCAAAGTAATGTCTCTGCTTCTTAATATGCTGGCTAGGTTGCTCATAGATTTCTCCCAAGGAGCAAACGTCTTTTAATTTCATGGCTGTAGTCATCATCTGCAGGGATTTTGGAGCCCCCAAAATAAGGTCTGTCACTGCTTCCATTGTTTCCCCATCTATTTGCCATGAAGTGATGGGACCCGATGCCATGATCTTCGTTTTTCGAATGATGAGCTTTAAGCCAATTTTTTCACTCTCCTCTATCAATTTCATCAAGAGGCTCTTTAATTCTTCTTCATTTTCTGCCATAAAGGTGGTGTCATCTGCATATCTGAGGTTATCAATATTCTCCCAGCAATCTTGATTCCAGCCTGTGCTTCATCCAGCCCGGTGTTTCTCATGATGTACTCTGCATATAAGTTAAATAAGCAGGGTGGCAATATACAGCCTTGACGTACTCCTTTCCCTATTTGGAACCAGTCTGTTGTTATATGTACAGTTCTAACTGTTGCTTCTTGACCTGCATGCAGATTTCTCAGGAGGCAGGTCAGGTGGTTTGGTATTCCCATCTCTTGAAGAATTTTCCACAGTTTGCTGTGATCCACAGAGTGAAAGGCTTAGGCATAGTCAATAAAGCAGAAGTAGATATTTTTCTGGAACACTCTTGCTTTTTCGATGATCCAATGGATATTGGCAATTTGATCTCTGGTTACTCTGCCTTTTCTAAATCCATCTTGAACATCTGGAAGTTCACAGTTCATATACTATTGAAGCCTGGCTTGGAGAATTTTGAGCATTACTTTGCTAGTGTGTGAGATGAGTGCAATCGTCAAATATATACCCCACCAATCACACAGGATGCCCTGCTTCTGTTTAGCACACCTAGGCTGCACTATTCCAACAGCCTTCGTCGGGGCACACCCAGAGCTCCCCCTCATTTCCACTATAAAGTCTTCTTCCTCTATGGTCTGCCATTGAGTATCTTCCAAAATGTGAGTGATCTGGCTGACTCCCTTGCTATACCAAGATCTGAATAATAATCTTTGTCTGTGTGGTTGATCTTCACTCATTTCCACAGTTCAGTAGAAAAGAAAGCCTCAAAGGTTAATGTTTCCTCATTCTGTAGAGAATTAACCAGTTTTGTATGTAACCTAGCAATTTTCTTTTAACAATCTATTTTGAATGCCCAGAAATAACTGTCCCTTATATGCTCTTGGAACCAGTTTTACCATCTCACTTGTTCCCTCCTCAATGAGTTAATTAAATTGGTGACATGTGTTCACTCTATATTGGTATGGGAACGATGTTTTTAAATTGTTGAAAATTACACATTGACAACAGAAAAGAAACAAAATGCCTATAAACATCTAAGGAGAAATTCAAATACATATTATATTAAAAGTTATATTAAAAGATGAAATAGCATACTTATTGCATCTATAGAATATCTTCAATTTATTTTAATATTGTGAAATAGCTGTCCAAGATATTTGTTGGAGAGACTTACCAAAGTTACTCAGCTCACAGGAATTCTTTGGCTCTGAGTGACATTAGTTAGGTTTTGCTGTGTAACAGCCCCCTGCCCCCACCGGCCCCCACCAAATCCTACTTTCAGCAACATTTATCTTTCATACTCAAAGCTGTGCAAGTCAGCTCAACACGAGCAGGTTCAGATCTGCTCTACCTTTGACCCAGAGGCTATTTGAGACAGCTTTTTCCCAGAGTGATGACAAAAGAACAAGGGAACTGGCTCTTCCAGGCCAGCCAGCTCACCTCACGTCATCCTAATCGCCCAGCGGAGCCCACATTCAGGGTGAGAGCAGGACACACGCTCCTCCCACAGCAGCAGGCACTGCAAAGTGTCAGCTCAAAGGTCACAGATGTGTGCACCCCCGCAGAGAGGCAGCAACCTCACTGAACCTACAGCAAAAGCAAAACCATGGAGGAAGGAAGAACCCCACTGACCAGCTTTCAGAGGGGCTACACGTTGCCACAGACCAGACATGGAGGACGGCAGGTGGGGACAGTACTCACCTCCCTGAGGGACATGCCCCACGCTGGTGTGAGCACCGTTCTTGCAGATCTCAGAGCGCTTCTGCAGTGTGAAGGTCACAATTCCAGGAGCAACCTACAGGGAAGTATGAGTCAAGATTTAAAAAGCCCATGCCAGCTCTGTGAGGAGAATCTCAGCAATAATCTGGCATTAGCCCTGGTGTGCTTCAGTTCCCAGAGGCACTGACCGGGCTGGAAGTAACCATGCAGAGCCTGAGGCCTTGAGAATACAAGACAAATATGTTTTGAACACTTGAAATAAATACACTGCATAAAATTTCTGAAAATCTTATTACAGTCTAAATCTGAGTAATGTTCATAAAACTGATGAAATAAAAGCTCAAGTCTAACATCACTGATATGCCTATTTGTATACATCCCAAGTTGGCCACTAATTATTCTCTCTTAAAGTATCAACAGCTCATTGATTGTGGCAGATGGTTTATTAGGTATAAGCTTTATTTTTATAGGAATAAATCTGATGAAATGTTGTAACTCTTCTTACATAACATTACAGATAAAGCCATGATATTAGAAGACGCTTACTCCTTGGAAGGAAAGTTATGACCAACCTAGACAGCATATTCAAAAGCAGAGACATTATTTTGCCAACAAAGGTCCATCTACTCAAGGCTATGGTTTTTCCAGTGGTCATGTATGGATGTGAGAGTTGGACTATAAAGAAAGCTGAGTGCTGAAGAATTGATGCTTTTGAACTGTGATGTTGGAGAAGACTCTTGAGAGTTCCTTGGACTGCAAGGAGATCCAGCCAGTCCATTCTAAAGGAAATCAGTCCTGAATATTCATTGGAAGGACTGATGCTGAAGCTGAAACTCCAATCCTTTGGCCACCTGATGCCAAGAGCTGACTCATTGGAAAAGAATGATGCTGGGAAGGATTGGGGGCAGGAGGAGAAGGGGACGACAGAGGATGATAGTTCGATGGCATCACCGACTCAATGGACGTGAGTTTGGGTAGACTCCGGGAGTGGCTGATGGACAGGGAGGCCGGGTGTGCTGTGGTTCATGGGGTCACACAGAGTCAGAGATGACTGAGCGACTGAACTGAACAGATAGAGTCTGTACTCCAACTATCAAATAAGCTACGATCACTACCTTTTCCCATGCAGCTTATCAGTGTCCAATTACCGGACCACAGGCTTTAAAAAAAAAAAAAAAATAGATGCCTGATAGAAAAATGCTTCGGTTTGCTAGCCAAGTTGATTTTTTCACTCAATATTATGCTAGTGAGATTTTCTCTCATACATGTAGTTTTAGTTTATTAATTTTCGGTGCGATATTGCATTTCATTGTCTTTGTATCCTGTTTTCAAATTCATTCTTGTACTAATAGTTATTTAAAGTTATTACTTCAGTTTGGCATCTCAAAATATTCTTTTCCTTATCTTATCATTCATCCTCCCACATATGCTCACGTCACTCCCTAGCAGAAGTACGCCACGGCTGGAGTTTGGCACTGCCCAGTTCTAAGTATGTGAAGGAGGGCCCGCCGGGGGATGTGCTGCCCCTCCTCTACGCCATTCATGGCTGAGGCCAAGATTACTCAGGTAAGAGAAACATCCAAGATGCTCTGCGCTGGGCCAGGCTTGGTGGATCCTGACTAGCTTGCTCGCGCATCTGCACTTGGTCACGGGGAGGCGGACTGGTCCAGGAAGGTCTCACATTTCTAGAGGCAGGGTGGTTACTGCCCTCTTAAACTGGGGCCAAGAGCAGCTGGGCTGAAGTCTCTTATCCTCCATCCGGCAGGATACCAAGATGGAACCAGATGCTCCTAAGGCTTGTTAAGTATCGGTGTAAGCTAGACATCACCTCTTCCACATTTTATTGGGCAGCCAGCTCCTACTCAAGGGAAATAGTTCAGGTATCTATATTTCTATGTAACAAATCACTTCAAAACTAACCGGTCTAAAACACAATTCATTGTTTTACTCAACAATCTGCCATCTGGCCAGAGTCCGGTGGGGACAATTCATCTCTGCTCCACTAGATGTCAGCTGGACTAAGGCTGAAGGATCCACTTCCAAGAAGGCCCCGTCCCATGACTGGCAAATTCCTCTCCAGGTGAGACTCTCAGCGGGCAGGTTACACTTCTTGAATCATGGGAGATGGATCCTAAGAGACTGGAAGTGAAAGTGGCTAGTTTCTTAAGGCTTGGCCCAGAATCTGGTATAGCATCACTCCCAACTCCTCTTATCACGTCCTTATCCAGGAGAAGGGAGACTTGAGACTATATCTTGAAACTGCCGTAAGTGGGCTCTAAGCCCCAGCCTTATGAGAGAAGTGAGAATGCCACCTTGTAAAGGGCATGGACACTGGAAGAGGGAAAGAGTCACAGCCATTTCCACAATCGATGTGCGTGTGAAGGGGGAGAGATTTCTGGTCCAATATTCTCCTTTTACAAAGCTACTATTTACTCATCTCAGCCTTATATTAACTGTAACTTATCAAGAGACAAATTTAGAAACCCTACTCACTTAAATGACTCAGAGTATTTTATATAGAAATATAAAGTGCCTCCTTTTTATTTGAAAGTGAATGCTAGTACTTTAGCTCACCTTGAAAGACGTGAAACCATGCTTTATTGATGGGATAACTATTATGCAACAAGAGTGAGGGTAATCATCTCATTCCACTCCACAGGATGAACATAGCCATTTCTGCACAGAAAAGACAGTGAAATGCTCAATTACAGCTGCATGGTCAGTGTGTAAATCTCTCATTTATATGGACTGCAGAGTCATTAATCAGACACGGGCAGGGAACTTTGTAAGCTGCGGCCACCTTGGAGTTTCTTTAGGCTGTCTTCTCTGGGCTGTACGAGCCACAGCCGAAATGACCTAGAGGCCAACCAACTAGAACCAGTCATTGACTCTCTCCATTCTCATTTATACTCTTCACACGTGACTCCATGGGACAGAACCACTCCTTCAGGGAGGAAATTCTACTTCACGCCTCAATTACATTCCCAAATCCCTACTTTCCCTTCCTAGACATAAACTTAATTTCAATAAGAAGATCTGACCTCCCAGAAGTCCTAAAAACAAAGCATCTACAACGTCCACCTAGTGTGGTTTGGTAAGCTTTGTCCAAAAGTTCCATGCCAATTCCACCTCCTACGGAGCACTGGGGTCGTGACGGCTCGGTTCACTGAGACAATTTGAGTCAGTCTTTGTATTATGGCTTTCCAGCTGCTCTCAGTTAAGGACTGTGTTTGGCAACAAATAATGGAAAACTTTACATACAATAGCTTTTGAAAAACGGAGTTGCTCTTGTTTCCCTTTTATGTTAATGTTGACTTATTTACTCACTTATTGAAGTGTAGTTGATTTACAGGGTCCTACCAGTTTCAGGTATATAGCAAGGTGATTGTTATATCAATATATATTCTTTTTCAGATTATTTCCATTATACGTTATCATAAGATATTGAATACAGTTCCCGGTGCTATACAGTAGGTCCTTATTGTGTATGTATTTTTATAGGATAGGTTTCAGGGATCATTTCTATAGCTTGTCTTTGTTTCTTTTAATGCGCCAAGAAGTATAAAATTCTGGCAACCTCATGGTGCAATCAGGTACTTACACTGCTGTTTGGATTTTCTTATTCTGTGGTTTTCGTCCTCATGTTTGTAACCACAATGTTACCAATCAACGTTTTAAAATTTTGGATTGAGGTTACTATGACAATCTTCCTAGGGGAAGTGTCTGAGGTTGTAGACAACAGAAGAGGAATCAGCCAAGAAACATGAGGAGCCCAGAGCCTTTATTCACTTAGGTTAAGGCCATTCTGAAAACACTCTTTAAATACATGTACCTGTGGTTTTTTAAATTGTCTTTTTAATAAATAGATTGGTCTAAAGTTTCTTGTCTTTTGGAACTGAAAGAATCTTAACTGATACAAACTGTATATTGCATATAAAGTAATTTCAGTTCAGTTCAGTTCAGTCGCTCAGTCGTGTCCGACTATTTGCGACCCCATGAACCGCAGCACTCCAGGCCTCCCTGCCCATCACCAACTCCCGGAGTCCACCCAAACCCATGTCCATTGTGTCGGTGATATCTGAAGGTCTCTAAATCTATCTTTAAAAAAATATTTATTGAATGCATTTGCTTTTTGCATTCATGTAACAAGAATTCACATGGCAAGAGTTTGGAACATGAGGAATTCCTGAATTGAATTTGGGAAAAACTATAAAAGTTGTATTTAGAGGGGACAGATAGTCTTGGATGCTTCTAACAGAAGTAGAGACTGAAATTTATTGAGCTAATCACCAGAGCCAGAAGTAAGAAAGGGACTGAATATACGGAGGCATTTTCAAGATGGTGGAAAAGACACGGAAATCATCTTCCTTCCTACAAATACATCAGAATACATTTACACGTGGAACCACTCCCACAGAACACCTACTGAGTGCTGCATGACCACCACAGACTTCAAAAAAGGGAAGCTGATCTCCCCAAAATGGGGTAAGGCCAGAGAAGAAAGGAAGAAAATGGACAAAGGAAATGGGATGAGGCCTGCGATTTAGGGAAGGGGATGTGAAAGAGGAGAAGGTTTTGCACACAGAAACCCCCTTACAGGAGGGGACAGAAAGGTCCTTCGGAACCTCAGGGGCGGGGAGTGTAGCAGCAAGTGCATGGAAGACAAAGTAGAGAGAATTCACCACAGAGATCAGTGCCGACCAGCACTCCCAGTGGGACACTGGTTTGCACACCCACCGCAGCAAGAAGGCGCTGGGTGCTGAGGCTCAGACTTCAGAGGCAGACCTCAGGGAGAGTATTGGGGTAGACTGCTGGGAAGATATTCTGGAGGGGCTAGTACAACACAGCTGAGGGAGACCAGAGAAAAGCCTGGGCCAGTAAGAGAGCCAAGAGGTCTTTCTTGCAGGCATCCTCTAACTCCCTTCACTCACAATCTGCAGAACACCACCTTCACAAGGGCCAGAGGCAGGGGGGATGTGGCAGTGGTTTGCGACCCCAGAGGCAGTCAAGCCTGCCGGCCACCAACCACCACAAAAATCCACGGGAGAGCAAGAGGCAGGGACTGTAGCTGCGATCTGGAGCCCCAAAGATGAGCAGGCTGGCTGGCTGCTGCCTAGGCATACCCAAGTACTAGAGGTAGGAGAGAAGACGCTGCTGCAGTCCCTGACCCCAGAGGTGGGCATGACGGGACTCAAGCTGGGGTCGCTTCCTGCGGGCCTCTACCGCTGCAGGCGCTCCCCACGCGTCCCAGTTGTGTCTGCAGTACCCCTCACTGCCCCCAGACCAACTGAGCAAGTGAGCCCTGAGAAGCCAACGCTTTCGCCCCTCTCTTGTCTGGGCAGGGCCTACCAACAGAGACAGGACCAAAACCAAAACTGAGCGGCAGGGGCTGTGTGACCCAAGAACAGGAAAGGGACTTGCTTGCAGTCATAGGATCAGCAGATTAAATCCCCACAATTAGCTTGAGACTGTGGACTTTGGGGGCAACTACAGCTGGAGTAAGGCTAGTCTAAGCTGACCACACAGTGCCCACAGCAGTTCCAGAGACCCACCCAGAAATCCTGAGGGAATTCCCGAGTAGGAAGACTGTTTGGAGCTAATTGTGCTACAAGGACACTGACAACTGAGGCCACAGGAGAAATTCTTATTACCACCCTCGCTATGTAGGTTTTCATCTTTTTTCTTTTTCATATTATTCTATTACTGTTTGTTTTCATTATTTCTTTTCAATTTTTTACTTACATTTTCCTTTTTTAATGCTTTTACTTTCACGTAAATTTATTTTACTTTACTTTTTTCCTATTTCTACAGTACTTTCTTCTTGTATTGCATTTTTTCCATGTTTTTGTTTTTCTATTTTTGCTAGTACAGTTTTAACAGTGTTTGTTTTTATTTAGGGTTTATCTATTGGTTTGGTTGCTCGCTTCTCTTTTGGTTCCTGTTTTTATTATCTCTGTTTTGTATTTTCTTCCCATCTTTTCTTTTTGGGAGTGCATGAAGTTCTTTGTGAGTCCTTGTCTATTTAATGTTGCTTTTACCATTTATCTTGGGGTTTTGTCTTTCTGTTCTTTTTTGTTTCATTTTTTTTCTTTTCTCCCCTCCCCTTATTTTCTATCTCTTTCTTTCTCTTCCTTGCTGTGTAGCTTGCGGAGTCTTGGTGCTCTACCAAGGGGTTGGCCCTGAATCTCAGAGGTGGGAGACCCAAATCCAGGTTCACTGGACCACCAGAGGACTCCCAACTTCATGGAATATTAATTGAGAACAGCTCTCCCAGAGGCCTCCATCTCAACACTAAGACCTGGTCCCACTCAAAGGGCAGCAAGCTCCAGGAGAGGATGCCTCACACCAAACAATCAGCAAATCAGGAACACAATCCTACCTAGCTGACAGGCTGCCCAAAGCCATACCAAGTTCACAGACACCCCAAGACACCCCACTGATCATGGCACTGATCTTCAGAGAAATAAGATCCAGTTCCCACCAAGAGAATACAGGCACCAGTTATCCTCACTAAGAAACCTTCAAGGCACTGGTCCAACCACACCCTCTGGGGGCAGAATCCCCAAATAAGAGGAACCATGACCTTGCAGGCTGCAGAAAGGAGACCCCAAGCAACCGTAAATTAAAAAAAATCAAGAGTCAAGGAAACATGCAGCAGATGAAGGAGCATGGTAAAAACCCACAAGACCAAACAAACGAAGACGAAATGGGCAGTCTACCCGGAAAAGAACTCATAGCAATGACATTAAAAATGATCCAAAATCTCAGAAATAAAATGGAGGCATAGATGAATCGAATGAAGGCACAGATCGAGAAAATACAAGAAATGTTTAAGAAGGGCCTAGAAAAAATAAAGAATAGATAGCCAGCACTGAACAACACAATAGCTGGAAAAAATACACTAGAGGGGCCCGACAGAATACCTGAGGCAGAAAAATGGATAAGTGAGCTGGCAGGTAGAGTGCTGGAAACAACTGAAGCAAAGCAGAATAAAGAAAACAATGAAAGGAAATGGAAACAGTCTTAGAGACTTTGAAACAACATTGAGCACACCAACATGCGAATCATAAGAGTCCCAGAAGAAGAGCAAAAGGAAGGATCTGAGGAAACATCCGAGGAGATTATAGTGAAAATGGGGCTTCCCTGGTGGCTCAGATGGCAAACAATCTGCCTACAACGCAGGACACCTCGGTTCGTCCCCTGGGTCGGCAAGATCCCCTGGAGAAAAAAATGGCAACCCACTCCAGTATTATTTCCTGGAGAATTCCATGGTCAGGGGAGCCTGGCAGGCTACAGTCCATGGGTCAATAATAGTCAGACACGACTGAGTCTCTAGCACACACACAGGGTCAAAAACTTGCCTAAGATAGGAAAGGAAATAGCCACCCTAGTCCAGGAAGCCCAGAGTCTCATGCAGGATCAATGCAAAGAAAAACACACTAAGACACATAGTAATCAAACCAGCAAAAATTAAACAAAGAAAAAAATATTAAAAGCAGCAAGGAAAAAGCAACAAGTAACATAGAAGGAAACCCTCATAAGATTCAGTTCAGTTACTCAATCACGTTCAACTCTTTGTAACCCCATGGACTGCAGCACGCCAGGCCTCCCTGTCCATCAACAGCTCCCAGAGCTTGCTCAAACTCATGTCCATCAAGTCGATGATGCCATCCAACCATCTCATCCTCTGTCGTTCCCTTCTCCTCCTGCCTTCAATCTTTCCCATAAGGTTCAGTTCAGTTCAGTTCAGTCAGTCGCTCAGTCCTGTCTGACTCTTTGTGACCCCATGAATAGCAGCACATCAGGCCTCCTTGTGCATCACGAACTCCCGGAATTCACTCAAACTCACGTCCATCGAGTCAGTGATGCCATCCAGCCATCTCATCCTCTGTTGTCCCCTTCTCCTCCTGCCCCAATCCCTCCCAGCATCAGAGTCTTTTCCAATGAGTCAACTCTTCACATGAAGTGGCCAAAGTACTGGAGTTTCAGCTTTAGCATCATTCCTTCCAAAGAACACCCAGGCTGATCTCCTTTAGGATGGAATGGTTGGATCTCCTTGCAGTCCAAGGGACTCTTAAGAGTCTTCTCCAACCCATTAATCAGCAGAAACCGCATGCCAGAAAGGAGTGGCAGGATATACTTAAAGTGATGAATAGAAAAAATCTACTACCAACATCACTCTATCCAGCAAGGATCTCATTCAGATTCGATAGAGAAATCAAAATCTTTACAGATGAGCAAAAATGATGAGAATTTAGCACCACCAAATCAGCTTTCAGAGAAGGCAATGGCACCCCACTCCAGTACTCTTGCCTGGAAAATCCCATGGATGGAGGAGCCTGGTAGGCTGCAGTCCATGGGGTCACTAAGAGTTGGACATTACTGAGTGACTTCACTTTCAATTTTCACTTTCATGCACTGGAGAAGGAAATGGCAACCCACTCCAGTGTTCTTGCCTGGAGAATCCCAGGGACAGGGGAGCCTGGTGGGCTGCCGTCTATGGGGTCACACAGAGTCAGACAGAACTGAAGTGACTTAGCAGCAGCAGCGGCGGCAAACCAGCTTTACAAAAAATGACAAAGAAATTTCTCTAGGCAGGAAACACGAAAGAAAAGTCCTACAAAAACACACCCAAAACAAGTAAATGGTAAAAGGATCATACATATCAATAATTACCTTAAATGTAAATGAATTTTATGCTCCAACCCAAAGACACAGACTGGTTGAATGGATACAAAAACATGAACTATGTATCAGCTGTTTACAAGAGACCCACTTCAGACTTAGGGACACATACAGACTAAAAGTGAGGGGCTGGAAAAAGATTCCATGCAAGTGGAAATTGAAAGCAGGAGTAGCAATACTCATATTAGACAAAATAGACTTTAAAATAAAGACCATCACAAGAGACAAGGAAGGACACTACATAATGATCAAGGGTTCCGTCAAAGAAGATATAACAATTATATATGCATCCAACACAAAGGAGCACCGCAATACATTAGGCAAATGCTAACAGCTATGAGAGGAGAAATCAACAGCAGCAGCAGTGGAGGACTTTAAGACACCACTCACACCAGAGGACAGATCACCCAGACAGAAAATTAACAATGGAACACAAGCCTTAAGCAATACATTGGACCAGATGTTCCTAATTGATATCTATAGACCATTCCATTGAAAAGCGGTAGAATTCAGTTTGTTCACATGGAACATTTTCCAGGATATATCACATCTGGGATCACAAATTAAGCCTTGGTATATTTAAGAAAACTGAAATTGTAGTGAGCATTTTTTTCTGACCACAGCACTGTAAGATCAGATATCAATCACAGGAAAAAATGGTAAAAAGCACAAATGCATGGAGACTAAACACTATGCTTCTAAACAACTAAGAGGTCACTGAAGCAATCAAAGAGGAAATCAAAACATACCTGGAAACAAATGACAATGAAAACGCAACAACTGAACACCTACGGGATGCAGCAAAAGCAGTGCTAAAGGGAAGCTTATAGCAACACAAGCTAACTTCAAGAAACAGAAAAATCATCAAATAAACAACCTAGCCTTACACCTGAAGCAACAAGAGAGAGAACAAAAAGCCTCCAAAGTTAGCAGACTTTGGATAATAAATCATAAAATGAGAGCAGAAATAAGAAGAAGGAGACAACAGCACAGATCAGTAAAACCAAAACACTGGTTCTTTGAGAAGATAAACAAAATTGACAAACCATTAGCCAGACTCATCAAGGAAAAAAAAAGAGAAGACTCAAATCAATAAAATTAGAAATGAAAAAGGAGAAATTACAACTGACAATGCAGAAATACCAAGGGTCATAAGAGACTACTGTAAGCAACTATATGCCAATAAAATGGACAACCTGGAAGAAATGGAAGAAGTCTTTAAAAAGTATGATCTTCCAAGACTGAACCAGGAAGAAATAGACAATACTGACAGACCAATTGTAAGCCCTGAAATCAAAACTATGATCAAAAACCTTCCAACAAACAAAAGTCCAGGGTCAGATGGCTTCATATGCAAATTCTACCAAAAGTTTAGAGAAGAGCTAATACCAATCCTGCTCAAACTCTTTCAAAAAACTTGCAGGGGAAGGAACACTCCCAAACTCATTTGACAAGGCCACTATCACCCTGATACCAAACCAGACAAGAATATCACACACACACACACACACAAATGTTTCAGGACAATATCATTGATTAACATAGATGCAAAATCCTCAACAGAGTTCTAGCAGAATCCAAAAACATATTAAAGGGATCATACACCATGATCAAAGGATTCAGTGTAGTCAGTGAAGCAGATGTTTTTCTGGAATTCTCTTACTTTTTCTGTGATCCAACGGATACTGATAATTTGATCTCTGATTCGTCTGCCTTTTCTAAATCCAGCTTGAACATCTTGAAGTTCTTGGTTCACCTACTGTGGACGCATAGCTTGAAGAATTTTGAGCATTACTTTGCTATCATGTAAAATGATTGCAACTGTGTGATAGTTTTAACATTGTTTAGCTTTGCCTTACTTTGGGATTAGAATGAAAACTGACCTTTACCAGTCCCGTGGCCACTGCTGAGTTTTTCAAATTTGCTGGCATATTGGGAAAGGAACACACCAAGGCTGTACATAGTCACCCTGCTTCTTCAAATTCTATGCAGAGTACATGATGCAAAATGCCAAGCTAGATGAAGCACAAGCTGGAATCAGAATTGCCGGGAGAAATATCATCAACCTCAGATATGCAAGTGACACAACCCTTACAGCAGGAAGTGAAGAGGAGCTAAAGAGCCTTTCGATGAAGGTGGAACAGAGTGCGAAAAAGCTGGCTTAAAACGGAACATTCAAAAAACGAAGATCATGGCATCCAGTCCCATCACTTCATGGTAAATAGATGGAGAAACAATGGAAACAGTGACAGACTTAATTTTCTTGGGCTCCAAAATCACTGTAGATGGTGACTGCGGCCATGAAATTAAAAGACACTTGCTCTTGGAAGAAAAGCTATGACAAACTGAGACGGTGTATTGCAAAGCAGAAACATTACTTTGCTGACAAAGGTCCATCTAGTCAAAACTACGGTTCTTTCAGTAGTCATGTATGGATGTGAGAGTTGGACCATAAAGAAGGCTGAGCGCCAAGGAATTGATGCTTTTGAGCTGTGGTGTTGGAGAAGACTCTTGAGACTCCCTTGGACTGCAAGGAGATACAAACAGTCAATTCTAAAAGAAATCAATCCTGAATATCCATTGGAAGGACTGATGCTGAAGCTCTAATACTTTGGCCACCTGATGTGAAGAGTTGACTCGTTAGAAAAGACCCTGATGCTGGGAAAGATTGAAGGCAGGAGAAGACGAGGATGACAGAGGATGAGATGGTTAGATGGCATCACCGACTCAGTGGACATGAGTTTGAGCAACTTCTGGGAGATGGTGAAGGATAGAGAAACCCGGTGTGTTGCAGTCCACGAGGTCGCAAAGAGTCAGACATGACTAAGCGGAACACCACCACCACCACCACCACGATCAAGTGGGGTTTATTCCTGGGATGCAAGGAAACTTTAATATATGCAAAATGATCAATGTGATACACCATATTAACAAACTGAAAGATGAAAACATGATCATCTCAATAGATGCAGAGAGACTTTGATAAAAATTCAACACCTATTTATGATTAAAGAAATCTCTTCAGAAAAATCAGCTAGAAGAAACCTACCTCAACATAATAAAGGCCATATGCAACAAACCCACAGCAAACATTATTCTCAATGATGAAAAACATAAGGACATTTCCTCTAAAATCAGGCGCAAGACAAGTGTGCCCATTCTTGCCTCTATTATTCAATACAGTTTTTGGAAGTCCTAGCCACAACAATCAGAGAAGAAAAAGAAATAAAAAGAATCCAGACTGGAAAAGAAGAAGCAAAAGTCTCACTGTCTGCAGACAACATGATAATAAACATAGAAAGCCCTAAAGATGACACCAGAGAATAACTAGAGCTAATTAATGAATTTAATAAAGTCACAGGACACAAAATTTATGGGAAATCAGAAAGAGAAAATTTTAAATTTTAAATTAAGAAACAGTCTCATTCACAACAAAAAATATAAAACATCTAGAAATAAACCTACCTAAAGAGAAAATAAAAACCTGTATGCAGAAAACTGTAAGGCAGTGATAAAAAAAAATCAAAGACGACACAAAACAGATGGAGAGCTACAACATGCTCTTGGATTGGAAGAGTCAACACTGCGAAAATGACTATACTACCCAAAGTGAAGTCGCTCAGTCATGTCTAACTCTTAGTGACTCCATGGACTGTAGCCTACCAGGCTCCTCCGTCCATGGGATTTTCCAGGCAAGAGTACTGGAGTGGGGTGCCATTGCCTTCTCCTATACTACCCAAAGCTATCTACAGATTCAATGCAATCCCTATTAAAACAGCAATGGCCTTTTCCACAGAACTAGAATAAAAAGCTTCACAATTTGCATGGAAACACAAAAGACTCTGAATAGCCAAAGCAATCTTGAGAAAGAAAAATGGAGCTAGAGGAATCAACCTTCCCAACCTCAGACTATATTACAAAGCTACAGTCATCAAGACAGTATGGTACTGGCACCAAAAAAACCCAGAAATATAGATCAATGGAACAACAAGAAAGCCAAGAAATAAACCCATATGCCCATAGGCACCTTATCTTTGACAAAGGAGGCAAGAATATACAATAGAGAGAAGACAGCCTCTTCAGTAAGTGGTGCTGGGATAATGGAGCAGCTACATGTAAAAGAATAAAATCAGAACACTTTTTAACACCATACACAAAAATAAACTTGAAATGGATTTAAAACTTTAATATTTAAGGTCAGAAACTATAAAACTCTTAGAGGAAAACACAGGCAGTTTGAAATCACAGCAAAATTCTCCTTGACCCACTTCCTAAAGAAATGGAAATAAAAGCAAAAATAAACAGGTAGGACCTAATTAAACTTAAAAGCTTTTGCACAGCAAGGGAAACAATAAACAAGCTGAAAAGACAACCTTCGGAATGGGAAAAAAACAATTGCAAACAAAGCAAATGACAAAGGATTACTCTCCAAACTATATAAGTAGCTCATACAGCTCAATATCAGAAAAACAAACAACCCAATCAAAAAATAGGCAGAAGACCCAAACAGACATTTCTCCAAAGATATACAGATGGCCAATAGATTACATGAAAAGATGTTCAACATCACTCATTATTAAAGAAATGCAAATCAAAACCATAATGAGGTATCACCTCACACTAACCAGAATGGCCATCATCAAAACAACGGCAAACAATAAGTGCTGGAGAGGATGTGTAGAAAGGGGATCCTACTGCACTGTTGGTGGGAATGCAAACTGATACAGCCACTATGGAAGACAGTATGGAGATTTCTTAACAAACTAGGAATATAACTACCATATAACCCAGGAATTCCACTACTGGGCATATACCCTGAGAGAACCACAGTTCAGAAAGACATATGTATCGCAATTAACTGTTTGAAGTATATCCCAACAGCACTATTTACAGCAGGCAGAACATGGAAACAACAAAGATGTCTATTGACAGATGAATGGATAAATCAGATGTGGTACATAAACACAACGCAATATAACTCAGCCAGAAGAAGGAACAAATATGAGTCAGTTATAATGAGGTGGATGAACACAGAGCCTACTATACAGACTGAAGTAAGTCAGAAAAAGAAAACAAATATATATTAATGCATATATATATGAAATTTAGAAAAACAGTACTGATAAACTTATTTGCAAAGAAGGAATGGAAACACAGATGTAGAGAGGTGACATGTAGACACAGCAGGGGAGGGAGAGGGTAGAATGAATTCAGAAAGTATCACTGACAGATGTACTCTATCATATTTAAAATAAACAACTAGTGGGAAGCTGCTATATAACACAGGGAGCTCAGCCTGGTGTCTTCTGATGACTTGGAGGGGTGGGATGGTAGGAGGGACAGAGGCTCCAGAGGGAGGGTATAAATACACACACACACACACACACACACACACACACACACATATATATATATAATTATGACTCATTCGTGCTTTGTATGGCAGAAACCAGCACAACACTGTAAAGCAATTATCCTCCAATTAGAAAAAAAGAAAGCGTTTGCCGACAAGCTTCAAAGAAAGCGAGACAAAGATGAAGAAAAAGAAGAAATACAGGTAGCTAACAAACACATGAAAAGATGCTCAACATCACTCTTTATCAGAGAAATGCAAATCAAAACCACAATGAGGTACCATTTCACACCAGTCAGAATGGCTGTCAGAATGGCTGCTATCAAAAAATCTGCAAGCAATAAATGCTGGAGAGGGTGTGGAGAAAAGGGAACCCTCTTACATTGTTGGTGGGAATGCAAACTAGTACAGCCACTATGGAGAACAGTGTGGAGATTCCTTTAAAAACTGGAAATAGAACTGCCTTATGACCCAGCAATCCCACTGCTGGGCATACACACCAAGGAAACCAGAATTGAAAGAGACACGTGTACCCCAATGTTCATCGCAGCACTGTTTATAACATCCAGGACGTGGAAGCAACCTAGATGTCCGTCAGCAGATGAATGGATAAGAAAGCTGTGGTACATATACACAATGGAGTATTACTCAACCATTAAAAAGAATACATTTGAATCAGTTCTAATGAGGTGGATGAAACTGGAGCCTATTATACAAAGTGAAGTAAGTCAGAAAGAAAAACACCAATACAGTGTACTAACGCATATATATGGAATTTTAAATAATGGTAATGATGACCCTGTATGCAAGACAGCAAAAGAGACACAGATATAAAGAACAGTCTTTTGGACTCTGTGGGCAAAGGCGAGGGTGGGGTGACTTGACAGAACAGCATTGAAACATGCATATTACCATATGGGAAATAGATCCCAGTCCAAGTTCAAGGCATGAAACTGGGCACTCAGAGCCAGTGCACGGGGCAGCCCTGAGGGAGGGGGTGGGGAGGGAGGCGGGAGGGCTTCAGGATGGGGGACACGTGCACACCCATGGCTGAGTCATGTCACTGTATGGTAGAAACCACCACAATGTTGTAAGTAATTAGCCTCCAATTAAAATAAATAAAAATTTTTTAAAGGGTTTGCAGAAAAACACCAAAGAAAGGGAGACAAAGATGAAGAAAAGAGCGAAAGCTTATAAAACAAATCAAAAATAAAATACAGAGGATTAAAAATCATAATGGAAATATAAAAATATTTGTAGCTGAATTATAATGAGAATTCTATTCATCAAGACTTGTAGGTTGAAACAAAATTGTTACTTAGAAAAGAACAATTCTAAATGCTTGTATTTGAGGAAAAAGTCTAGAAGTTAATTTGCTAGGTATCCAACTTAAGAATTTAGAAAAAAACAACAAAATAAATCCAAAAAGTAAAGGGAAGAAGAGAAAACAAGTGCAGATCAAAGAACAGGATCAAAAAGCCAGAAGCTGGTTCTTCAAAAAGACTGCACCAATAGGCAAAGTCTAGTAATATTCAGCAAGGGGAGGGGGACAAAAGTAAATAACACTAGGAATGAAAAGCTGGCCCTATAGATAGACTCAGCAGATTAAAGCAAGAATAAAGCAGCATTATGGACAATTTCTATGCTAATACTTTGACAACCACTAAAATGGACAATTTCCTAGAAAAAAAACAATTCAATAAGATTGATTCAAGAAGAAATGGAGTCTACACAGTGCTAGAAGCATTTTAAAAAACAGATTCAGTAATTTAAAAATCTTCCCAGAGGCAAAATCTTTTTTCAGGAGGATTCTATCAAATTTTCAAAGACTATATTTAAAGTACACAAATTCTTCCAGAGAATAAAAGATAAAACATTCACAGCCCATTCTAAGAAGGCAGAATGACTCTGATCCAAAACTAGAAAAGAATATGAAAATGACCAGCTTTTTTATTGATAGAATATTTTTATGACCCAAAGGTAGGGAGGAATTTCTTAAACAAATAAAAATGACTGAACAGAAAGAACTGAAAACTTCTACATTAAAATTAACATATATTCATTGAGAACCACCATCCAGTGCATACAGACATCGTAAAATAAGGGAAATTTTCAAAACACATATAATAGACAAAGGATTAATATCCAGAGTATTGAACGAATTCTTTAAATCAGAAAAACAAACAAAAAATGGACAAAGACATGAACTAGTATTTCACATGGAAAAGAATTACAAATAGCAAATAAACATAAAAAATGATCAGCTGCATTATCAGTGAAGGAAATGCAAATTAAGGCCATAAGAAGGTACATTTTAAATAGACTCCATGGCAAAAATTAAGAAATTTGACAATACTATGCCCGAAGGATGCAAGTCAGTGAGAACTCTTCTGCACTTCTGATTGGAAGGTAACTTGTTAGAACAATTGTGGCAAACAATTTGCTCTTCCTTATAAATTCAAGCATTCACATAGCGCAAGACACAGCTATGCCTTGCTTGAGTAACACCTTAGAGAAACTTGCACATATGTACCATTACTAGAATGATCATAACAGGATTGTTGCAAATAAGTGACAAGTTTAAAATGCCCATCAGTAGGGGATGGGGTAAATAAACTGTGGAATATTCACACTGGGGACTATTTTATAGCACTATCAACTGAACACAGAGATTATGAGAAAAGGAGCCCTCACGGAGAGTTGACGGGAGTTACTAACTAGTTCAGACAATACAGTGAGCAATTTGGTATTCTTTCCAATATATATATATACATTTTGTCATTTATTTCCGGTATGCACGTGTGCTCACTCATGTCTAACTCTTTACGACCCTTTGGACTGTAACCGGCTGGGCTTCTCTGTCCATGGAATTTTCCAGGCAAGAATACTGGAGTTTCCTCCTTCAGGGGATTTTTCCAACCCAGGAATCGAACCCTCATCTCCTGCATCTCCTGCACTACAGGCAGATTCTTTACTGCTGAGCCATCGGGAAAGCCCAGAGAACCTCTCAAACGGGTCCATGAGGAGGCATGTGTGAGGATGCTCATTTCAGCACTGTTTGTGAAAGCCAGACTCACCTCCAAACAAAGGGACAAGTAGAATGCGACAAGTGTATGTGATGGAACACTGTGGAAGCTGCAACAGGCAGGAAAATAAACCAGACTCACCAAGTGCACATCAAGAGTTCTTTAAAACATAACACTGAGTGGGAGAAAGAGCATTTGATTAGCATCTCAGCTATACTTGTGCAAATTTAAATAAACATACACACCACCAAACATTCTCAAAGTACACCAACATCTAAATACTATCGAAGAAGAGGAAGTTCACTTCTTAAATACAGCAGTTCAGCCCAGTTCAGTTGCTCAGTCGTGTCCGACTCTTTGCGACCCCATGAACCGCAGCACGCTAGGCCTCGCTGTCCATCACCAACTCCTGGAGTTCACCCAAACTCATGTCCATTGAGTCGGTGATGCCATCCAACCATCTCATCCTCTGTTGTCCCCTTCTCCTCCTGTCTTCAATCTTTCCCTGCATTAGGGTCTTTTCCAATGAGTCAGCTCTTTGCATCAGGTAGCCAAAGGACTGGTGTTTCAGCAGCAGCAGACTGAATGTCTAAGAGGCAAAATGGCATTGGAAGTGGGGATAGAAGAGAATAAAATAAAGGTGGGGGACCTCTCTAGTGGTCCAACGGTTAAGAACCTGCCTTCCAATGCAGGGGATGTGAGTCTGACCCTTGGTCAGGGAACTGAGATCCCATACGCCAAGGCTCAGCCAAACCTGAGTGCCCCAACAACAGAGCCTGCACGCCGCAACTAGAGAGAAGCCCGATAAAGAAATTAATGTTTTTAAAAATGAAAATATTAGCATAAAACAAAAGAAGATGTCTGCATAGACTAAAGCAGGCAGCATGCCATCAACTGCAGTGTACACTCACACCCCTCTCTGTGCAGTTGAGTCTCACAAACACATGCACACACACACAGTCATTCATTTTCAGGGAGGTTTTAAAACTACCTATAAATCTACTGAACCCTCGGATCTTACAGCCTTTGTTTTATCATAACAATTGACTTATCAGAGACCAGGTTAGTTCGACAGGACTTATACCAGTAATTGCCAAATTCTTTCCCAAATTCCCACAGATAGAACATTGTTTGGTTATCTTCTAGAATTGTTTTCAATTTTTTCTATCAACTATTGGGTATGTGGGCTTTCTCTGTAGCTCAGCTGATAAAGAATCAGCCTGTAATGCAGGAGACTCCGGTTTGATTCCTGGGTCAGGAAGTTCTCCTGGAGAAAGGATAGGCTACCCACTCCAATATTCATAGGCTTCCCTGGTGGCTCAGATGGTAAAGAATCCACCTGTAATGAGGGAGACCTGGGTTCGATCCCTGGGTTGGGAAGATCCCCTGGAGGAGGGCATGGCAACCCCCCACCCCCTTCCAGTATTCTTGTTTGGAGAATCCTCATGAAGAGAGAAGCTTGGCCGGCTCCAGTCCATGGGGTCGCAGAATCGGATACGGCTGAGGGACAAAGCATAGCATTAAGTCTGTAATTCCTAGTATCTCCCTTTTGGACAGCAGCTCATATTTTTCCCAGCTTTACCCTTTTTGTGTCTCTCCCATTCTCCAAAAATTTTCAAATATGGACAATAATAATAATCTTAAAATAACAAACAAGATAAAACCTGCGAGTGCTTTCAGGGCTCTGGAATGTAATCTGTCTGAGCTTGTTGGGGTAAATGCATTTAAAGAAGCTTTGTGATTTCTTTGCTAACTCATTAATACTTGCTGCATCTTCATACTAAGACACTGATTACTCACTAAAGGCCACAGCTTTTGCAAAGAGCTTCTGTGATTTAGGACAATACATAAAAATATAAACATAACATGGAGACAGAACTAGCGATGGAATATGAAACTGCTCATTCAATATTCAACTATGTTTAAAAGGAATTTACATGGAGATGTCATGAGGAAGAACCAGACATGTGAATTCTAGTTTCCTATTGCCCATTAATGACCTTCATCTATAAAATGGTGCATATATTTGTCAGGATCAAATGGGATAATGGATGCAAAATATCCCTGTACACGTCAAAGAACTTCTAAAAAAATGAACATTTTATTTTTTTATTTCTAAAACTGTGTCTGAAGAAGCAGAAGGGTGTATCAACTAAGATGTGTCTTGTTACTCAAGCAGTAAGAGGAATGTATTAGTTGACCGTCTGGAGAAGCTAGATGGGCAGGCAGGGCCCACCTCCCCTCCCTCAGTTTTCAGCCCCAGGTCCTCGGCTCATTCCCACCTTCATAGTCACATGACGCCAACAGCACCCAGGGCCATCACACAGATGGTGGTACAGACCTGGAAGAAACTCGGGCTGCAACCCTAAGAGTTTACATGACACCCCTGCAATTGTGTCTTCCGTTCTGAGTAGCCTGACTTGGGATGCATGTCCACCCTCTGCCTGTCCCTGCAGCCGGGAGCCTGGGACATGTGGATGGGCCGAAGCCAAACAGAAAGCCTGGCCAAAGAGCAGGCGTGAGCAACTCCAGGGGCAGCATGCCTGTGACTCCAAGAAGTAGGTCCTAGAGTCAGTCAATACAAGTAGACGCTGTGGACCCCTGGGAGAAAAGGCAAGGCTGGGACTGAGAGTCCTTTGAGAATTGGGAATAGGACAGCCTTCCTCACCATCCGCAGGCCAGACCCCCAGGAAAGCCCCGGATCTCACCCCATGACAATTTCCCTCATCCCTGCACACTCCTCTCCCCAGTTCTTCTCTGGACTCCTTCCCACCTCGGCTCCTAAACCCACAGGCTGAGGAAGTCGTGTGCAGCCACGCTGGTCATTTCCCAAGCCCCCCGCCCTGTCACCTTACTGGCAGCCTGTGCCCAGCATTCCAGGCCAACATCAGGTACCATTCCACCCTAATCCCACATGACCATTCAAAGCCACGCTCCCTTCTTCTCTCCTTTCTTAAAGAGTCTGTGACCCAAATCATAATTTTCTTCCTTTCCTCTGACTTAATTCAATTTCTTTTACTGGTTCCTCTGTTTTGACAAAGGAATGCTGATGTGTTTCTGGCCCCTCTTCAGGGTTCTGTTCTTTTGCTATTGCAGGTTCCAGAGGACTTAAGAGTATGCACTTCCTCTGCGTGGATGACCCACAGGGGTAAATACACCCAGCCACCTGGAGATATCTGACTTCCCCAGGCATCCTAAGTCAGCCACAGGTCTCTCCAACTCAAGCACTCAAACCAAAGTTGATTGTTATTATTATCTGATCCACCTTGGAATAAAAACAAACAGAAGCCAGCTGCTCTCTGGTAAGTGGTGCTCAGGGATGGCACCGTACAGCCACCCAAGACAGAAGCCTCGGGGCTCCTCCCCGGCTCTCTCCACCTGCCACATCAGCCAGGGGCGCAGCTCTCCTCTTAACCCCCAGCCCCTGTCCTTGTGGTGTCCCCGTGCGTACACCCAAAGTATCATCCTAGGTAAACGCTCTCTTCCCCCAGCTGGTCTCTCTGCTTCCATTGTGTGTATCATCTGCACCCGTAAGGCAAAGAAAAAGAAAATATAAAAATCAGATCATAGCACCTCCCTTACTTAAAACCCTCTGTTGTTTCGCAGTGCAGAGCAAACTACATGTTGTCTACAGAAGCTGCTGTTTTCTCTAGTGGACAGTGCCTGCAACAACTTCATTTAAGTCATCGAATGAGATCACTAATCAGAGTAGAACTGATCAGATCCAGTGTCCTCCTTAAACTGGTGTCTCCAGCACCAGGCCCTTGGCAAGTTAGGTCCTTGTCTCCCTTACCGCTCACACAGCTTCAGGAAGCGGGTCCTTCTAGTGGCCCCATCTCACAGGCAATGAAACAAAGGGTCAGAGAGGTGAAGAAGCTTGCTGAAGACACGTAAGTAGCAGAGCCGGCAAATCAATAAATAGGGCAGCCTAACTCAAGAGTCCACATTTCTAGCCTTCCATCCAAGGCACTGTACTTCTCTATGTGGGTTCCATCAACCAGCCCAGAAATAAGCCAAAAGTTATTGAAATCACTGTGGACATACAAGTGAGAGGGTCACAGTTCACCTTCAACCAAGCATGCAAATGGCAAGATCAAAGCTGACCACAGGGAAGCCCCACATGTAAGGCCAGTGCTGAAGCCCAGTCATTTGCAGGGAAGGCTGGGCCTCGCTGGGATTCTCCCAGGTATGAGGGCTCTCAGTGGCCGTGGCCACCTCCTCCAGGCCTGGATGGGTGCAGAGTGCCCTACTTGCCTTGATGGATGACTCTCTCCATAAAGCCAGTCTTGGGGATGACATTGACAGAGATCCTCTGCCCCTGTGTATTACGAGTCCAGCAGGGCCATCAGCTGTTGGCAAGTATTCCAAGACTGCTCTGAGGCTGTGCAAGAATTCTAATGAAATGCAAAGCATTCATCAAACAGGAACACAATAGATTTTTCAAAGTTCATGCTCAGTCTTTTAAATGAACCACCACTATCCCTCTTTAGGAAACACTACAGGCATTTCCCTGCTAGGAGAGAAAAAAAAAAAAACTTTACAAATTGTCTTATCATTTTTCTAAGTTTTAGGTTATGGACATGTTCTATTGTTATAAGGAAAAAGAATTTATAAATATTTTTAATATTTTTTTTCCAAAGTCATGTACTCCCATGGTTCTCACAGGTTGTTCATTAACAGAATCAACAGGGAAGATGTGTTCAAATATAGAGCTACTGAATCAAACTCTCTAGTGCTGGGGTCAAGAACCTGGATAAGTGTGTCTCCGCTCACAAGTTCAGAAGTCCAGGCCTCTTGTCTATGTGAATCGAGTTGAATGTCCAATGCATTTCCTGTCTTTCTCTGCTTAATAGCACCCAGATTTTATTTCGGTAGCTACCTCTCTCTCCACATCCCATATTTTTCCAGAATGAGCTCATTCCTTCTCTCATTCCGTGAGTAGTCCCTGGTTGGTTTAAATCAGGCCTGGGTTCAAGGGTGAGGACCTATGCAATCAGAGCTGATCTCAAGACTTGATCAGAATGCTGGGGCAGAAACTCTCAGCATCTCACCAAAGCTGAACAGGAACCCCAGAATCCCAGGCCTATGGCAGCCATCTTTAAACCATGAGTAGAAACAGGTTGGGGTGGAAAATGACACTGCGGAAGCTGAAGCAGGGAGATGGAAAGAAACTGCAACCCTCTGGATCAGCCAGTCACGGAGCCTGCCTAGGCTCTGAAAGCTCAGGAATGTGAAAACGATAAAACCTTTCTTTGAAAGGGCTGACTGAAATTAGATATTCTGTCCTTTGCAACTTGGAGTCCTGACAGCTCCTTACTGTTCTTGGTTTCAGCTGCAATACCATGTACTGATTTAATCTAGTCCAGTACTCTTTTGGAACACCATGACCAAATTCTAGCTACCCTCATGGCAAACAAGTAACATTTGCTAAAAAGAAAAAAAAAAAAAAATCACTGGATGCAGGACACAATGCCTTTCTCCCCACCATGATCATGACAACTGTCCTTGCATAGCAAGACCCTGGCTTCAGGGTTCCTCAGCTCCCGAACTGGCCCCAGGCTCCACCTCAGCTCCACCCTCAGGAGTCCCAGAGCTACGTGAGGCCTCTAGTTCTGGGCAGTTGCCTCTGACTTGGACTTTGCTTCTCGGCCCGCTGACCCTCTTCTGAGATAGCCAGGGTACCATTTCAGTCCATTTTTCTCCCGGCCATTGGCTCTCTGATAGGCTTACTGCCGCTGCTGCTGCTGCTGCTGCTGCTGCTAAGTCGCTTCAGTCGTGTCCAACTCTGTGCGACCCCACAGACAGCAGCCCACCAGGCTCCCCTGTCCCTGGGATTCTCCAGGCAAGAACACTGGAGTGGGTTGCCATCTCCTTCTCCAGTGCATGAAAGTGAAAAGTGAAAGTGAAGTTGCTCAGTCATGTCCGACTCTTAGTGACCCCATGGACTGCAGCCTACCTGGCTCCTCTGTCCATGGATTTTCCAGGCAAGAGTACTGGAGTGGAGTGCCATTGCCTTCTCTGCTCCAATAGGCTTAGCTTTTCCTTGTTCATCAGCCAGGAGGAAGTCTCATCTCCCACAAGGCCAGGATGCATAAGCCCTAGAAGGCACTCAGTGTTTCTCATAAGGAGATGACTGGCCTGGACTGGAGATACTAAAGTTACAATGAATAACAAGCATCAGTCTTTCTTAATAAATAAAATGAGATCATTGAGCTGGAGATCACTCTGAGATTTCTTCTAGTTTTAAGATTCAAGAAGCTAGAGACACACCTTTTACAAGCCTACCACTAGTGTGATCCTGGAGGTCAGAGGACTCAGTAATCAATACACACTAGCTCAGTGGCCTCGGGACACAGCAGGAGCCTGTATCATATCCATCAAGCTGCCATATGGGGCCTCCACTCTGTCTACAAACTGATACACAGAATACAAAATATATTAAAAGTGAGTCGTGGGATATAAACCGCTATTCCAAAAGCTAACAACACAGAAATCAGGAAATGCACATTTTAAATATTCTCATTTTACATATTCATCCAAGTCCTCCATATGTGACCAGGATCCTAGAAACTATCCAAGGAGTTAAAAATGCTACTTACCACTGACTCACGCAACTTACGAGTAGCGGAAATCATAGTGGAGTCATTACCCCAAGTCGTTTCAGCAGTGTCCGACTCTGTGATACCCTCGACCACAGCCCGCCAGGCTCCTCTGCCCATGGGATTCTCCAGGCAAGAATACTGGAGCGGGTTGCTATGCTCTCCTCCAGGGGATCTTCCCCACCCAGGGATCGGCAGGCGTCTCTTAACATCTGCTTTGGCAGGCGGTTCTTTACCACTGGTGCCATCTGGGTAAGTGTTATCTGTCATTTATTACCACTGTCTGAGTGAACTCAAATAAAGCACCTTAATTTAGTCTAATGAAATTAAAGTTTTTTATAATGTTTTTCATTATAAAAAATAGAAAACAAAATATTTGAAGGCTATGAAGTCCTTAAATCTTACAAATATTTGAGAATTCTAAGTAGTTGTTGGAGAATTCATGGGCTGGTTATAGGAGACAGCAGTTTCATGGTATGGACTAAATGACTTTAGTTTTTTCCAATCTGTAGCCACTTCCAAGCAATTTTAATTTGTATCACTAGACCATGGCCCAGATGACCTCTTCTTTTAAAATTATACTTGTAAATGTTTATTTTTTTATCATGTTGGCAGTTAAAATTTAGGGTTCTGTAGACGGTTGGATTTGAGCTTCAGTTCCAGCCCCAAGATATATTAGTGATGTGATGTTGGGCAAGTTACTTAAATTCTCTCAACTCCAATTTCCTTGTCTATAAAAGGAGTATAATAAGTATAATAACATTAAATATTAAATAATATTTATTAATAATAAATTTCATTTGTATAATTTTTCTAATATATTTTATTTATATAAATAAATTATAATTAAATATTAAAAATTGAAGAATTAAATATTAAAGACCTCATAGAGTTGTAGTGAGGATTACAGGAGACAGTACAGTCACTGTTTACATCAACACCATCACCTCCATCACTGTATCCTCTAAGAGCGGTACTTATGAGTCACTGTGGGAAACAGAGAGAAAAGTCTTCTTTTCCTCGGAATAAAAAGAGCCCAACCCCAAGGAAACACACAAGGGCCATTCAAAACAGTATTTAGCAAAGGTCAGTATTTCTCTCCCGTAGCCCTTGGGGTGGGGGCTGTGCTGGGAGGGAGGGAGCGTGAGCGGGCCGCTCATCCGGCTGCGAGTTTATGGCGAACAGCAGGAGGCTGGGAGAAGAGACCTGGTGGTGTCCGCGGAGCTGCACAGATGCTGACTGTGGACCATGTGAGAGGGAAGAACCCCAGAGGCTCAGGACACACTCCCCCAGACACGGCACCTTGCATGTTGAACATGTGCAGCCCAGCAGAGGAGTTTGGGAAAACAGGAGAAGCAGGAAGCCCGCTCTGCTCCCCTCCCCTCCCCCCTCCTCCCTGAAACCCGCGGTAAAACCTTCCTGTGAGAGGTGCGCTCCCTACACGAGGTGCAGGTGCGGAGGAGCAGCCTCATCTCCCAAGACACAGGGAGGCAGAGGCGGCCCCAGCAGACAGGCCTCGCTCAGTCCCCTGGCCGCTGCCCTGACCTCACGCCCTCGAGCTGTGATATTCCTCCACCTCGGCCCAGCCGGCACCACACCAAGCACAGAAATATGCAGGTCTGCTTCCTCTGGTCTTGATTTCCTCATTCAGGCTCCACCTCCGGGAGAACATCGATCAAATAAATGTGCGTGCTCGCCTCTTGTTACTGTTCTTGTCACTTCAATTTTCACACTCAGCCAGGGACCCTAAAAGGGTAAAGGAAAGCCGCCTTCTCTCCTCCAGAAGAAACCAGACCAAAATAGAATAAAAGCCACTTGCTTGGGCTCAGGGTCACTACCCCCCTCCTTAAAGAAGAGACATCACAGGTTTCTATCAGAATTCACTACGTATCATCTGCAGTGTGTTGTTTAATGCTTTAAAGTTCATATATAGTCAGTGTCATATAGTTCTAATTTTAGAGACAGATTGGGTCATTCTTAATTTGTTTCTTGTAAGAACATCCTAAGATTAAAGAGGAAAAAATCTGAGTATAGTTACAGGTAAACAATCCAGCCTGATGAACTGGAGGTCTTCTGTCCTCCCAGAGTGGGCGAAACCAGGCACTACTTTGTTCCTGTTCTGAGGCAATGCACCTTACTATGACGCGAACTGCTTCATTCAGCTCTGAAATCAGGTGAATCCTATTTGTGACAATCAGATTAGAGTAACTCCTTCAGAAACACAATATGTAAAGCAGTGTCACATATCACTTCCTAGAAGGCCCCCAAGTACACAGAAACCTCCTAGCAAGCAGAAGTCTTATCCCGTTAATAAGTAATGAGGTAGGGGCTTTCCTGGAGGCTCAGTGGTAAAGAATTCACCTGCCAATGCAGGAGAAAGTGTAGTCACTCAGTCGTGTCCCACTCTTTGCGACCCTGTGGACTGTAGCCCACCACACTCCTCCATCCATGGGATTTTGCAGGCAAGAGTACTGGAGTGGGTTGCCATTTCCTTCTCCAGAGGATCTTCCTGACCCAGGGTTCGAACCCAGGTGTCCCACATTGTAGGGGGAACGCTTTACTGTCTGAGCCACCAGGGAAGCCGTGCAGGAGACATAGGTTCAATCCCTGATCTGGGATGATACCAAGTGCTTCAGAGCAACCAAGCCTGAACACCACAACTACTGAGCCTGCGCTCTAGAGCCTGGGGACGCAACTCCTGAGCCCAAGTGGCACAGCTGCTGAAACTGCCCCCTAAAGCCTGTGCTCCACCGCATGGGAAGCCACCGCCATGAGAAGCCTGCTCACCATAACTAGAGAGGAGCCCCTGCTCACTGCACCTGAGGAGAGCCCGGGCAGCAGCAAAGACCCAGCACGGCCGAAAATAAATAAACAAGACGAGTAATCAGGTGTCCCAACAAGTTTTCCCCAAGTAACAAAAACCAGAAACAACTTCCTGGAGCCGTGCAGAATCATCTTCGCCACCTTCACTGAACAGTCAGATGAAGGTGCAATTCCTGTACCCTAACCCAGACCATCCAGGAACCAGCGCTGTGTGGAGCTATCACGGCCCACGGAGCAGGCCGTCTCCCCTCCGGAGACCGAGGGAAAGCAGGCGCACCGTGCTGGGAGCCCCGGAGCTGCACATCCCGGGCACTCTTATCTGAACCCTCTGGAGGCCGCGCTGCAGACAGCACTGTGGTTGCCAACCCCCCACTGATCACTCCCTTCGGAGTAAAGAGTGAACAACGAGGATGGCAACAGTGTCACCAGCAGACGTTTGGGAGGGCTGATTATGCGCCAAGCACTAGCGTAACTGCTTCAGTCCATACTAAAACGTTCCATTTCCCCACAAGCCTGCAAGTAGGCAGTCAGGATACCCATCTTACAGATGTGGGCATTGGGACACTGGCCTGTTAAATAACACAGCCAGAGCCACAAGCTAGTGAGGGACAAGCAACGATTTTAAACTAAGCTATGTTACCCTAGAGCTCACTTTCTCAACCACCACTCTTACTGCCTCTTGGAAAAGTGAGGTGTACTGGCTTGTGTCCAATTTCCCCTGTTCCCAGACCTTCTTAGGGTTCTAAGCTTGCCTGTTATAAAGGAAAGGGAAAGAGGAGGAACAAGGACCAGGAAGCTGTGAGGAGAGAGAAACAGGACTGATTGAACAAGCAAGCCTGTTGTTTAATTTCTACACCTGCTAAATATAGCCCTTCTTTCTTCAAATTTTTTTTACAGGAGAACAGAATACATTTGACTGACAGTTGAGAGAAAGGACAAGAGCAAGTAAGTTGTTATCTGTAGATCAGTGCACAAGTATGAGGTATTTTCGCAGTGTTTGAAGCCGTAAGAAATTCTGTGAAAGAAATCCTTCACAAAGGCTAGCTCGCTGAAAGTCTGTTAACTCTTTGCAGCTTCTGGCACTTTTACCACAAAGTATTGAATCTTCATGTGCCACTCTTGTTGCTTAATCCCTAAGTCGTGTCCAACTCTTACACAATCCCAGAGAGCCCACCAGGCTCCTCTGTCCATGGGATTTCCCAGGCAAGAATACTAGAGTAGGCTGCATTCCCTTCTCCAGGAGATCTTCCCATCTCCGGGATGGAACCATGTCTCCTGCATCTCCTGAATCGGCAGGTGGATTCTTTACCACTGAGTCACCTGGGGAGCCCCACGCGTCACTATCACCAAGGGTCTAATTAAGGCATGAATGGTGGTCCAGGAGACGATGCAGAGAGCATGCTCCAGTTAAGAGAATGAGAACAAGGACGTTTCCTCCTGTATCTGGCACGTGTGTGGAACACCCCTTCCTCCCAGGAATGAGTGCTGGGGATACCAGAGGACCCCTAGCCTTAGGAGCTTATTGCCTAGCGTAGGGGTCTGCAAACTTCCACCTCTTTTAGGCTATGCCGGTCATGAAAGCTCTGTCCCAACTACTCAACTCTGCCTGGCAGCGTGAAAGCAGCTGTGAAAGTGACGGTGAGTCTCTCAGTCGTGCCCAGCTCTTTGCGACCCCAAGGACTATGCAGTCGACGGGATTCTCCAGGCCAGAATACTGGGGTGGGTAGCCGTTCCCTTCTCCAGGGGATCCTCCCAACCCAGGGGTCGAACCCAGGTCTCCCACATTGCAGGTGGATTCCTTACCAGATCAGCCACAGGGAAGCCCAAGCAAAAGAGCTATAGATAGTATGTAAGTGAATGGATGCAGCTGCATCACAATAAAACTGTTAAAGAAAAAAAAGTAACTGGCTATATTTGAGCCACAGACCACAGTCTGCAAACTATTGTACCTAGACACCTAAAGAAGAACTTATGGGGAAAAAACAACCTCTGTGTTATTTCGTGTTTAGATCTGCTTGCTACCTTCATCCCTGAACAACTTTTATCTGGGTGTGAACTCTCTGGATCCCACTTAGCTCGTGGAGTGTTTGGAGCTGCTATGCCACTGTCTGTGAGCGCTGGCTGTGGCTGGGGTGTCTTCATCCTTGAAGTTGATTCTTCATCCTTGAAGTCCAGGAATCTTGTTAGGATATGGCTTAGTGATCCCAACATAAAAGGCTTTGTTTTCCACAAGAGATTTTAGCTCCTTTATAGTTATTGATGTGATAAGTATCTTTGTCATCTTATTTTATATCATACTTTCTTTTCTGGTTTCAAAACTTCCTTTAACCATCTCGTGTTTTGCTTTGTGTTGTCTGCTTCTTCTTATCCTAGTAGCATACATAGTTTTATCCAATTGGGTTTCTTTTATGATCACAATTTATACTGTATCTGCTAAATCTGTAAACAGTGATGAATTTAATATATTATCCTTTCTCCTCCTTTCACTTCCATCATCCAATTACTCAATCAAGTAATGTCACAAATACCTTTATAATATTCATTTATATGATGGCTTAATATTTACTATTTAGTATTTTCTTCCAATTTTTGTGCTGAAGTCCTATTTGATATCTTCTTTTTTCCTACTTTTCTCTGAGTTTATACATTTCTGTTTCATGTTCCAGTTACACAGCGGTAATACAATTAAATTGAATTAATTTGTGTTAGAAAAATTGGGAGGCCTGGGTTGTTTAGATTTCCTGTTCCAGGTATATTTGAATATTGTGTGTGTGTGTGTGTGTGTGTGTCCCTCACCCCTAATGGAGATAGACAACTACAGGGGTTTTTGCAATGCAAAGACTTTTCCCTCCTCCACCACCACAGACAGCTTCTTGTAAACAAGGCTCACCTATGTGATTCTTCATGTAACCTCAGCTCCTCTGTCAACTGGAAAAAATCTAGACGAGGTCTTGGGAGCTCTGGCAACTGTCGAGATGTAGATTTTTCACCTGCAGGCGCTCTCACCTGGAGATGACTTGTTTCTGGCTCTTTTGAGCTGTGACATTTCTCTGTGCTTCTTGCGCATCCCTTTCCTGGACCCACTGCTTTTGGCAGCCCCTCCATCAGCTTTTCAATTTGGAATTTTTGCTGCCCTTTAGTTTTGCTAAAAAGGGAGTTTGTGTTTACATTTTTCATTTACCTTTTCATTTTTGAGAACAATGTATGAAAATCCCTTTTTCTTTGCATACTCTCAATAGTTATTTATATCAATAAGTTCTGATTTATACTTCCCTTTCAGTCTTGAGATAATTTCCTTTTTTGCAAAATGATGTCATGAAGACATGGGCAGAGAGAGTCAGAAACAAAAGTCTTGGTATCAGATGACTTTCCATATGGAGTTGTGGGAGCATTTGCTCAGCAAATACTTTTTCAGGTACTTAATATATATGCAGAGTACATCATGTGAAATGCCAGGGCTAGATGACTCACAAGCTGGAATCAAGATTGCCAGGAGAAATATCAACAACCTCAAATATGCAGATGATACCACTTTAATGGCAGAAAGTGAAGAGGAATTCAAGAGCCTCTAGACAAGGGTGAAAGAGGAGAGTGAAAAAGCTCTGAAAAACATCCAAAATCGAAAATCATGGCATCCGGTCCTATCACTTTATGGCAAACAGATAGGGAAAAGTGAAAACAGCGACAGATTTTATTTTCTTGGAATCCAAAATCACTGCAGATGGTGACTGCAGACATGAAATTAAAAGACGATTGCTCCTTGGAAGAAAAACTATGACAAACCTAGACAATATATTGAAAAGCAGAGACATCACTTTGCTGACAAAGGTCTGTATTCAAGGTTATGGTTTTTCCAGTAGTCATGTAGAGATGTGAGAGCTGGACCATAAAGAAGGCTAAGCGCCAAAGAATTGATGCTTTTGAACTGTGGTGCTAGAGAAGATGCCTGAGAGCCCTTTGGACTTCAAGGAGATCAAATCAGTCCATACTATAGGAAATAAACCCTGAATATTCATTGGAAGAACTGACGCTGAAGCTGAAGCGCCAATCCTTTGGCCACCTGGTGCAAAGAACTGACTCATTTGAAAAGACCCTGATGCTGGGAAAGTCTGAGGTCAGGAGGAGAAGGGGATGACAGAGGATGAGGTGGTTGGATGACATCACCAACTCAATGGACATGAGTTTGAGCAAACTCCAGGAGATAGTGAAGAACAGAAAAGCCTCGCGTGCTGCAGTCTATGGGGTCACAAAGAGTTGGACACGACTTAGTGACTGAATGGTGAACAATAACTCTATGTGCAAAAACTGTGCAAGGCAATGGTAAAATTTTAAGATATAAAAATATGCCCACAAAAGCACACTCTCCAGATGGGGATCAACTGTTGCCCAATATCTCTATTTAGAAAGGCCTAGAATCTGCTTCCTTATAATGTGTGACTTCTTGAAACCTCAGTTTTCTTATCTAAAAAATGGTTTTGATGATACTACCTACCCTTGTGACTGTTGTGAAAAGTATACAAGTTGATCCCAGTTTTTATATATGAAAGTAGTAGGCAATATTAATAAGATTAGACTGGTAGGTCAAGGCCAGAATGGAGAATGGAGAACTTGAAGATCTCATCAAGAAATTTCATCTTTAGACTATGGGTTCCCTGCAGATAATGATATGATGAAAATGGTGCTTAAGGAAGATTTTCTGGTCAGTCATTAATCTGCAGATAAATGAGGCAATGAAGAGGCTAACAGCAGAAAGGCTGGGTAGGAGGTAGATCAGTTAGATGTTTCTTCTACACAGCAGCCACTGAGATGTCGTAAGGGAAATAGCATTGGCACTGACCAGGAAGAGGCATCTAAGTCATCACAAGAGATGCTGGCTGTAAACCACCCTTACCTCTGCACCAGAGCTGAATGGCAGCCCTACCCGAGTGAGAGAGTCCACTCCTGAAAGTGCTATTAACTCACATAAAAGGAAGATGCTTCCAGAGTTGGTTAATTGTGCCACTAGTCGAAATGCCAGGGCCCACTCACGTCCCTCAGAGCCTGCCCTTCTGTACCCCTGGATCTAAGGGGGCCTCTGGCGGCAGCCTCTCTCTGTCCCTGGGGCTGTCTCCTCCCATGTGGAGGGAGGTGACATCTGGGGACAGTGTTTTGCAATGCCTCAGGAGGTTGATGGACAGAATTCAGGCTTACTCACCTCCTAGGAAGGACAACTCTGAGATGCGGCCTACACTTCATCCCCAAGGCCCCAGCAGGACTGAGGCTCAGTGATCAGGAGTGAAGCCTTCTCATTAAGGCATAGCACGCTGACTGCCTTCCTCTCCTTGCGATTCCTCACTTCCCTACAGACGCTGCCTGAGATCACTCCCAAGCAAACTTCTTGAACGTAAATATTTTTCTCAGAATGGTCTTCTTGAGGAGACTGTATATATAGACTTTCAACCTGGGGTTTGTCCAAAAGACATTCTTCTCAATTTAATAGAGAAGAAAATACCTTTCAGAAGGCCCACAAGCCTTCCCCACACACGTCAGTGGCCCACAATGGGGTCACACGTCCCTGCCCAAATGTACTCACACAGAGAATGCAGTGAGCACGATGGGTGCCACACAGCAGACGCTTGGGCACCACTGGGGTCAGGCGACCAAGGACATGCGCCTCTGGGTGAGAGCCACAGTCTTCCTGGAAAAGGCTTCCCTCGTAAGTGGGCACAAGCAATGACAGTGTCCGCCGTCATTGTTTCACTGCCCTGGCACAGAAAACCTGCATCTGAATCCTGGACTGATTTATCACCCAGTGAGTTCTGAGCTTTTCATCTTCCTTTAGAGAAATAAGAAGTTTTAGCCTTCAACTCTGCGAAGAATCTACCATGAGTTTGACGTGCACATTTCTACTGCAACGGGCTTAATACATCTTCATGGCCCATATTAGGAATAACACTTTCCGTAATGATTCCCTTCATTGATCTGAGTGCTCAGACCTACATTAGAACCACTTAGGAGTAGCTGTGCCACACGCCAGCCCTTGATTATACAGCAAAGTATTGAATATCCCCACATGCGTCCACAGCTTCACACCTAACATAGGTGTAGAATGGTTGCCTAGAAGGCACTTATTCTTATCCGGTCTTTGCAGCCAAGACACCTAATGATCAATAACTTGGGCCACAAAGGGTCTTTGGAAAGACCCTTTGAATCTAGAGTTTATTCTTGTTTTGTATGAAAGTTTCCTCACCAGACTTCTCATCACAGCCAGGAGCTGGTTCCAGGCACACCTTTTGCCTCAGCGTGGGACCCTTGCTGCCATTTTGCTCCCTTAACTTTCCCTAGACCCCAGGCAGCAGAATGGTTCACCGAGATTATCTGCCAAAGGGGAAACCCTTCTGAGGAGGTCACAGAGCGAGAACTCCCCCCTCCGCTGGGACTGTCAAACACCTCATGGCAGACAGGGGAAGAGAAAGGAGAGTGTTTGGGACCCGGAGCTGTCCCTTCAGTGTGGACCAGAGGCCAGAGGCCGGTGCTGTCAGCCATGTGCCGAGCACAGAGGGATGGAGTTTGCCTTCAGTTGGGGCTTTTATCTTTGTTGGCATGGAAATAAATTGGTTCCACTTTTTATTTCCTCTGTAAACGTCCTTTAAATTCTAACAAGCTAATGGAGCCAATTTCTTTCGCCACCCCAATCCAAGTCCATTAACCCCACCCTACTTTTCATCATAACCTGTGCCCCTTTCCAAGCCAAGCAATCATTCACGTTAAGTCTGTCCTGTAGGAGGAAAAATTCAAAGGTGCCTGACAGTTCCTGCTTGAGACAGATTCAGGGAGGATGTCAGGCAGCTGAGTGCTTCAGAGACTGCTTGTCAATCTTGGCCTTTGGGCTGACATCCAGGAAAACGGGCCATTAGCAGGAAGCCATCTTTTGACCTTCACTAATGGCGGGTGCTACCGAAGCGGGAGGCATGGTGAGCCCCATCCCTGGAAAAAAATGCAGAAGGCCCTCCACGAAGGAAAAAGAAGCAGTGGAAGCTTCCAGTTTCTGTCTCCCTGAAGAGGCAGGCACTGCACAGAGAAAGACTTAAACTATTCTGAAGCTTATTCTCAACGCTGTGTTACCCTACATTTGTTATTTTATCTCCCTGTTTTGGGATGATATTAATAGGAAAGCCCAATATGGAAGACACTTGTGGTTCCAAATCAGGAAATGGAGTGAGACAGAGCAGAAGGTCTGGGTCCCACCAACAGCTGGTTTCAGGGGGAACGGAAACCAATGAACATAGTGAGGAACAGTAGCTTTAGGAAGAGACAAAGTCAAACTGGGGGATTTCAGAAAGAAAAGGCAAGTGGAAGAAGATGTCCTTGACCCAAGACAGGTCTACAGAAGTCAGACCAAAGCCAGAACTCTAGGAAGCACTGTGTTACCAGGAGCTGCATGGGTTTTTAAGTCTGGATCTCTACCATCCAAAATGCTGACCACTCACCACGTCACTACTGAACTCCTGAAACGTGGCTGCTCAGAATTGAGATATACATTCAATTTTGGAGACATATATATATATATATATATATATATATATATTTGTTGCTCATTAGTTTTTTTATACTGCATGCTGAAATGACCACAACTGTAATATACTAGGTTAAATAAGACATTATGAAAATTAATCCCCCTTGTTTCTTTTCACCCATTTACACATATGCAGTCCATATCGCTATCTACTGAACACCACTTGTCTGTGCAGCCAGAGCAAAAGCTGCCCCACTTTGAGCAACACAAGACTGGAAACACATATATTCCATTCCCATGGACTCAAGCATGTCTGAGAGCTGTTTCAGACAATGACTAATTGACTAGGAGAGAACTAATGTTGCTTGCTTAATTCCAGACCAAAACCTCCAGGACATGGGACAGGAAGCAGGCAACCATTTAAATTATAAACTAGCCACATAGAAACGTCACCAAACTCTCAGTTCCCAGAATATATGGATAAAGGTCACACTCCGAAGCTGATTTTACAGGAGGAAGACCCCCGCCAGATGAAAACTGCTGACCACAAGCACTCAGACACCAGATTGTTTATTTTTTTTTTTAATTTTAGTTTTTTATTTTTTAAATTTTAAAATCTTTAATTCTTACATGCATTCCCAAACATGAACCCCCCTCCCACCTCCCTCCCCATAACAACTTTCTGGGTCATCCCCATGCACCAGCCCCAAGCATGCTGCATCCTGCGTCAGACATAGACTGGCGATTCAATTCACATGATAGTATACATGTTAGAATGTCATTCTCCCAAATCATCCCACCCTCTCCCTCTCCCTCTGAGTCCAAAAGTCCGTTATACACATCTGTGTCTCTTTCCCTGTCTTGCATACAGGGTCGTCATTGCCATCTTCCTAAATTCCATATATATGTGTTAGTATACTGTATTGGTGTTTTTCTTTCTGGCTTACTTCACTCTGTATAATCGGCTCCAGTTTCATCCATCTCATCAGAACTGATTCAAATGAATTCTTTTTAACGGCTGAGTAATACTCCATTGTGTATATGTACCACAGCTTTCTTATCCATTCATCTGCTGATGGACATCTAGGTTGTTTCCATGTCCTGGCTATTATAAACAGTGCTGCGATGAACATTGGGGTACATGTGTCTCTTTCAATTCTGGTTTCCTCGGTGTGTATGCCCAGCAGTGGGATTGCAGATTGTTTAAAACCAAAGATGGGTGATGCTCAAAACTTTACTTTGATGCCAACCAATGGGAGAATTGTGCACACGCTGATCAAGCACACTGCAGCCCCTCCCTCATATTGCCATTAAAGCCTTTGTCTCCTGGGGATTTCCCTGGTGCTCCAGTGGTTAAGAATCTGCCTTCTAATGCAGGGGATGTGCATTCCATCCCTGGTCAGGGAACAAAAATCCCATATCCCTTGGCGCAGCTAAGCATCTGCACCACAATGAAGACCCAGTGCAGCCAAACAAACGAACCAAAATAACCCTGGTCTCCTAACCAGTACCTTGGAGATGGTCTGAGGACGTATCCACCATCTTCCCAGGTTGCTGGTCTCCTAAATGAAGCAACTTTGCCTTCTCCACCAACACTCATCTCCTGAGTATAGGTCTTTCCAGCGGTGAGCAGCTGAATTTGGTTTCAGCACATTCAGACAAAGGGGCACAGAATTTCACAACTCTGGGTGGGGAAGGTCATCTGTGGAAGTGTGCCCTCCTCCTCCGGACCCCAGAGCATCATGCTCGCATGAGAAGCACTGGTACCAGCCTCAGCAAGGCTATCAGGCTGGAGGGTTTGGGCCTGTCTGCCAGCCAGGAGCACAAGCGTGCCTTTCATTTCAAGCATTAACTCCTCCCTTTGCCTCCAGAAAACAGTCACCTTTGGGGGGTGCTGACCACACAGGAAGCAGGAAAAGGTGTCAGTTCCCTTCTCTGCCCCAGTTTTTTCAGCTTTTGTTTTGAGCTCCACTGGGTCATGGAAATTTGCATCTTCTTGCTGCCCTGACTCAGCCCAGCAGTCTATTTCAATAAGCCGGCCATCGGGTGTGCCAGCAGCCTCGCCTCTGCACTGGAGCACCAGCTCAAAATCATTTCATTACTCACGGTTGGGAGGCAATCTGAATACTCTGGAAGCCAAGTTTGTTCTATTTACTCAAGTACTGAGGTTTTTCTTTATCCTATTGACTTATTACTGGGATTTGCAGAACATTTTGTGAATTCTGGTTGATCAGTAGGTTTTGATTTTAAAAAGTCTTATTTTTTCAGTTGTGTTTTACTTCTTTAAGAAAACCCATTCATCTGGTTAACAAAAATGAGTGATTCATACAAAGCACAAGCACTTTTTTCATGCCCTCAATGAACTCCCAGACTAATTGAGTGGGATAGATTTGTTTTTTAAAAAATTACAGAGACCATGAGAGAAATCTATACAGAACAAGGAGGTATATAATGGAAGGAGTGATCAGTTTTCCTCTGGAGAGATAAGAAAAGGTTCTAAGGGTCTTTGAGTTCAGACGCCCCCTCCTCCAACACACACATACACACACACACACACACACACACTCCTCCCCCAAGTGTGAGATCCAAATTAGCATATCTAAATGCCTCCAGACATTTCCACTTGCATGCCTCAGAACGTCTCAAACATAACATATATAATATGTATTTCACTTTTTTCAAAGAAGCCATCCCTTCCCTGCCACCCACAGCCCCTTCAATTTCCCCATCTCAATGAATGGCCTCACTAACAACTCAGTTCTAACCCTCCATCTGTGGGTCACTCTCGGCTCCTTGCTCTTCCTCCATACCGCTCAACCAGCCCACCTGGGAATTCTGTCAGTTCACCGTCATCTCTCACCCAGGGTTAAGGCGGCTGACCCCATACGCACTCACTTCCTCCATGGCTTTCCCTTAAATTCTAAGTGCTAGGCAGCAACATACATGAATTTCTACAGACATAAATCAGCTCTTGTCACTTGCCTGCTTATGCCTATCAATGGATCTTTACTTAATTCCAAACACTTATCTTAGAATCTGTAAAGATGTCTTAAATAGGACACAAAAACCGCTAGTGGTACAGAACCTGCCTGCCAATGCAGGAGACGTAAGAGACATGTGTTCGATCCCTGGGTTGGGAAGATCCCCTGGAGGAGGGCACAGCAACCCACTCCGGTATTCTTGCCTGGGGAATCCCATGGACAGAGGAGCCTGGCAGGCTACAGTCCATAGGGTCGTAAAGATTCATACATGACTGAAGTGACTCAGCACGTACAATGAAGGGAAATTAGATAAATCGAATTATGTTGAAATTAACAACTTTCAATCATCAAACAGAATTAATTGAAAAGGCAACCCATTGAGCAACAGATGGTATTTACAAAACACATACCTGACAAAGGACTCATATTTAAATATAAAAGGGCTCAGACAAATAAGAAAATTAGAAACTACTCTGTAGAAAAATGAGCCAAATATTTGACAAGAGAGAACATCCACATGGTCAACCTACATATGAAAAGGGCTCAGCTCACTCATCAAGTCTCAGTGCAAGACCACTGCATCCGTCAGGATGGCTGAAGGGAACAAGGCGTATGGAATAACATCCAGCGTTAGAGCAGGTATGGAGCAACCGGAATGCTCACCCTCTTCTGGGGACAGCGTGACTTGGTACAAAATGGCAGGAAAACTATCTGGCAGTTTCCACGAGAGCTGAGCATATGCACGCCCTATGCTCCATCAGGCCTACCCTCAGCTACACACATCCGCACACCCCCCCAAAATCGACGTATGCATGTGAACGTGCCGAATTGCTTCAGTCATGTCCGACTGTTTGCAACCCCCCAGACTCCTCAGTATGTATACATGCATAGGGCTTGCCAGGGCCATGCATACGTACATACACCTGAAGACAGCTACAAGACCACTGTCAGCAGCACTACTCATAAATAAGCCCCAGAAGGAAATTAACCAAAGGCCCACTAATGGCGGATGAATAAGTAAATCTCAGTTTAGTCATATAATGGATTATTCAACAGCAATGAAAATTATTTAAATCACAGGAAATACATGGTTGAATTTCAAGGTCATACTGAACAAGAGACAGCAAAAGAGTGCTCACGCATGACTTGTTTGCGCTACATTCAAAAGCAGGCAAAGCTGACGAGGGCAATCAGAAGTCTGCTAAGCGCTTCTCTGGGCAGGAGGGAGTCCATGATGACTGGAAAGGGGTCAAGGGGTGCTCTGGCTGCGGGCTGCGTTCCGTTTCCTGATTTGAATGTTGGTTACACAGCTAGGTTTTGTGTGACAAAATTTATAAAAATTGTACTATGGTTTATGTACTTTTCTCCGTGTACCTCAAACTTTAATAAAAGTTTTTAAAAATTCACATTTCCAATCACAGCCCGAGGCCCCAGCCTGTCTCCAAGCTCACCCCAAGGCCCTTCTCCCCAGCTTCACCAGCTCCCACCCAGGGCTTCTCTTCAGCCTCAGTACCCTGTTCATCCTGCTCCCTCCCTGGGTGGTCTCCCCTCGCCCTTCACCGGCTGGTTCGCGTTCTCCCGGGCACCTAAGCTTGGGTGCCTCCTCTTCCTGGTCACCATGCCAGCAGGTCTCCATCTGATATTTTCTACCGCAAGCCTCTGTCTCCTCCTTCCACAGCACCTATCACACTTTCGAACAAACAAATCTTTAAAAAAGTGTTGTCCAGGTGAACAAAAAAAAGGAGCAGACACATAACACTGAATTTCCCAAACTGGTACAGAAAGAAAGGAAACGAGGTCAGGACGGAGGGCATCTGTCTCCAGCAGGGCCTCTGTGATGTGCTTACTAGGAGTGATTAGATACTGCTGCAACCTCGCAACGCATCTCAAGCTTTCAAAGTTGCTTCTGTGGTTGATTGGTGGGTAACTCTCTCCCCAGGCTTTTTTCCTGCCTGGAAAGAAACCTAATGAAAGACAAAGTAATAGGCACTGCCTGCAAACACACTGGTCAAAACACTGCACTTAAATGATCGTGCTCTGCTGGTGTCCTCAGGAAATGGAAGCCCTTCAGAAAACTCACCATTACTCTGTCAGGTAGAATATCCCTGCACCCTCCACAGGCACTGGGACAATTTTCCTTTCCTACTAAGGTGTTCCTTTCTGACTCCAGTGTCCTCAGCAGGTGAGAGCAAGGTTTCTGAAAGTGAAACGATGCCTTGAGTTCATGTGTCTTTCACTTGAGCCCTCCTTTGTAAGCTGCTGAGAGCTGTGTGATGGCCTCACCTTAGCAGAACTACCTGTTGACTGGCGTTCTTGACAACTTGTGCCTGTGGAAGGGATGGGTCAGCAAATCCAGCTGAAATGAGAAAGCAGTGATTTTTATGACTGGTACAAGTCGTCTGATGGGAAATCACAGGGCATACAGAGCATTCCACACACACTCTTAACATGCTTCCCATGATCCACATGGCTTTATTGGTGAAAGCATTTACAAGTGAGCATACTGTACTTGTATTATTATTTCCAATTCCCCATTAGAGAAACTGAGCTGAGTCTGCAGTTTCTGATAAAGGCAGAGTCCATTTCTCAAGCACTGGTGTGGGACTCAGCTAAGCCACTTAACTTTCGCCAGCTGGGTGTGGGTGGCATTGTAACACCTCCGGGCATAGACCTTAGGAGGCAGCATGCTTTTCTCCACCTGCTCACACTGTGCAGCCGTGAGAAGAGCACGGGTCAGGAGGTCCACCGGTGCAAGGAGGACGAGAGACATGGAAAACACCTGGGCCCAACCCACAGCTTCAAGGCAAGTTCCAGCAGCAAGGCCTCGGTCAACCTCAGCCCCCAGCCAACACACAGGTGCATGAGTGAGAAGACCAACTCTGTTTCCACACTGAGTTTGGGTGGTTTTTCAGTTAGGAGTTGTGTGGAAAAAGAAAACTGATACAACAAAAATCAGCCTACTTATGACTCGGCGCTCTCCTACTGCCCCTAATGGAGAGTCAACGTCACCTTCCCCTTCCACGAGGTCAGCAGCAACTCTCGCAGAAGGAGTCCTCTCAGACCAGTGACGAATGACTGTGCGTCCACGATGCGCCAAGCGCTGAGGACACCAGGAGGACTCTCAGAGGCTCTCATCCTGGAAGAGCACGTGTCCTGTGATTAATAACTGCGCGTCCACGATGCGCCAAGCGCTGAGAACACCGGGAGGACCCTCAGAGGCTCTCATCCTGGAAGAGCACGTGTCCTGCATGGGACACGGACACCCAGAAAACCACACCTGAAAAATCATAGGATTCTAAGATGGGCACTGGGTTGCCTTCCCAGCCCAGGGCTGATGAGTGATAACTCCACTGACCCAGAGAGAGAATATTTCACAGAGAGAAGACCACACGCTGAGGAGGTGCAGGGCCCATGATGGGCCAGGAGGCAGGCATGGGGCCACTACTGTGCAGAGGGACCAGCCCAGTGACGAGTCCCTCCAGTCCTCAGACAGCGGCTGGATGGCATGCGGGGCAGCTCCATACAAACCAACAGGAAGTGAGTGTCTCCTGGCCCTAGGAATCTACCTCCTCCAGACTGGGAAACAAGATCTGGCTTACACCGTCAACTTGTACAGAACCAAACAGCAGTAACCTATAACATCATTGAACATAATTGTCTTCTTTTTTTTTTAACAAATATACATATTTGAGGTATGCTTTATTCACCATAAACTTCACCTGTCTTAAATATAAATTCAACAATTTTTTGTGAATTCACAGAGTTATGCAACCAGGACCAGAAATTAATACTAGCACACTTCCATCAGCCCAATAAAGATCTGCTCTGTCCATCTGCAGTCACTTCTGGTTCCCATTCCTGGCTTTGGGCAGCTGCCAATCGACTTTCTCTCCCTACCTATGGCCTTTACTGGCAATTTCATATAAACAGAATCTTATAATAATGTGGCCTTTTGCATTTGGTTCTTTCACTCAGCATGTTTCTGGGGTTCATCCATGTTTTAGCATGATGCATTGATGCATTTTGTTTTTTAAGGAAATTAGTTTCCTTTTCCAATTTCACTCCTGCCCAACAAAAATAGAATTAGAACATTACACATATTTATAACTTCAGTTTCCTCAGCAATCAGGCCCAGGGAGGCGAGTGCCTACAAGAAACGGAGAAAACACTGATCGAAGTAGAAGGGAGATCTATTCTCCACTTCCATATCCCTCATCACACTGGCCAAGACGGAATCCAAATCTCCAGCCACACAGACAGCATCGGAGTCATCATTACTCCTCTGGGAATATGGTGACCATTACGTATTTCCCTGACCACAGAGGACAAGCTTCTCGGGCTACTCTGATGCTGACTTGCTCTCTGTATGTGTCTCTCTCTGTTTCACTGACTCTTTCTCATGGAAACAGACACACTAAGTGAGTGAGGGAGTGTGTGTGTGTGTGTGTGTGTGTGTGTGTGTGTGTACAGACACACTAAGTGAGTGAGTGAGGGAGTGTGTGTGTGTGTGTGTGTGTGTGTGTGTGTGTGTGTGTGTGTGTCCTTCCCCCTTTATTGGTTCTCCAACTTGTTCACTCTGACTTTTGGAACTTCAGTGAGATGGGATCTTATCCAAATAGGACTACAGGCCAAGACCGGAAAAATTATCTTACCACATTTCAGTTTCAGTTCAGTCGCTCAGTCGTGTCCGACTCTTTGCGACCCCATGAACCGCAGCACGCCAGGCCTCCCTGTCCATCACCAACTCCCAGAGTCCACCCAAACTCATGTACATTGAGTCAGTGATGCCATCCAACCATCCCATCCTCTGTCCTCCGCTTCTCCTCCCATCTTCAATCTTTCCCAGCATCAGGGTCTTTTCAAATGAGTCAGCTCTTCACATCAGGTGGCCAAAGGATTGGAGTTTCAGCTTCGACATCAGTCCTTCCAATGAACACCCAGGGCTGATCTCCTTCAGAATGGACTGGTTGGATCTCCTTGTAGTCCAAGGGACTCTCAAGAGTCTTCTCTAACACCACAGTTCAAAAGCATCAATTCTTGGGTGCTCAGCTTTCTTTATAGTCCAACTCTCACATCCATACATGACTACTGGAAAAACTATAGCCTTGATTAGACGGACCTTTGTTGACAAAGTAATGTCTCTGCTTTTTAATATGCTGTCTAGGTTGGTCATAACTTTCCTTCCAAGGAGTAAGTGTCTTAATTTCATGGCTGCAATCACCATCTGCAGTGATTTTGGAGCCCCAAAAAATAAATCTACCACATGGAAGACTGTAAAATCCAATCATCAAAGTCATGATTTGCAAACAGAAACCAACAGAAAAAGGACAACTGATCTCAATATGTTTGTTTGGTAAATATTAAGCATTTCAGTCGGGCAGTCCAGAAAGGACACATTTCTATATGGTTGTTTATTACTTCCATCAGTGAGACTGGGTCAAACCAGGTCACAATTTAAGGAGGCTGTTCCTTTTATAAAATCATGAAGAGAATCATGTAAGCCTTGCATAAAATAGAATTCGGGTGTGTAATCAGCCAAGGGAGTGGCCCAACCTACTTGAGAAGGATGAACAGTCCTATGGACCAGCTGAATCACCAAGCGCACACTGCCACACACAATTGCTGCCAGTATCCTATGCCCAATGCACACGGTCTGATTTTCATGGCAGCTTCACGACCCCTATTACATGGCACATCTGTCCTGCATGCTGAGGCCACCTATGACATCACCACAGTCAGCTGAGAGACACTGCCACGAAAACCATTTCCACACAAGGAGGCTGCGACTGTGCCAAGCCTTATTGGCAAGGGGAAGGGATCTGGCAATGCTTTGGCAGCGAGTTTGAATCCAAAGCAATCTGGAGAAGGAGAAAGCAAGGTTTAAATTAAAGAGAACTGAACAGAACAGAGAAAAGGAGAAGATGAAGCCTTGTAACTGTGATAAATCCTTCCAATTCAAGGGCAAGGAATAGTGGATGGGAGAAGCTGGAAACAAAACAAAACCTCCACATGCATTCGAGTCACCCACACTCATCTGGTAGAAAACAGGATGTAAAGAACACAGAGGATGCTGCCGAGGGACCTTACGCCACCCACCTCTCCACTCCCACTGCCTGAGGCTTTTAGGTAAAGCCAGGGCTACTCGAGTCACCCCACATGACCAAAACGTGGACCTCTATGGAAAGCGTGGAGTTAACCACACCCCTTGGTCCATGGGACATTATCACGATCGATCTGGACAAGAGCCTACTCCTGCTTCATTTGCCCACACTTCTGATGACTTTTCTTTTTCCCGTCTCCCTCCCCATCAGCAGCCATTTTCCTGGGTTGGGTCCATGCTATAAATAAATGCTGCTATTTCTCTTATGTGTAATGTGACACACCTCATTATGCCTCCTTCCAACCTCTACTAAGCTCTAGCTGCTTAATTTTTTTTATTTATTTAAACTAAAAAACTACAGTTCATCCATTACCCCTGACCCATTTCCCACCTTACAACCATCATTCTGTTTGCTGTATCTGTGAACTTAGTTCTCCTTTTTGTATTTATAGATTTTTTTCTAGATTACACATATGCAAGATGATACAGTATTTGTCTTTCTCTGATTTATTTTATTTAGCATAATGCCCTCCAGGTCCCTTCACGATGTCATGAATGGCAAGATTTCGCCCTTTTCTGTGTCTGAATAGTATTTCATTGCATGCATGAGTGTGTGTGTGTAAATCACAATTTCTTTATTGATTTATCCATCAATGGACACTTAGTTGCGTCTGTATCTTGGCTGTTGTAAATAATGCTACAATGAATGGGAGAGCATGTCTCTTTTCGAATTAGTGCTTTTGTTTTCCTCAGATAAATACCCAGCAGTGGGACCGAATCATATGGCAGTTCTAGGTTTGATTTGTTGAGGACCCTCCATACTATTTCTATAGTGGTTGCACCAATTTATATTCCCACCAACAGTGTTGGAGGGTTCCCTTTTCTCCAATCCTTGCCAACACCTGTAATTTCTTGTCTTTTTGAAAACAGTCATTTTGACAGGTGTGAGATGATACACTCAGCAGAATAGCAACACTACCTCACTGCTGTTTTGATTTTCATTTCCCTGATGATTAATTATGCTGATCATCTTTTCGTGTGCCTGCTGGCCATCTGTAAGTCTTCCTTGGAAAAATGTCTTTTCAGATCTTCTGTCCATTTTTTAATCAGATTGCTTGGTTTTCTACTTTGGAGTTGTATGAGTGTTTTATATACTTTGGATATTAGCACTAATTTCTTAAATGTCCTCACTGTTATAGACAGCTCAAGTCCATTTCTGCTATTCATGTATGCAAAACCACGTTTTGCCCACACGTTCCTTGGATGGTGGAATCACTTCCAACTCCTCACCTCCACAAACGAACTGGGATGATGAGATCTCTACACACCTCCTGTAGACCAGGGTGGGTATTTTTTGAGCTATACTCCCAAAAGCAGACTACAAGTAGATGTCACACCACCAAGAATGCTGAAACTCTCCAGGATGGCTGTGAGGGCCTACAAGATCCCCACGTCTCCCCTGTCCAGATTTTCTATATTTTGCCAACCTGAAAAGTGAAAGTGTTAGTTGCTCAGTGGTGTCCAACTCTTTGTGACCCTGTGGAATATGTAGCCCACTAGGCTTTTCTGTCCATGGAATTCTCCAGGCAAGAATACTGGAGTGGGTAGCCATTCCCTTCTCCAGGGGATCTTCCTGACCCAGGGATCATATCTGGGTCTCCTGCATGACAGGCAGATTCTTTACCATCTGAGCCACCAGGGAATGGGTGTCAAATGATATTAGTAATTCATCATTGCTTTACGATTAATTCTTGATTATTAATGAGTTAGAGTATTCTCTGTATGCTTCTTAGTCATTTGGGAGTCCATCCTTTATACTATACCCACTCATATCTTTTGTCTGTTTTTCTGTTGGCATATTGGATTTTTCTTGTTAATTTTTTAGTTTTTCATATAATGTAGAAATTGTAACTTGTCAGTTTAGATATTGCAAATGTTTTCTCTCAATATGATATGTGTCTGTTAACTGTGTACATGGTACCCCTTAATTAAAAAGAAATCTTAAATTAATAAATTTAAACTTAAAAAGAGATTAAAATAAATATTGGGAAACTTGGATATTATCTGTTTACACACTTTTTAAAGTTAACACAGGACATGTCTCAAGCTAGTATTACAAAAAAGTGAAGTGAAGTGAAAGTCAGTCAGTCGCATCCGATGCTTTGCAACCCCATGGGCTATTCAGTCCATGAAATTCTCCAGGCTAGAATACTGGAGTGGGTTGCCATGCCCTCCTCCAGGGGATCTTCCCAATCCAGGAATCGAACCAGGGTCTCCTGCATTGCAGGCGGATTCTTCACCAGCTGAGCTACCAGGGAAGCCCAAAAAAGTGAATGGCATTTATTAGGACTCAAAAATATTCAAGAGTGATGGTCTTTGGGGGGTGGTGGGCAGAGGCAGGTGGCAGAACCAAGACCTGGAGAGCAGTCAGGACCTGAGGCATCGTCCCTTCTCTCTTTCCCCCTCTTTCTCTCGCTTTCATTCCTGCTCCTCTCCATCTTGGCCTGGCCCTCACTCTCCCAAGTGCCCGAGCTGTTAAGCCCTCAGTTCAGAAAGCTCACTAGTAACAACACATTGCAAATTCCAGACTCCTAGAGTAGGGACTGATAGGCCCAACTGTTTAGTCAGTGATGCTAGGTGATGGCGTCAGACCAATCAAGACAGGGCTTCACGGGCGCGCTGCTTTGGTGGCAGCTCTCAGAGAAGGAGAATCGAAGCTGTGCCAACAGTACATGAAGACAGAGGAGACATGGAACATGGCAAAGGAGTGGGCGCGAGAGTTGCGTGAGACCTGTCGTATTGATGCCTGACGGTACTTCCTGTCTTGCTCTCTCTGCTGAGACCTGGGGGCCCGGAAATCAACAACGACTCTTGAATCGTTTGTGGGTAGCACTCTTCAAGAATGATCTGTTGTCTCACCAGTGCCCCTGACAGTTGGCGACTGGTCCTGATATGTCCCGATGAGACATTTCTATATCCAGACTATGTCTGAGTACATCAGAGACCATGTGTCAGAAGCCTCTTAGTCCCTGACTACAGTCTGAATGGATAAAAGACTCCATTTTTCTCACGAAAAGCATCTTCTCTAAAGAGCTGTCTAGTCTCTAGGGCCAAACTGCAATACCAAATATACATATATATACATATATATATACACACATATATACATATGTGCTGCTACTGCTAAGTTGCTTCAGTCGTGTCCGACTCTGTGCGACCCCATAGATGGCAGCCCACCAGGCTCCCCCGTCCCTGGGATTCTCCAGGGAAGAACGCTGGAGTGGGTTGCCATTTCCTTCTCCAGTGCATGAAAGTGAAGTCGCTCAGTTGCGTTCGACTCTTCGCAACCCCATGGGCTGCAGCCTACCAGACTCCTCCATCCACGGGATTTTCCAGGCAAGAGTTCTGGAGCGGGGTGCCATTGCCTTCTCCAATATATGTATATATTTCAGCCTCCGTTATTCTTTTACAAATCTGATTCCACACTTGTGCATATTACACAGCAAGTGTATATATTATGACTGTTTTATTTTTTCTTATATACACATACACTAATAAAAATAGTTAATAGTACTGAGCTGTCATTACGAGTCAGGCACTGGGCTAAGTGCTTAACATTTATAATTGCCACTCCACACTTACAGTCCTGCCACATAAAAGCTATAATCCCCACAGTGACCCTATGAGGTATTATTACCATTTCCAATTTTTAGTTGAGTATCCCGAGAGGTAGATGATTAAGTAACCTGCCCAGATTACGAAGTGGTGGGTGTAAAGCTGAGGTTCAGGTACACCTGGATTCACCATTACAATGCGCTGTTCCATCTTGACACGTGTGGACGTGTTTGTTTGATATTTGCTCTTCACTGGTCCATTGCTATTATTAGCTACCTTAGGATACGAAGGCTCAAAAGGCAATGACTATTTTCTGTGGCTTTACATTGTCTCAGTTTAGAGGTTCACCTTTAAAAGGAATAAGCCTGTGGATGAAAGGGTGACAACAGCCTGATTTGAACACTGAGGGAAATTCTCGGGGTACAAACGCAGCCCATACGGAGATTTAAGTAAAACACGGGGAAATGTGGATGGAGGGGAGATGGATGCAGGCCAAGCGGGGAGAGTCTCGGAGTCCAGGGGTCAGTGCACCTTCTGACGAGCAGAGCACCGCCCAAGAGGAGGGGAGCCCCAGTCCCCAGGAGGACCACCTGGGTGTGCCTACGGCAGACTCATCTAGAGCTTGGTCACGGGACTGGTCCCTGGATGCCTCTGGGATGCACTGCAGCAGAGGAGACAGGACCTAGAAAGACCCAGGTGAGCCTCTTACTTCTGTCCGCTGCGAGTGAGTTGACCTTGGAAATTTCACTTTACCCCTCTGCACTCTCATTCACTTCCTAGTCTGTAAACTAAGCCTTTCCTCGAAGCGCTGCTGCAAGAATTAGAAATAACTTAGCCTCCCAGGCGGCACACAGGAGCAGCTAAGTTACCATCATTGTCACCGCTGTCACTGTGAACCATAGGGAAGAAGGCTGGGGGCCTCCCTGTTCCCCAGGAATATTCCACAGCCTCAGACACATGGCTGAGGCTTCTTCTCAGGCCAAGGAATGGCCAGGAAATCTCTATTCTCTCTCAAAGAGAAAAGATCCCCATTCCCCATGGCTCCATTGAGAAATCTTTCAGATTAAAAATGACCAAGTGTTAAGTCACTCAGTTGTGTCCAGCTCTTTGCGACCCTATGGACTGTAGCCTACCAGGCTCCTCTGTCAGTGGAATTCTCCAGGCAAGAATACTGGATGGGTTGCCATTCCCTGCTCCAGGGGATCTTTCCAACCCGGGGATCGAAGGAGGGTCTACCCCACTGCAGGCAGATTCTTTACCATCTGAGCCACCAGGGAAGCCCCCAAATGACCAAAAACCCAACTGAAATTGGCTTAAGCAAGAAAGGGACTGTGTTGGCTCATGTACCTGGAAAGACCACAGAAGCGCTGGTTTCAGGATGAGCTGGATTTGAGGCTTCAACACAGATTTCAGAGTTCTCTCTCCTTAACCTCCAGGTGGCTTAACAGTGTGGCAACACTTTAAAAGAGAAAAAAACAAAACCAAACCTCTGCTCATTGTTACAGCTTCACACATCTGCCCTCTGCATCTCTATTCTTTGGGCACTCCTGGACAAGTAGGGATTCATGCTTCTTGGGACAGTTTGGCTCCCATGCTCATCCTTAAACCAATCCAAGACCAAAGCAAGGAAACCATACTGGTTTAGGCCTGGGCCCCACACCCATCCCTGGGGCTGGGAATAAATTCAGCCCCACATAAACCCCTTGGACAGAGAATGAGGTAGAGGAAGTCCCCTAAGAAAAACTGAAGCGCTATTAGATGAAGAAGAAAATGGCTGCTGCAGACAAAAGCACCAGATGCATGGGCCAGACCCTAAGCAGCGTCAGAGAAATGACGACACCAGCATTTACTGAGGGCTGGCCCTGCCCTGGGGTAAGCACTTTTCCTTAGCTTCCTCACTCCATCCTTATAATAATGACACAATGTGGGTATTATTGCTTTCCCCATTCAACAGATGATGAAACTGAGACTCACAGAGACTAAGTAATTTGTCTGAGGTCATGACTCTAATAAATGGCAGGGCTGAGATGTGAACTCAAGCCACTGACTCAAGAGTCCATTCCTCGAAAAGATACATGCAGGCCAATGTTCACAGAAGCACTGTCTGCAACAGCCAAGACAGGGAGCTATGCAAGTATCCCTCAGGAGCTGCATGGATAAGGAAGATGTGGTTCATACATACAATGGGATATCACTCAGCCGTAAGAAAGAATGAGATAACGCCATCTGCATCAACGCGGACGGACCTACAGATGGTCCCACTAAGTGACGTGAGTCAGGAATAGAAAGACATACGCCATCTGATATCACTTATATGGGAACTCTAAAGAACTTATTTGCAAAACAGAAATAGAGTCACAGACACAGAACACAAACTTATGGTTACCAAAAGGGAAAGGTGGGTGGAAGCGATAAAGAAGCAGTTTGAGATTAACCGATACACACTAGTGGAATATAAAATAGACAAACAAGGTCCTACTGTGTAGCACAGGGAACTATAGTTAATATATTGCAATAAACTGTAAGGGAAAAGAACCTGAAAAAGAATATATGTGTGTGTGTGTATGTATATAACTGAATCACTTTTCTGTATACCTGAAACATTATAAATCAACTATACTAGAATAAAAAATTGAGTTAAAAATTTTTTTAATTTTAGGAAGAGTCCATTCCTACTCTGGTGAACTGAGTAAAGATGCCCAGATCCTAATCCTTGCAATTTGTGAGCATGTTACCTTCTATGGTGGCTCAGACAGTAAGGAATCTGCCTACAATGCGGGCGACCCGGGTTCAATCCCTGGGCCGGGAAGATTCCCCTGGAGAAGGGAAGGGCTACCCACTCTAGTATTCTTGCCTGGAGAATCCCATGGACAGAGGAGCCTGGCGGACTATGATCCATGGTGTTGCAGAGTCGGACACAACTTAGTGGCTTTCACTTTTCATGGCAAAAGGGACTTTGCAGATGTGATTAAATATCTGGAGATGGGGAGACTACCCTGAATTACCCTAATGGGCTTAACATGTAACCACAGTGGTCCTTAGAAGAGGGAGACAGAGGGAGATTGACTACAGACAAGAGGAGGCAACATGAGGAAGGAAGCAAAGACTGGAGTGATGCACTCTGAAAATGAAGGAAGAGGCCAGGATCCAAAGAGGGCAGGTGGCTTCTAGTAGCTGGAAAAGGCAAGAAAACATTCTCCTCTGGAGTCTCCAAAAGGGGCCAGTTCTACTGATTTCTTTACTTTGGCCTAGTGGGCCAAGTCAGAGAAGGCAATGGCACCCCACTCCAGTACTCTTGCCTGGAAAGTCCCATGAGCGGAGGAGCCCAGTCCTCCGCTGGAGTCCATGGGTTCGCTAAGAGTCGGCATGACTGAGCAGCTTCACTTTCACTTTTCACTTTCATGCATTGGAGAAGGAAATGGCAACCCACTCCAGTGTTCTTGCCTGGAGAATCCCAGGGATGGGGGAGCCTGGTGGGCTGCCGTCTATGGGGTCGCACAGAGTCGGACACGACTGAAGCGACTTAGCAGCAGCAGCAGCAGCAGTGGGCCAAATATGACTCTATACACGCTTCTGACCTCCAGCTATAAGAGAGTAAACTCTTGCCTTAAGCCACTGAAGTTGTCATTAGTTACAACAGTCACAGGAAACTAGTGCAGTTACCAAACAATTTCCATACATAAAAACGCACACAGACACGTGCACCCATAATGCCGCTCCAGAGCTAAGGGTACCCGAGGTCTGTGCCCAAGCCCATTTCCTGCAGAGTCCGTGGGAAGCGGAGAGAGCACGGCATTAGCTGCACGGCCTCCATCTGCCCCTTCAGGTCTAGGCTGAGCTGTCTCCACCCTCCTCTCTCCTCAGAGGGCTGATGTGCGTGGACAATGCCAGGTGGTCCCTGCGCCCTGCAGCCTTCAGCTGGGGTCCCCAGGGGAGCACCAGCAGTAAGGACAGGAGAGAGAGTGATGCTTGAGTAAATACTCCCTCAGCCTCCGGTCTGACTGAAGTCTGGCTCCACGATGACCAAAGTCCATAGCTCCTGTGCGGGAGCGCTCTCCTTACAACTGCACCTTTTCAGCTTCCTGGGAGGGCTCCTTGCCTGGCCCCTTCAGCCCTAGGAGGGCAGTACTCCCCACACCCCCAGACTGGAGCGGGATATTTCCCTGCACCATCTCTTACGGTTTTCTTACATCCTTCTCATAGCTTGTACACTCTTCTCAAAATATCCAGCTTGAGTGTACCATCTGTCTCCTGCCAGGACCCCTACTGACTCAGTTGTATGATGGGGTCAGGAAGCTAGAGATGTGGGCAGCCAGAAGTAGCAACAAGGTTGGCTGGAAGCAGGGGATCTAATCTGTGAAACAATCTGCTGACTTAGGAAACCACAGGGGGACGGACATCTCAGCTGTACTTCTCTGACCAGGGGCATCAAGGACTGCCCCCAGCCCCCTTCCCCTGCAAAGACTTGGCTGTGTGTGTGTCTTAGGGTGCTTTTCTCTGGAAGCGGGTCCTGTGGGTGTGAGCATTTTCTATGCATGTGTGCTTGGTCACATCCAACTCTTTGTGCCCCACTGGACTGTAGCCCGCCAGGTTCCTCTGTTCATGGGATTCTCTGGGCAAGAATACTGGAATGGGTCGTCATGCCCTTCTCCAGTGGATCTTGCCAAACCAGGGATCAAACCCGCATCTCCTGCATTGCAGGCTGATTCTTTACTGCGGAGCTAATCCACGGGCCCATCAGTAGGGAGGGAGCAATTACTCAGCAGAGGGGAGCGTGACCACTTTGTGCCTGTCACTCTGGAAACAAATGAAGAGCCTGGCCTCCGGGATTTCCCCACTGCAGAGATGAGGGGCAAATACACCAGCAAAAGAAACCCATTGAGGGCCCTACTGTTTGAGGGATGCTCCCAGGGGGCATGAACACCTCCGCCCAGGAAGGAGTGGGGAGGGCAGAGAGAAGCCCTGGCAGGGAGGGCAGAGCCCAGGCAAAGAGATGGATACGCGGTGTGAAAGTCTATGGGTGTGCGCGGCTATGAGGAAGCCCAAGGGGCATGGGGCAGGGGGCACGGACAGCACATACGCAAAATCAAAGGAAGCTCTGAATTGACTGAGGCTGTTTCTTAGTGGAAAGTGGCTCCAGAGAGAAATTAGTCTGATTTATAGACAAAAGAAAATAAAACCTCCCTGCATCTGCGTTTACAGATGGAGATTCACATCCACTCAGGTAACAGAAAACAAATCCTCTCAAGGTAGCACAGCACAAAAGGAAATTCATCCCAGATACACTGAGCCCTCACACAGAACCTAAGAGCCGGAGGCTGAACTGCACCAGGGTCTGATGGAAACCAGAGCGCCCCAGGAAAAAGGGGCAGCTAACCTGTCTGCACACGGGCACGTGCGGAGCCCTCCCCCAGGGCTGCCCAGCCGTGGTCCTGCCCTCATAGTGCCTCCCTCTCTCCTTCCCCGCTCCAGGCTTCTTCATCCTGTTTGCACGTGGCCCCCAAAGGGCAACCTCATCTCTATCGGGCAAAATCCTAAGATGCCCCTACCAGTTCCCACTCCGTGGTGGACATGCCCACGTAACCTCCAGGATCCTGAGTGTGATGGACCTCACTCCCATGACATTAAATGGCACAGTGGACTTTAAGGAAAAAGGGGTATTGGGCAAGCCTGACTGTCTCAGCTCTTCCTGAGAAAAAGAGTAGAATCAGGAAAGGGATTGTTTCCCTGGTGGCTCAGTGGCAAAGGATCCGCCTGCCAATGAAGAAGACGTGGGTTCGATCCCTGAGTTGGGAAGATACCCTGGAGAAGGAAATGGAACCCACTCCAGTATTCTTGCCTGGGAAATCCCACAGAGGAGCCTGGCAGGCTATAGTCCATGGGGTCGCAAGGAGTCAGACGTGACTTAATGACTAAACAACAAGAAGGAAAGGAATTAAATATGAGGGAAATTTTCCAGTGTTGGCCTTGGGCACGAAGCAGGCCACAGGGCCAAGACTGAAGTCAGCACTGAGGAACTGAGACCCAGCAACAATCAGCAAGGAGATAAGAACTCTACAGCTACTGGGAAAACTGAACTTGGTCGACTGCCCCCAGAGAGCCAGGAGTACATTCCAGCAGTTCCAGTCTTGTGAGACTGTAGGCTGTGGAAGAACCCAGCCACTAGGGCCTGGACCTCTGACCTCCAGAGCTGCAGGCTATTGAGTTGGTGCTGTTTTAATCTGGCAAATGTTCCATCATTTGTTACACAGTCACGGGGCAGGAGCACACCATCCCCGGCACTGCACCCCTCCTAACTCGAACACCCGACTCTAACCGACTATACAGTCTAGAAGTCCTAAAACAGTGGAGAGCATCAGCTTGTTCCCAGCTGGGTCACCGTCCACCACTGGCCCAGACCACTGTGGAACCAGGGTCAGCTGTGTTTCCCCCGACAGCGGTAGCTGTGGACAAACAGGTTCAGGCAAGAGGATGTGGATGAGGCTGGCAGCCTGTCTGCCATGTTCCACTACTGCCCTTCCCACTCAGATGGGGTAGCAATCTATCAGTCTAGACCTGCCTTACAGTACGTGCATTTCCTCTCACCTAGTCTAGTCAAGGCTACGGTTTTTCCTGTGGTCATGTATAGATGTGAGAGTTGGACTGTGAAGAAAGCTGAGCACTGAAGAATTGATGCTTTTGAACTGCAGTGTTGGAGAAGACTCTTGAGAGTCCCTTGGACTGCAAGGAGATCAAACCAGTCCATTCTGAAGGAAATCAGCCCTGGGATTTCTTTGGAAGGACTGATGCTAAAGCTGAAACTCTAGTACTTTGGCCACCTCATGCAAAGAAGTGGAAAAGACTCTGATGCTGGGAGGGATTGGAGGCAGGAGGAGAAGGGGATGACAGAGGATGAGATGGCTGGATACATCACCAACTCGATGGACGTGAGTGTGAGTGAACTCCGGGAGATGGTGATGGACAGGAAGGCCTGGCGTGCTGCGATTCATGGGGTCACAAAGAGTCGGACACGACTGAGCAACTGAACTGAACTGAACTGAACTCGCTGGTGAGCCCATCAAAGGGTGGTCTGCCGCAGGGACACAGCACTATCCCATGGGGCAAAGACGTGGATGTAAGTCCTGGCCATTCCCTTACATGCTAAGTGAGCATAGGCAAGTCACCTAAACTCTCAGGACTCATTTGTGACGTGGCGATCATATCCCTACCATGCAGAGCTGCTGCGATAATTAAGCTGGATGAAGTAGATAAAGCTCTCTGGGAATCTTCACTAAGTATCAGTTTCTTCCGCCAGTTTTAGTCTACTGTCCATGTCCACCATAGCAGCTGGCACAACAGTGCTATAAGCTCATTGCTGCCTCGAATCAAACAAATGAGGGGAAAAAAAAAATCCGTATATTGGTGGTCTGATTGGTTTTGCAACCAATGGCAGAGAAGTGACCCAATGCTCACAAGCAGCAATGGTATCCACAGAGGACAGATTTAGTAAAGGTCCCCCCAGATGTTGAGTCGGCTGAGAAAGTAATAATAAACGGCACGATGTTATTAGCATCCAGCATTAATTGCAAGTATCCTGTGTACCAGGCACTGTGCCGAGGGAGTCCTGGTGAAGCTGAACAAGCCCCTGGTGAAGCGCTTTCCTAAGTGCCATCAATACCAAATTTTACATACGAGGAATAGAGATTCAGAGAGATGAGATGACTTCTGGGTCTCGATGACTCCAGAGTCCAAAGCCTTGAGTCACTCTGCTTCAAACTGCCGTGAACGTGGGAACCCTCTGCTGTAAACAGTCCTAGCTGATGGAAACATTTATAAGGCCCATGGAGCCTGAAACTGAATGATAAGATATAATCTCCTTCATTGACTGTTGGGCTCTTTTCAAATCTTTACATTTCCAAGTTGGGTTGGTTGTTTTGTTTTTTTTTTTTTTTCCTATCAGAGGGCAGGAAAAGTATCCAAGAGAAGGATAATGAGCTTGTGTCTGCCAAACCGAAAGTACCTATTCAAAAGAGAGCCCAGAGCGATTCCATCTCCCTGCCTAGAGGAACACTCCAGCGGTTAAGTCTTCCAAACAATTTCTGCTTCATTTTCAGCTGTTTAAAAAAATAAAGATAAAATGAGAGAACTCTTGTTTTCTGGTGTTGGAAAGCCAAGAGTCTATGATTTTTGTGTTTGCTTTTCAGCAGAACTGAGACCACCCAAGATGCTAAAAGTTCTCTGGGGTGTCAGGAAAACACCTGGGTCACCCTTAACAAACATGACTGCCCTTGGAAATGCGACATTCGGATTTATTGATTCCACACCCAGACGGTGCAGGCCCTCCACTCCCCAGCAGGTAAGAGTCACAGGGCAGGAGAACAAGCCCCAGAATGTCACAATACCCCCAGGCTAGCTTTGATGGTTTTAATAAGCTTGTCCATTCCCCACTCAGGAGGTGGCCACTATTGCTCAAACCTCTTCGAGTCAGCTTGAAATTCACCTTGGCAAGGACCCTGCCCTTCTTGGACGCTTCCCCCTGGCTTTTCAAATTCTGTGAAAGGAATTGAGATCGAGTGGAAAATGCCTGCCTGCCTAGAGTCTTTATGAAATCTCCCGCAGAGCTGCTCTGGCCCTGGGCTAATTGGGCTGTTTTGATTCTAGGACAGTATCAGGAAAAACTAAGGGTGACTCTTTACACCAGTCTCCGGGCCCCTGTCTCTGAGAGTCTGGAAGGTCTGTGTAAATCAGAGAACACATCGAGGCCCAGAATATTATTTTCTTGCATGGGTACATGGGGTGTGCTTTTGAACCCCAGGTCCCATTGAAATAAAATGCTATTCACACAATACGCTGACAAACAGCAAGACTAAACAGATGCAGCAGGTTACGGACCCCCTTGCTCTGCACTCCGCCCTGTCTGCTCCACCCTAAAGCCACCCGTCCTTCGGGAGGTCTTCCCTGAGCCTGACTCAGCCGGCACCACGCTCCCTCCTCTGTGCTCCTCGCCACACAGCCACACTGACACTGGTCATTACAGCCTGGGGAATGACGAACTGGGGACCCCCAAGACCCAAGCCTGGGAGTGGGGGGTGGGCCCCACGGGGTAGAAAAGTGCTCTCCAAGGTGTGGTCCGTGAACTCAGCACCGCCAGTCTACAGAAGTCAGCCTCAGCACACAGGAAGCTCTGCAGTTACTTGACAGGTACTGGGACCTTTTACCAAAGGACCAGAGCATGACAGGAGGAGACGAAAAAATAAAACGACTTCTTTTTAAATCAGAGTTTGGGATGCACTGGGACAAGAGACGCACTGGAAGGGATGTGGGGGCGGGGGGGCAGGGAAGAAAGAAAAGGTGAGTGGGAAGGAGGGAATGAAAAACAGTCTCTGTAGGATTAGACCCAATACACAAAGTATCTCCGCACACGTTACATCACTGGGCCCTGACCTCGCTGATCCAAGGTCTTCCTCCGCAGACACTCTCAGCGCATGCGCTCTTCCCTCTCTTCCTGTCCCCTGCAGGCACTGCCTGCCCCACGCGCTTCTTGTCCTATTATTACCGCGGTTTATATGTGATTCCCTCAGGAGGCCTTCCTGGCCACCCAATCTAGAGTGTTCTCTTCTCTGACCCCGGGCCTTCCCTTTCTCTCCACGGCCATGGTTTGGGTATTTTTTCCCTCCACAGAACTTCAACAGTCCAGACTTTTTCGTGTATTGGTGTATTGTGTATGGTCAGTTTCCCCACTAGAAAGTAAGCTCCTTGAGAACAGGAGTGTCTTGCTCGCTCTGACAACTCCCTAAGCTGGGACATTGCCGGCAGAGGAGCAAGCGAACGGATGAACGATTAAAGTAGTGAATCAATGCAGTAGGTGTTCCTGTTTCCACTTAAAACGCAAAGGAAATAAAGAGTTTTAGGACTTTTCCCAGAAGAAACTGAGGGTCTTGTCCAAGGATACACAGCTCCCTGGGAGACCCTGGTCTCCAAGTGAGCCTCCCGCCTCCAGATGCAGCTCCTTCCACCCTGTACCACTGCCGGGATGTTGCCGTTTCTGGGGAAAAACCTGCAGAGCCTTTAACATCCAATAAGGAAATTCACACAGGTCGTGTGACACTGTGGTCAGCCTCTGAGGTTCACATAAGCATCCCTTTGATACTAAAGAGAAAAGAGCTGAGTCCCGGAGGGTCACCCTCCAGTGACATCTAACCCTAACGATGCTCTAAATCCCAGTTCCATTACTGGGGCAGAATGGTAAAAGCAAAGACTGGAGTCAGGCATATCTGGGAGAAAATCAAGATTTGAATTTTCATAAAAGCTTGAAAGATGAAAAGTCCATTTACAAAACTGCCTGGAACATAGTAGGTGCTCAGTAACTGTTTGGTGAATGAATAAAATGGGTATTTGTTTGCAACTAATAAAGAGGGAAAAGGTTTGTATCCTGAAATCTGGCTTGATAACTCACAATTTCAGTTCATGACATTAACCCTAATTCATAAGTATTCACCAAGAACTAAATCAAGTCTAAAATTTTTGCTCATCTTATAGCTCCTCCTCAGCTTAGTTCAGTTCAGTCACTCAGTCATGTCTCTTTGTGACCCCATGAATCGCAGCATGCCACGCCTCCCTGTCCATCACCAACTCCTGGAGTTCACTCAAACTCACATCCATTGAGTTGGTGATGCCATCCAGCCATCTCATCCTCTGTCATCCCCTTCTCCTCCTGCCCCCAATCCCTCCCAGCATCAGGATCTTTTCCAATGAGTCAACTCTTTGCATGAGGTGGCCAAAGTACTGGAGTTTCAGCTTTAGCATCAGTCCTTCCAAAGAATACCCAGGACTGATCTCCTTTAGAATGGACTGGTTGGATGTCCTTGCAGTCCAAGGAACTCTCAAGAGTCTTCTCCAACACCACAGTTCAAAAGCATCAATTCTTCAGCACTCAGCTTTCTTCACAGTCCAACTCTCACATCCATACATGACCACTGGAAAAACCATAGCCTTGACTAGACAGACCTTTGCTGGCAAAGTAATGTCTCTGCTTTTGAGTATGCTGTGTAGGTTGGTCATAACTTTCCTTCTAAGGAGTGAGCATCTTTTAATTTCATGACTGCAATCACCATCTGCAGTGATTTTGGAGCCCCAAAAAATAAAGGCTGACACTGTTTCCACTGTTTCCCCATCTATTTCCCATAAAGTGATGGGACCAGATGCCATGATCTTTGTTTTCTGAATGTTGAGCTTTAAGCCAACTTTTTCACTCTCCTCTTTCACTTTCATCAAGAGGCTTTTTAGTTCCTCTTCACTTTGTGCCATAAGGGTGATGTCATCTGCATATCTGAGGTTATTGATATTTCTCCCAGCTTCCCAGGTGGCGCTAGTGGTAAAGAAACTGCCTGCCAATTCAGGAGACGTAAGAGACACCGTTTGATCCCTGGGTTGGGAAGATTCCCTGGAGGAGGGCGTGGCAACCCACTCCAGTATTCTTGCCTGGTAAATAACATGAACAGAGGAACCTGGTGGGCTATAGTCCACAGGGTCACAAAGAGTCGGACAAAACTGAAGTGACTTGGCATGCACGCACAGGACTTCATATTATCTCTTCAACTAAAAGAAACCGTAATTTAAGGCCAACTGTGAGTGGTTACATGGTCCACTAGGTATTAGATCAAAATTCCAAAAGTAACCTCTCCACAGTCACCAAAGTGACTGTTTCCCCCAGGAGAGGAGCAGACAGATCTTGACAGAAGGCATGTTTGAGGTGGCCACCCTCAAAGCAATCCAGCCTTGATTTCAGAGCACAGTTCTTCAAATCAAAGCCGCTCACTAAGCCTGGATTTTCAACAGTGCTCCACTGCTTTCTGTCAAGGAAATGATGCAGAAAATGCCACACAGAACTCAGATAAGAGCAGGAAGAGAGAGCTGGGCCAAAGCTGAAGGGCCTGAGGGGTGTTCTTGCACTGGGGTTTGCAAAACTCTGCATAAGTTCATATTAGGCACTTAGCAGAGACACAGTTGTCTGTCACACGTCAGCCCTGGTTTGCGAAGCTGTCAGTCACCACCATGAACTACAAAGTCACCGCATGAACTGGCCAGGACCCAGAAGGATTTCCACAAAGTGAAAATCCAGATTTAAAAAACACCGCTGAGCTCAAGGAACGTTGGGATTCTTACTACTACTTCATAGCAGGGCTCCCAAGCCACGTCAGGGCCCCTCTCTCCCTGTCTCCCCTTAACCTCCCCTCCCCCTGCCTCCCACGTTCCCCTCCTTTCTGTCTCCTTTCATCTCCTTCCCCCTAGTTCTGAGAGATGTACAGACAAAACAATACAGAACATAAACTTTTTAGTCTATTTATCTGACATCGGCACTTCCACAAAATTCACATACGTGGATTTGTTTTCTTACCTTTTATGAGAAAATGGCTAACTGATGTGAAGCTTAAACTTCTGAATACGTTACTATCAGGTAAGACACAAAGTCAACGTAAATTTGACATCATCTGTCTGTCTCTCTATTCAGTTTGTGTAATTCGACAAATACTTCCTAAGCACCAGGGAGGACTACACCCTCTCTCCTCTTCCCTGCCCACAGTTTAACTACAAACCCATGGCCTCCAGACTTCACTGGGCCTTCATGCTGCTCACGGGCTTTCTACAGCTCTTTGATCCGCACTCTCTCCCGCTGTCCACACTAGCAGATGTCATAATCCTCAAGGTTCTGCCCAATCACCAACCTCCTCATTCAAGAAAGCCCCTCACCTCTTCCTTCTCAGAGAAAACAGAGCCATCAGGCAAAAAACTACCTCAGCCGTCTACTCCCAAGCTCTCTGCCTGGGGTCCTGCCCGCTCCAGAAGTGGCAGTGATGGTAGAACACTCTGGATGCCCCCATCCTACCACCTCTTGAGACACCTGCCTGCAGAGCGAGCCCCTTCTCTCCAGATCGTCACCCGATCCCTTTCCACCAGTTTCTTCCCCATCAGGATTTAAGGAGACCGCAAGTTATCCCATCGTGAAAGCAAACAGGCATACAAACCCCTCTTCTCCGTGGAATCCCTCTTCTCCGTGGAATGACCCTTTCTCTTCTCTCTCTCCTCCATGTCACAGCTCAGCTGCTGAAAGCAAAGCCCACACTCAGCACCGAGACTCTCCCTTCCCAACAAGCTTAGGAGTTTTGGATTAAAGCACGTGGAGCCCAGCTGTCTCCCATCTGTGTGATCACGGGCATAGTAGTTAACCCCTCTCTGTCTCAGTTTCCTCAGCAAAAAGGAGTTAACGTTAGTTCTACTTATTAAGGTGTTGTTAATATAACATACGGCAATACTGGTAAAGAGTTTAGGGCAGAGCATGTTTTCAAAAATGTAGTTATTATTATTAGTAGTAAATTCCAAACTGTTATCAGTAATCTAGAACCTTCTCCCAAGCTCCCAAAATCCAACTGCTTTTAAGGTATCTCAACTAAGACGACTCCTAGACACTTCAAACGATTCCGAGGGGACATAGCTATCGTCCACCCAGTCTTCCTGTATGGATCACCACTCACCCAGTTAACAGTCCATCAGCTCTAGTTAATGACAGCTGTTTGCTTCATGCCCCTTCACATCCAGCTCCAATTCTGCCTCCTACATATGCCTGACTCCATCCGTGTGTCTTCACTCCTACTGAGGCGCTGTCATTGGTAACACAGACCACTGTCTCCTGCCAGTATCACCATCACGAATTTCCAACTGAGACAGGCATTGCATCTCTTCTGATGTCTTCTCTACACTGTAGCCAAAGTGAAAGTGAAGTCGCTCAGTCGTGTCCGATCTTTGCGACCCCATGGATTGCAGCCTAAGAGGCGCCTCTGTCCGTGGGATTTTCCAGGCAAGAATACTGAAGTGGGTTGCCATTTCCTTCTCCAGGAGATCTTCCCGACCCGGGGATCGAACCCGGGTCTCCCGCATTGCAGGCAGACGCTTTACCGTCTGAGTCACCAGGTGAATATATATTATACATGATATATATCATCCGAGCTAGACTTTCAAAAATATACAGAAGTACAAAGAATGATATTGTCCAACGAACACCCCATTCACATTACCCAGAATTAACTATAATATTTTTACAATTAAAATCTTACCACATCACTAGTTCATAAAATTCTCGATAGCATCTACTTATCCTTAGGATCAAACTCAAACGCAGTTGCAAGGTTGCAATGACTCTCCATGACTCCCAGCCTCTTCTCACCCACACCTCCCATTACCGATCTGAAACCCAGCCCACCGAAAACTATTTTTGGTTGCTCCAAAATGCCAAACTCCTCCTGCCCTCCAGGTCTTTCCATCTTTGAGGAGGAAGGCATGAAAGGATGAGAAACTGCCCAAGTATGAGACAGAAGCAGAAACAAACATTGGGAGGTATTTGGCAGTCAGCCCAAGGAAGCGATATTCAGAGAAATATCTTAAACGGTAAAAGTGACAGCATCACAGAATCTTAAGAGTTGCTTGGAAATTTCGTTAAATCCAGCCTCCCCTGCCGTACCCATCATGCCTTCAAAGAACCTCTATCGGAAAGGCAATAAAGTACTTATACTTTGCTTTGCATCTTACGGCTTTTTAATGAACTTAACGGAGAGTATATAATACATGGAGATATATGTGTATAATTCTCCAAGGCTCCTGGAAGGCAGACATCTTTCTCTTGACACCCCTCCAAGGGGGCAGAGGTGATCTTTGAATGAAAAAGGAAAGAAGGTCAGTAACTTCTATTAGGCAGTTCTTTTCATGAAGAGAGAGGAGATGTCCAAAGGTTTTGGGCAATTCCTTTGTTTTATGGAGATAGTTAAAAGGAAACCAGGAAGGAAGAGAAATCTTTCCACTTCTGTGACAGGCCTTGAAGTACTCTTACATTAAGGAAACACTGGTATTTCTTGTCCTCCCCAGTTACAGTAAATGATGCCTGGAAAATTGCACAGCCATTGTAAACTGAAATTCTCTTTTTAGTCTGCCCTGAAGTCTGTCTTCAAACACATCTACATCATTAAATGCCTGATGCCATTTGACTTGGTAGAAAAATTAGTGAAATACTAATACATGCAACCACGCTATCAGAATTATTTATGAAACGAGCAACCAGTGGGGAGGAAAATGAATTGTACAAATAAGCTGCCTAAATCCTCAGGGTTGCAGTGGAAATTGCTCTGATTTCTGTGGCTGACTGAAGACGGTAGCTTTGCTGTTATTTTTCATAATTCAATAGTTGTTAACTGATCACACTGTTTCTACAATGACTTCTGTAAAATGTCAGAAGAAAACCAAAGGGACTCATTGCTAAATTTTTTTAAAAAATAATTATGAAAGGGAAAGGAAAGGAAATCTGTGTGTGATCTGTGTATAAGTTACCTGGGTATTGATTTTACATACAAGAAACCAACCTCCCCTGTCCATAAAGAAAATTTATTCTGGAACATAACTGACTTCCCAGTAAAGTAAAAATATTTTCAAAGTGTTGCCGCTGCAACTTAAAAGGTACACTACCTTTTGGAACGAGTATTTTGGAAAAGTTAAACTTGTGTCAAGTTGGATATTTTAATTTGTAATGGGAAGTTAACTTGTAACAAGAGCTCTCAACTATCTTTTAATGTATTATTTAGAATTTTATTTCAATATGCATACACACTCAAAATTGTCAATCTTCCAAGCACAGTTCTGAGCTGATGTGCGGTAACACCTAACTGATGCTTTGATCTACCAGGTAAACTCAAGAGAAAGTTGATGAAATGCAGATTACACGGGAAAAGTTTTCGGAAAATTTAAAAAACTCCATGACACATGGACCAGGCAGTGAGAGCTCGCGTGTGAGCATCACACACAGAAACACACACATGTGCACACACACACACACGCAGGCACAGGCATGTACACAGAGGACTGTTCCAGAGGCACCGTCAGGAAGCCACTTAAACTCAGGCCGGTCTCTGGAAGCATCACCTACTGACGGGCTCAGCCAGTCCCCAAGAGCTGGTCATGGCCGTCAGCGCAGCAGCCGCTGTTTATTCCCTGTCGACTGTGTGCCTGGGGTCACAGCTAGTCCTTCATGATCAGGACCTCGTTTTATTCTTCCAACAACCGTGTTTAGTGAGTTACAATATCATTTTACAGATAAGAAGGCAGAGGCATGTTGTATCACCAGACTACCACATGGCCTTGAAAAAGGCAGCAAGGTCATTCATTTCCACATCGCACTTGTTTCTTAAGGGCAAGCATCCCAATGTCAGTAGGAATCAAATTTGGGTTTATACTAGATCTGTTCATTTATTCCAAGGAATTTATGATTGAAACCTAGAAAACAATGTCTTTATTTAATTATATTCTTTCTTTTGCAACAGTATATTTTACTTTAAAAGCTACGGATATGTAAAGCAACTTTACTCCAATAAAAATTAATTAAAAAGCTAAAGATAAATATTGCCTAATATTCTGAGGAAAGTTTATTTTAATAGAATACACAGAGCAAGTATTGAAGAAATACCAATGCTTCTATACAACTAGCCCCCCTCTCTCTCAGGTTCATCAGTCCAACAGCTGATACATATGGGTTTATATTACACCACTGCCACCAAAAAAAAAAAAACATATATATATATATATGAAAATAAAGAGCAGAGTGAAAAACCAGGCTTAAAGCTCAACAATCAGAAAACTAAGATCATGGCATCCAGTCCCATCACTTCATGGCAAATAGATGGGGAAACAATGGAAACATTGAAACTTTGTTTTCTTGGGCTCCGAAATCATTGCAGATGATGACTGCAGCCATGAAATTAAAAGATTGCTCCTTGGAAAAAAAGTTATGACCAACCTAGACAGCATATTAAAAAGCAGAGACATTACTTTGCCAGCAAAGGTCCATCTAGTCAAAGCTATGGTTTTTCCAGTATGGATGTGAGAGTTGGACTATAAAGTAAGCTGAGCGCAGACGAATTGATGCTTTTGAACAGTGTTTTTGGAGAAGACTCTTGAGAGTCCCTTGGTCTGCAAGGAGATCTAACAAATTCATCCTAAAGGAAATCAGCCCTGACTATTCATTGGAAGGACTGATGTTGAAGCTGAAGCTCCAATACTTTGGCCACCTGATGAGAAGAACTGAGTCGCTGGAAAAGACCCTGATGCTGGGAAAGACTGAAGGCAGGAGGAGAAGGGGATGACAGAGGATGAGATGGTTGGATGGCATCACCGACTTGATGGACGTGAGTTTGAGCAAGCTTCAGGAGTTGGTGATGGACAGGGAAGCCTGGTGTGCTGTGGTCCATGGGGTCGCAAAGAGTCAAACACCACTGAGTGTCTGAACTGAGTTCCTGAGTATCACCCTAGTACCCACTATGTGCCAGATATAGGAAATATAATATTAAGTTGGAAGACACTACCCTTGACTCTCACAGAACTTCCAATACTGTCATACATTTGAGGAAACAGATGATTAAACAAGTATAATTTCAATACAGCATTCCAAGTGCTACAGAAGGAGAGAATCAAGAGATCATAGGAGCATCTACAAAGGTAAAGAAGGATTCTGAGAGGAAAATGACATCTGTGCTGAGACTTAGAGGCCGAGGCAGAGCTGGCCATGGGAAGATAACGCTTCTGGCAGGTCCGCAGTTTGAGAACTCTGTATGTTCAAGTCGCTCTTAAAACAAGCACCATGATGTGGTGGGAGCACAGAGGTGGGGATGGTGGGGAGGAAGACAGTGCAAGCAGTTAGAGAAAGAGGTGGCCAAGGATGACAAAAACAAACAAAAAAAGTCCTGAAACAAATCATAATCGCTTCATGTGCCATTTTAAGAAGGTTGGGTTCAATCCAAAGGGTGATGGGGCAGCTCTGAAGGATTATCAGTAGCTACTGTTTTAATTCCACTCCTGTCTATAGGACAGAGTACCTACCGCTCCACCCACTCTCCTGTGGCAAAAACCTCCCAGAATGTTTAGCCTCACCACACAATCAATTATTTAAAGTTTTTTCTTCTGCAGCGGGCTTTAATTACTGCAGAAAAAGAAACTCCTAAGGTCTAGGACTGTCCCATCCAGTCAGCATGCTCAGCCCTCCCCACTTGCTCACTCTTCCAGTGATCTATATCTCCTGGCTCAAAGAACAGAGGTCCTTCTGTTCCAGGCCGGGGTAGAAGGAAAGGTGTAAATAACGGCTCACACCTACAGCACGAACCCACATAACTCATTTGCCTTCTTTTTTTTTTTTTAGCTTTTTATTTTTTAAATTTTAATATCTTTAATTCTTACATGCATTCCCAAACATGAACCCCCCTCCCACCTCCCTCCCCATAACATCTCTCTGGGTCATCCCCATGCACCAGCCCCAAGCATGCTGCATCCTGCATCAGACATAGACTGGCGATTCAATTCTTACATGATAGTATACATGTTAGAATGTCATTCTCCCAAATCATCCCACCCTCTCCCTCTCCCTCTGAGTCCAAAGGTCCATTATACACATCTGTGTCTCTTTCCCTGTCTTGCATACAGGGTCGTCATTGCCATCTTCCTAAATTCCATATATATGTGTTAGTATACTGTATTGGTGTTTTTCTTTCTGGCTTACTTCACTCTGTATAATCGGCTCCAGTTTCATCCATCTCATCAGAACTGATTCAAATGAATTCTTTTTTACGGCTGAGTAATACTCCATTGTGATGCGTTTGTCTCCTACACCAACATCCACCTTACCTTTAGCTACTTTTCTCTTGAAGCTAGAACTTTTATGTGACTTGAAGCCATTAAATGGACCTCTTCGTTAGCAGCTATCACTGATGGTGGTGGTTTACTTGCTAAATAGTGTCTGACTCTTGCAACCCCATGAACTGGGGCCTGCCAGACTCCTCTGTCCATGGGACTCTACAGGCAAGAATACTGGATTGGTTTGCCATTTCCTCCTCTAGGGGGTCTTCCCAACCCAGGAATCGAACCCAGGTCTCCTGCATTCCAGGCAGATTCTTTACCAACTGAGCTGTGAGGGAAGCGCCTCTCTCCATGGAATTTTCCAGGCAAGAATACTGGAGTGGGTAGCTGTGCCTTTCTCCAGGCGATCTTCCCAACCCAGGGACCAAACCCAGGTCTCCCACATTGCAGGCAGATTCTTTACCATCTGAGCCACCAGTGATAGCCACCGCTATCACTGATGTTGGGTTAAATTCCAAACTATTCTCTCTTTAAAACTTTTAAACTACAAATATATTATGTCAGAATACAACCTTCTCAGCATAATTAACACTCATGTTTAAAAAACCTGAAATACAAAGTGTATCTTCCACAGATTTTTTTTTCTTCTTCTGGACAAAGAGACATTTCCTAATGAGAAAGTGGAAAATGCTCTTGGAAGAAGACAATCCAAAACGAAGAGCTAGATACGCACGCCTAGGTTTCTGTGTCTGAAGACGGAGTGGCGACAGAGAGAGAGAGGCTTAGAAGGGATAGTTGATGTCTGAACAGATACCATCCCAAATAGTTCAAGTCTCACCCAGGAGGGGATTTCCAGCAGCATATGCTGCAGTTTGCCGCAGGCAGATGAAAGCCTTTAATTCAGAACAGAAGCTGGGCTCCCACCTATAAAAAATTCTACGAGCAACAGCATGTCCTGGCTAGCATGACGATGCACAACTCACGGCTGAGAACGCACCACAGCTCAACAGATGGCTCTCTTCTGGGGTTTAAGACAGGCAGGCATCAGGCAGCATCCTGACAACAGTGAGCTACTGACCCGGAAAGGAGAAAGTTGGAGGCACAGGGGTCCACCAGCCCAGGGAGATGGCGTATCTTCTGAAGCACACCATTCTCTGGGCTTGCCCTGCAGGAATTTCCCTGAAACTCAGCATACAGCAATTGCTTTGTTATAGAACCGTGTCGAGGAATTCATAAAACAAGAACCATCGGTGCAAATAAATTCACATGACTCAAATTTTTAAAAGGCTAAGAGATGTAGGCCTCTGGTTTCTTTGTTTTTTTCCTCTCTTAGAAGCTAAATCTTGTAACGGTACAGCTAGATTCTAACTTGAGGTTTATCCCTCTGGTATAGTTCAGCTCGGGTTCCTTATTTTCCCAATGCAGATCCCCATTTCCAATAGGGAGAAAAATAAATCTGTGAATAACAGTGAGCCTTTGCTTGGCCCCGTGAGCACCCATACCCGTGCAACTGGACAGCATTGCACCCCAAGCCCAGCGTACCCACACCTCAACCCACTGTTCACCCTCCAGATCCCAACCTTCCTTTCAGAATGAATGAGCACTTCTTGAGTGACTGAATGGTCACTGAATTAATAAACTGTTGCAGTTTAACTGCTAAGTCATGTCTGACTCTTTTGCCAACCCATGGACTGTACCCAGCCAGATGCCTCTGTCCATGAGATTTCCTAAGCAAGAATATTGGAGTGGGTTTCCTTCTCTGGGGGAATCTTCCTAACCCAGGGATCAAACCTGGGTCTCCTGCATGGGCAGGCAGATTCTCTACCACTGAGCCACCAGTAAAGCCCAGATTAATAAGCTATTCTCTTGATTATTTGAACAACTGGTACCACATCTTCTGCTTCCCCACTACCCTTCCCCACTCTCTTCCTTGTCTCTGATATATGCGCTGATCCGATCCCTCTCTGGCCAATCTAGTCCGTCCATCCTCAGACCTCAGATGGGTGTGTACATGTCCCTGCTGTCTGTCTGACCCCTGGCTTTTTTGCTCCCCATCTCCCATTGGGCAGGACCAGCCTCATAGAATCTAATTTATGGTCCCAGTCACTCAGTTGGCCTATGTATGGGCCAGTCACTGCCCTCCCCCGACTCACTCGCAAAGTAAAGAGTCAAGACATTTTAATACACACCCATTGTTCCTGGAGTCTCAAGAGAAATCATACTATTTTTGTCCCCTTAAATCTTGACTATGATGTAGGGGCAGGACACACAGCCTGGTGGGATGTGTACTTCGTTAGGGCAAGAAATGGTGGTCAAGCAGGGAGCTCAAAGTCGAGGCTCTGTGACAACCTAGAGGGGTGGGATGGAGTGGGATGTAGGTTCACCAGGGAGGGGACATATGTGTATCTACGGCTGATTCATGTTGATATATGGCAGAAACCAACATAATAACGTAAAGCAATTATCCTCCAATTAAATAAATAAATTTACATTAAAATAAAGAAACGGTGGTCAAGACAGAGACTCACTCACTTTCCCACCACAGCTGCCACACATCATCAGCCAGTTCTATGGATTCATCACAGAGCTGCAGAAATTCACTGACACTCAGGGCTCACAATCCTGGGGCTGCTGCTGCTGCTGCTGCTGCTGCGTCACATCAGTCATGTCCAACTCTGTGCGACCCCATAGATGGCAGCCCACCAGGCTCCCCCATCCCTGGGATTCTCCAGGCAAGAACACTGGAGTGGGTTGCCATTTCCTTCCCCAATGCATGAAAGTGAAAAGTGAAAGTGAAGTTGCTCAGTCGTGTCTGACTCTTCACGACCCCGTGGACTGCAGCCTACCAGGCTCCCTGTCCGTGGGATTTTACAGGCAAGAGTACTGGAGTGGGGTGCCATTGCCTTCTCCGCAATCCTGGGGCATCGGTCCTCTAAACCAGCCACTGTGGAACAGCATGAAGGAGCGCTGTGCTCTCCCTGCAGAGGGGACCCCAGCAGCCCCCCACCCACTCTGCAGGGCAGGTGCAACAGCCCCACCCACCACCTGGTCCCAGCCAGGAGCGACAAGTTAGCATAACCAGGACACGGCCAGCAAGCACCACTGGCCTAGCTAGTTCTCACACAGCACTCAAATGCTGAGTCCTGACACCAGCTGCTGAGACCCCTGCCACCCCACCTCTCTAGGCGCCACCTTCTGCCCCTCTGGATGTGGAGTCTACACAGACTTCCCAAGGGAAAACATTTAGCTGCCTTCCATGACCCCAAGTGAAGCCCCTCCAGACTAAGATTCCAGCACCAAGGCATCCCCCAAACTAAGGTCTTCTGAGGGACAGCTGTCGTGATCCAACTCTTTGTGATCGCATGGACTATAGCCTGTCAGGCTCCTCTGTCTATGGGATTCTCCAGGCAAGAATACTGGAGTGGGTTGCCATGCCCTCCTCCAGGGGATCTTCCTGACCCAAGGTCTTCTGGAAGGGGAAGTAGGGGAGGGATGGTCAGAGTCAAACAAATAATCACCCAGTATTTCCCAGGGGGCAGCACCCTTTCTATAAATGCTGCTTACAGAGACGCTGAGGACAGAGACTCAGGACTGGTGTCAGAGGCCAGCCTTCTTACAACTGACAGAGTGACTTGGGTGGGTCTTGAAGAATATCCTATCCTCTTTATGCCTCCTTCAGATACTCTGCTGTCTTTCCTGAAGGCATTTTAAATCTGAAAAGTGCCAAAATTTTTAAAACACATGAGATGCAACCAAAAATATCAAACTGGGTATCATAGAAGTGCTGGCTAGCCTTGAGGAGGAAGTTGGAATCTTGATCTGAAAAACCATTAAAAGCCACCCTTTTATCCGATTCCTTCACCTGCTGACTTGATTGCTTTTAAATGAAGATTCAAGATCTCAAGGAGAACAGGATGCAGAAAATAAAGTGCCATTTTTTTCTCTCCACCCTCTCACAGATAATCACGTGGGAGCATCCAGAGGCAGAGACAACCAACGTAAATTAAGAGCTTAAGTGGGAGCCCATTACAGGCCGTCTCCACTCCCTCCTGCCTACTCCCATCTTCATACAACCCACAACACAACTGGAGAGAAGGCCCAAAACATTACTTCTGAAAAACGCAATCGCTATAACCAATTACTGCGTGAAATGCCCTTTATTAAGCCTCAAGCCTCTGATTAGTGAGTTTAATTTAAAGGGATTCCTCCTTCTCCCACCTAAGGCTGAGCTGCATGGATCCTTATCATGGTGATAAGGAGCATTTATAGGCCAAAGCAGGTCTCGGATGTGTAATGGAATTGCCGCTAAATCAGATCTGCTTAAAAAAAAAAAAAGAATAGAGTTAGAGGCAATCAGAATGACTGTCCCATGCCTGGTCCAAGGTTCCCCCTGAAGTTTCCCCCATCACCTTCATATCAGTGACACTGTCCTTTGTGGCTGGGCCAGAGCAGGAATAACCAAAGAATATGTATTTCCCTCCTTCCATGCCTTCAGCAAATGGTCAGCTGCAGAAAATTTGGGTCTTCAGTTTAGATGGAACAAATGAACTTGAAAATCCAAGACAGACTTAGTCATGGGTTAGGGACAATATTTCCATCCCAGTACTATCTGTGGTATGAATCCGCTGCAGTGGGAATCTAAACTATAAAATCCATCATACAAAGCCCAATGGTCTGAAGGATTTTCTCAGTGAATTTAGAACTTCAAAAAACCATATGAAAGTTCATAAAAATCAGGCCACGACATTAGCCCTATATTCAGGTTAGGAGCAAACAGAGAAAAGGAAAAAGACAAAAAATACCCAAATCATCATGTCACTTGATTTGGCTGTTCTGTCCAAATCTCTGTGCATATCTATGTCCAGAACTCTGCTGAGGAGACAGGGAGCCAGAGGACTCTACCCACACCCCGTTGACAGACATTTCATTAAAAGCAAGCACCTAAAGTCTCCTTCACAGAAGGTTAAACTCAGACACCAACATTCTAGTTAGGTGTTTAGCTGTAAGTGCAGACTCACAAGGTCATGAAAACAAACTAAGGTGTTGGCTTCATTTTGAAATGGCTGGACTTTCCAGGTGGCTCAATGGTAAAGAATTCACCTGCCAAGCGGGAGATGCAGGTTTCATCGCTGGATCAGCAAGATCCCCTGGAGAAGGAAATGGCAACCCATTCCAGCATTCTTGCCTAGAGAATTTCATTAACAGAGGAGCCAGGTGGGCTACAGTCCATGGGGTGGCAAAAGAGCCAGGCACGACTTAGCAACTATACAGCAAAAAATAGCAGTCATACAGGGTACGTGTCCGTGTGTGTGTGTGTATGTGTCCACTTGCTAGTGATAGAGAAGGGGGTAGGAAGAGAAGGAGGGAGAGAGAGGAGCATCTCAAAGCTAATCTCCTGCAAAACACCTCCAAAAGCCCCTTCCCTGAGCTTTCTTAAAGGATTTCTGTTGCTTGCCACCAAGAGATGCCTGTCCATGTCACATATCCTCCAAGCATCCTTGTATTATGGTTTGCATTTTCCTGAGTTAAACTGTCTCTGGGCATTTATTATGTATTTCAAACAAAAGTTCTTATACATGTTCCAAGATCAAAATGGCTTTTCATTCCAAATAAAATTATGGAATTTTATTATATAAATCACCAAGCTAGAAATTATATCCCCAGATTTCAAGACTTAGTAACAAAATAGACCTAAAGTCTTTGTAGTAAAAGAAGCAGAAAAATAAATCTTTGAACCCACTGGGAGAATGAAATTGATGTCAAAGACCTCTCACAACTACCCTGTAATCCTTATCATCCACGTCTTTCTTAATCTTCTGGAATTTCTAATGACTTTGTTTTATTGTGTTTTGCTTTGGTAAGCTGTTGGGGAGCTAAGTAGATGTAGCTAGATGTTGGAGAGAGGGTACAGAAATTAGCTGGAATCTCTGACGCCAGAACAATAAAACTGTGAAGCACTCATTTCCCTCACCTGCTTTCCTGAGAAGAGTACACAATCAAAGTGCATCAACTGTCGAGGATAAATGACACTTCTGGACAATGACAACAATAAGCAAAGGTGGCAAAGATTATTTTTACCATGCTTAGTTCTTGATGTTTGGGTCAAAAAAAAATAACCCTACTGCTAAGAACTCTAAGATTTAGAACTCAAAAATTTCTTTGTACAGTGTTCTTCTATGTAAGGCTATTTGCCAATATTTTATTGTGTGACATTCAACTGTTGTGGTGTGCGTGCATGCTAAGTCACTTCAGTCGTGTCCAACTCTTTGTGACCCTATGGACTGTAGCCAGCCAGGCTCCTCTGTCCATGGGATTCTCCAGGCAAGAATACTGGAGTGGGTTGCCGTGCCCTCGTCCAGGGGTCTTCCCGACCCAGAGACCATATCTCTTACGTCTCCTGCATTGGCAGACGGGTTCTTGTGGTATGGAGGGCCTTTTTCAAGGACCTATACACATACACTGAAGCCCAGGGTGGCCACGTGCCCTGAGGAAGCCTCAGCTGCAGCTCCCAGCTGGTTCTTACTTTTCCATAGGAAGTGAGCCATTAACAGGATGCTAAATCGGACTTTTCCTAGGGTGGCCAGACAAAACACAGGATGCTCGGTTGAACTGAATTTCAGGTAAACAATGAATTCTGTACAGGACATATTTATATCAAAAAAATCGACTTGCTAAATGTAGCAACTTTAACACTTCTTATCTCAGATATTCAACTTAAGTGTCAAAGCTGAAACCACTGTGTTATAAACACATCAGTATCCCTAAAAAGAGCTGCTCAACAGTCCCTTGCCTTTGGGGTGACTCTGCCTCAGCCTTTGTGCTTGAAGTTCTTTTCTTCTTTTCTTCTGGACACTACGGCCCACCTCAGCTATGACCACCCCCACTTCACATTTATCGTCACTTATAACCTGCAAACTCCTTCAGGGTGGGACCAAGTTCTCCTATTCATCTCTGTTTCCCCTGAGTCCTGAGAACACACAGAAGACGTTCAATAAATGTTAACCAAAATCAAATGTTTGCCCATGGCCTTCTACATTGATTCCAGACTTCTCTTGGTTTTTGTGAGCGTTCATAACCAAGCCCCAGCTGAATAACCTCATTTTCCATTTCCTCTCAAGAACTTCCACGTTTATTAAGGTTTTTGTTCTCATCGTTTCCCAACATACCTTGCTCAGTCTGCCCCTGATTCAACAGCGCTTCACCTCCGCTTCTGGAATTTTACGCAAACTTTACGTAAGATCCAATTCAAGCTGTCTACTTCTTGAGAAGATTTCTTTGATTATTTTATCTGATGTTACTCCTGCTCCAAAACTCTTATTTTACAAGTTAGAGCTTAATACAGATTTCATTTTCAATGTCTGCTGTTTGGGTGCTGGTTCAATTGTCTCAGTTCCAAGGTCCTAAAAGTCAAAGATTGTGTGATCAATGTCCCTCGTACCCCGCCCCCTCCCAATCCCACCAAGCAGGATGCTGCCGAGTGGACAAACCCTACAGAGCAACTAAGGAACACGAACGCGCCTTCAGTCTTGGCCCACTCACAAATTTTTATCACTGCATTAATTCTTTTAAATTGCATCTCATTTTCACGTGTATTTCTCTGACCACTAGATGCTGAATATCTTCATATTTATCAGACATTTACACTTCTTCTTTCATTGACCAGTTCATACCCTGAATATTCTGGTTTGGGTTTAGTTTGAAATCTGAGTTTGAGATATAGTCTTGGGAACTCGTAGCCTGGGTGTAGTCCTTGAAATAATGGTTTTGGATAAGACAGACCAGGGAGTGTGATAGGTACAACAACCCAACTGTCTTGTCAAAAGATTATATGGATTTCAATAGTTTTTTAGAATTATCATTTAGCAATAGAAATAAGCCATTTATAACCTAATCTTAAGCCCTCAACTCACATTTGATGCTGTAGGTTTTTGTTGGGATACACTAAATCGTGTTTCCAAGAATCAAACATATTGTTAAGTGGGAACTTTCCAGAAGGCACTGTCAATAAAGCTGTGCCTGGCCTCCAATTTGACACTGTGAGATGGAGACGTTGCTGGCAAGGGATGGTAGCTGCACTGGGTTCTGGGTAGAGCTAAGAGTGGTCCAAAATAATGGAATCGTAGCATCTGCTCTGCCTGGGCATAAATTGTTTAGAGCAATTTCTTTGGCTACTGAGCCAAAGTCAGCATTACCCTTTGCAGATTGGAGAGTCAGAAATGTTGACATACAGTTCACTGTTGAGCAAAGCAAGCCATGTTGTTGGAAGTCAAACAGCCATCATATTAGCTATGTAAAGAAATAATTTTGAGAGATGCCAAAGGGTCAGGATATGCCACTAGCCACCTTACTACAACAGAATATATCAAGGGCACAAGTACAGGCTAGCATGCTTGGCTAATATAGCCAGACATGGGGGTCCTAATGCTATGGACACAGACTGCTGAAGACACCAGATTCTGCGAGGGGAAGTGATTATGTTTTATCTGTCCCCAGGTCAAGGATCATGAAAGTTACGTTTGTTCTTCCCAACAGCAAGAGAAAAGGGCAGGGGATGATGATAAAACTCCACCACCATGAGATCTCATTCCAGCCCTGCTATCCTAGAATCAGAACAAACAGGGGGAATGAGGCTAGCCAAAGATGCATTCTTCACTCCCAAACACAGATGGTCGCAGTAATAATCATGGTTACAATAACAACAACCAGCGTTAGCAATGAATAAGTACATTCTCTATGCTGGGGACTGTGCTGTAATACCAACACAACCCCATAAGGTAGGGTGGATCATTTAGGAAATTACTCATGGCTTGGCCTAATCTTCTGGGAGATCCTTCTCCTACAGAACTTTCTCAGGATGCAAAAACCCTTGCTATTTTATAGAAGCATAATTCGACGCTGGCCTCATGTGCAATACACAGTGTGAACACAATCTTTGGTTTAATCTTCCTTCCACAAGCTCTTTTTTTTTTTTTTTTTTTCGATCTTGGTGCATATCTATGTAGCCATAACCTACACAGCCTAACATAACCCTAACCCTAACTCCAACCCTAAACCTAACCCCCACCCCAACCCTAACCCCAACCCTAACCCCACCCCTAACCCTAACCCTAACCCTAACCCCAACCCCTAACCCTAACCCTAACTCCAACCCTAAACCTAACCCTCACCCCAACCCTAACCCCAACCCTAACCCCAACCCCTAACACTAACCCTAACCCCAACCCCTAACCCTAACCCTACTCCAACCCTAAACCTAACCCCCACCCCAACCCTAACCCCAACCCTAACCCCAACACCTAACCCTAACCCTAACCCTAACCCCAACCCCTAACCCTAACCCTAACCCTAACTCCAACCCTAAACCTGACCCCCACCCCAACCCTAACCCTAACCCCAACCCCTAACCCTAACCCTAACCCCTAACCCCTAACCCTAACCCTTCACTAGGAGTGAAGTCTTCCAAACTCTGTGCCCTTGCAACATACACGGAGGAAAGGCTGACAGAATTAACTGATTTATTGCTGGCTAAGAAAATCTAGCCTGCTACCTAGGAACCTAAGACCTTGGAAGGACACCAAAGAATCCTTGATTGTGTGGGTGAGCTATTCTCAAAAAGTTATTTTGATGATTAACTTCTATTCTGAATGACAAATGGGAAAAGAAATTCTTGAACTTTTACACCAAACAATTGCCAAGCTTTGTTTTACTGTAGTGACTCAGAGAATTATATTGTCCTGACCTCAGAAGTCTTCATTCTGTTGCAGAAAGTAAACTTTCTGAAATAAATAAATAAACCAAAACTTTTTTCTTCTCCTCTGAAGAGATACTCAGAATTCTGCTCGAGGACATGATCAACCCATGTTATACGTTAATTGCTTTCTTCACCATTATTCTTGTCTGTGCGTACTGTCAACTTTGAGTCTGCATCTTTTAACCAGTAATTAAAAGTTAGGAATTCAGCTGTTAATTCGCTAGCAAACCGCACTCCCTTTTTTCCCTCCCTTTGTGATCCGTCTTTATAATTTAGTCATGTGATACAATAAAGTAATAGTGATACTAAAATAATAGCAGTGAAAAAGACAAAACAGTAAAGCCATCCATTGGAGAGACTGTGGAGAAAATGGACATCAGAAAAAGATCTCATTCATTCGGGAAGCCTTCATGGACCCTGTGTGCCAGACACTGCGAGGCCCAGTCCTGAGCATGGAGGAGCTGGAGGTGAGCTGGGGCCAGCATCACATGGTGAGAACCTGAGCCTTGTAGGCAGGTTGAGCTGGCCTGGGCCTATCCCAGGGGAATAGGAAATAACCAGCTTTCTACTGGCCTCTGGTTCTCTCTGAATTGCAGAGGTTACTCACCTGAATTTTTAACTTTATCTTTTGAAGTACTTAATAGTTCAGACATAAGAAATAACAGAGAGATGACCTGCCCAGCCTTAAGTCAGTTTCCCCGGCAGGAACACCCTGCATAACTATAGTAAATATCACACCTTGGAAAGTGGTATTGATACAATCTGCCCTCCATGCAGCTGTTACCAGTTTCACACACACTCAGTGTGGGCGCACATACACCTGTATTTTTGTACAGTTTGTCATATATGTGGGTCTGTGCAGCCAAAAGCAGTCAAGGTACAGAGGACCCCTTATGCTACCTGCCTCCCTCCAACCTTCTGGCAGCCACTAATCTGATCTCCATCTCTAGGATTGAGATAGATGGAGTCACAGAGGACAACCTTCTGAGATTAGCTCTTTTCACTCAGCATAATTTACAAAACAATCGAGCTGTTGTATCAACAGTAGTTTCCTTTTTATTACTGAGTAGCATCATGGTGTAGGTGGGCCACCATTAGTTTAACCAGGTACCATGAAATACGTTGGGGTTGTTTTCAGTTTTATAGCCAATAAAGTTGCTATGAACATTCACCAATAGGTTTTGTGGGAATATTAGCTTTTGTTTCTCTGGGATAAATACCCAGGAGTGCACTTCTGGGTTGTACTATAGTTTTACAAGACATTTCCAAGTGTTCTTCTAGAGTGGCTATACCATTTTACATTTCCACAGCAATACACGAGTGATCCCATTTCTCTACACCCTTGCCAGCATTTGATGTTATCACTATTGCTTCTTTTTCTCATTCTGATAGGTGTGTAGTTATATCTCATGGAAGATTTAATTTGCACTTCCCCAGTAGCTAATGATATTTACTATTTTTTCATATGCTCATTTGCCATCTGTATATTCTTCTCAGTGAAATGTCTGTTCACATCTGTTGTTCGTTTTCTAACTGGATTGTTTGTTTAATTTTTACTGTGGAGTTTTAAGAGTTCTTTATATATTTTAGATATAAGTTCTTTGCTAAACATGTGCTTGCAAATATTTTCTCTCAGTCAGTAGCTTGTGTTTTTATCCTGAACAGCTGAGCAATGCAAAAGTTTTTTATTTTAATGATATCCAGTTTTTCAACTTTTATGGATCATACTTTTGGTGTCAATCCCCCCATGACATCAAGAAACTCTCCACTAGCCCCATGTCCTAAATGCTTTCTATGTCCTTTTCATAAAGATTTTGTAGTTTTACATTTAAATCATGACACACTTTGAGTTGCTTTCCTGGTGGCTCAGGTGGTAGAGAATCTGCCTGCAATGTAGGAGACCTGGGTTTGATCCCTGGGTTGGGAAGATCCCCTGGAAGAGGGCATGGCAACCCACTCCAGTATTCTTGCCTGGAGAATCCCCATGGACAGAGGAGCCTGGTGGGCTACAGTCCATGGGGTCATGAAAAGTTGGACACAACTGAGTGAATAACATGCAAACTTTGAGTTCATTTTTGTAGCAGATATGAGATTTCGTTTGGGGCTTTGTTTATTCTGCCTATGGATGTCCAAATGTTACAGCATCATTTGTTGAAAACACCATTTTTCCCCATCGGATTGCTTTTCCAACTTTGCCAAAAATCAGCTGGGCATAATTGTGTGGGTCTATAACTAGGATATCTCTGTTCTGCTCAATTCATTAAACTGTCCATTCAATCCTGTCCATCAGACACCACACTGTATGATGACTACTACAGCTATACAGTAAGTTTTAACATCAGCTTCCCAGGTGGCTCAGTGGTAAACATTCTGCCCACTAACTAGGAGATGCAGGTTCAATCCCTGTGTGAGAAGATCCCCTAGAAAAGGAAATAGCAACCCATTCCAGTATTCTTGCCTGGAAAACCCCATACACAAGGGAGTCTGGTGGGCCACAGCCCATGAGGCCTCGAAAGAATCAGAAACAACTTAGCAACTAAACAACAAGCTTTAACATCAGGTAGCATGATTGTTATTGCCATTGTTGTTGTTGAGTCACTAAGTCATGCCCGACCCTTGGCGGCCCCATAGACTGCAACACCTCAGGCACCTCTGTCTTCAACTATCTCCCTCTTCCACTATCTCCCGGAGTTTGCTCAAATTCATGTCCATTGAGTCAATGAAGCTATTAATATCTAACCATGTCATCCTTTGCTGCCCCCTTTACCTTTTGCCTTTTATCTCTCCCACCATCAGGGTCTTTTCCAATGAGTCGGCTCTTCACATCAGATGGCCAAATGATTTGAGTTTCAGCTTCAGCATCAGTCCTTCCAGTGAATATTCAGGGCTAATTTCATTTAGGATTGACTGGTTTGATCCTGCAGTCCAAGAGATTATCAAGAGTCTTCTCCAGCACCACAATTTGAAAGCATCATCCCTTTGGCGCTCAGTCTTCTTTAGGGTCCAATTCTCACATCTCCACATGACTACTGGAAAAACCATAGCTTTGACTATACAGACTTTTGTTGGCAAAGTGATGTCTCTGCTTTCGAATATGCTATCTGGGTTTGTCATAGCTTTCCTGCCAAGGAGCAAGAGTCTTTTAATTTCATGGCTGCAGTCGCTGACTGCAGTGACTGCAGTGATTTTGGAGCCCAAGAAAAAAGAATCTGTCACTGCTTCTACTTTCCCCCCTCCATTTGCCATGAAGTGATGGGACAAGATGCCATGATCTTAGTTTTCTGAATGTTGAATTTCAAGCCAGCTTTTTCACCCTCATCAAGAGGCTCTTTGGGTTCTTTTAACTTTCTGCCATTACAGTGGTATCATCTGCATATATGAGGTTGTTGATATGTCTCCTGGCAATCTTGTTTCAGCTTGTGATTCATGCAGTCAGGCATTTCATATGATGTACTCTGCGTATAAATTAGATAAGCACGGAGACAATATACAGCCTTGTCACACTCCATTCCCAATTTGGAACCACTCAGTTGTTTCCTGTCCAGTTCTAGCTGTTGCTTCCTAACCCACATACAGGTTTCTCAGGAATCAGGTAAGGTGGTCTAGTACTCCCATCTCTCGAAGAATTTTCCAGTTTGCTGGGATCCACACAGTCAAAGGCTTTAGCAGAGTCAATGAAGCAGAAGTAGCTGTTTTCTACAACTCCCTTGCTTTCTCCGTGATCCAACAAATGTTGGCAATTTGATCCCTGGTTCCTCTGCCTCTTCAAAACCCAGCTTGTACATCTGGAAGTTCTCAGTTCGCATAGTGCTGAAGCCTAGCTTAAAGAATTTTGAGGACAACCTTGCTAGCGTGTAAAATGAGCGCAAATGTACAGTAGTTTGAACATTCTTTGGCATTGTCCTTCTTTGGGATTAGAACTGACCTTTTCCAGTCCTGAGGCCACTGCTGAGTTTTCCAAATTTTCTAGCATATTGAGTGCAGCACTTTCATAGGATCATCTTTTAGGATTTGAAATAGTGCAACTGGAATTCCATCACCTCCACTAGCTTTGTTCATAGTGATGCTTCCTAAGGCTCACTTGACTTTGCATTCCAGGATGTCTGGCTCTAGGTGAGTGATCACACCATCCTGATTACCTGGGTCATGAAGATCTTTTTCGTATAGTTCTGTGTATTCTTGACACCTCTTCTTAATACCTTCTGCTTCTGTTAGGTCCTGACTGTTTCTGTCCTTTATCGTGCCCTTCCTTGCATGAAATGCTCCCTTGATATCTCCAATTTTCTTATAGAGATCTCTAGTCTTTCCCATTCTATTATTTTCCTCTATTTCTTTGCATTGTTCATTTAAGAAGGCCTTCTCTCTCCTGCTGTTCTCTGGAACTCTGCATTCAATGGGGGTATATCTGCCTACACTTCCTCAGACAATCACTTTGACTTCTTGAGTTTCCTTTTCATTTAAGATGGTTTTGGTCACTGCCTCTTGTACAATGGTACAAATCTCTGTCCATAGTTCTTCAGGCACTTTGTCCACCAAATCTAATCCCTTGAATATATCCATCACCTCCACTGAATAATCATAAGGGGTTTGATTTAGGTCATACCTGTATGGCCTAGTGGCTTTCCCTACTTTCTTCAATTTAAGCCTGAATTTTGCAATAAGGAGCTGATGATCTGAGCCACAGTCAGCTCCCAGTCTTGTTTTTGCTGTCTGTATAGAGCTTCTCCATCTTCGAGTATAAAGAATATAATTAATCTGACTTCTGTACTGACTATTTGGTGATATTCATATGTAATCACCTCTTGCAATGTTGGAAAAGGGTGTTTGCTATGACCAATGTGTTTGCTTGACAAAACTCTGCTAGCCTTTGTGCTGCTTTATTTTGTACTCCAAGGCCAACCTTGCCTATTGACTTCCTAATTTTGCATTTCAATCCCCCATGATGAAAAGGATATCTTTTTTTGGCATTAGTAAGAAGGTGTTGTAGGTCTTCATAGAACCATTCAACTTCAGCTTCTTTGGCATCTGTGGCTGGGACACAGACTTGGATTACTGTGATGTTGAGTGGTTTGCCTTGGACAGAAACTGAGATCATTCTGTCGTTTTGGAGGTTGCACCCAAGTACTGTATTTTGGACTCTTGTTGACTATGATAGCTACTCCATCTCCTCTAAGGGATTCTTGCCCTCAGTGGTGGATATAATAGTCATCTGAATTAAATTTGGTCAATCCTGTCCATTTTAGTTCACTGACTCCTAAGATACTGACCTTCACTCTTGCCATCTCCTGCTTGACCACTTCCAATTTATCTTGATTCATGGACCTAACATTCCAGGTTCCTATGCAATACGGTTCTTTACAGCATCAGACGTTACTTTCACCACCAGTCACATCCACAACTGAGCATCATTTCTGCTTTGGCCCAGTCACTTTCTGGAGCTATTAATAATTGCCCTCTGCTCTTCCCCACTAGCATACCAGACACCTTCCCACCTGGGGGGAGGGCTCATCTTCTGGAATCATATCTTTTCGCCTTTTCATACTGTTCATGGGGGTCTCAAGGTAAGGATACTGCAGTGGGTTGCCATTTCCTCAGATGGACCGTATTTTGTCAGAACTCTTCACTATGACCCATCCATCTTGGGTGGCCCTGCACAGCATGGCTCATAACTTCACTGAGTTACACAAGCCCCTTCGCCATGACAAAGCTGTGATACATGAGAGGGTAGCATGACTACTCCCGCTGTATTCTTTTTTTCCAAAATATTTTAGTTATTCTAAGTCCTGTGCATTTTCATGTAAATTTTTAAATAAGCCTGTCTGTGTCTATTAAAAACCATGCTGGGATTTTGATAAGATTTGCATTCAACCTATAAATCAATTCTGGGAAAACTGACATCTTTGCTATGTTGAGTCTTGCAATGCATGAACACAAGTTTGATTTTAATTGTCCCCTACAGGATTCTTTGCCTCAACTCCTGGGTTAAAACATCCCTGGGGCCCACATCTGCTGAAACTACCACAGCCTTTGGACCCAGAGCTGCCCTCACTGGTCCTGGTCTCTGGCACAATCCCCTCTGATTACAGCATTGACTACTAACTGTAACATAACAAGAAAAGTCAGAATTTGAACTTGAATTCTACAGCTATCACATGTCAGCTGAGGAACCACGGCCTTGATTTCCTTCACTATGTGATAACAATACCTGCCTCGGAGCATCTCAATAGCTAGGTCTTCAAAAGAGACTCTTATTATCTCTCTAACACATGAGCCTCCCACTTACCTAAGCTGGTGTGTAACTAGATTTTAGCATCTAAAATGCCAAACTGCAAGCAACCTTATTAGTAAAACTTCACCTATTAATTCATCATTTCTATTTGTTGTGATCATTCTGGACCCTAGTATTATCTGTATTTTTATCCTAGTCATTGAAAAATAATAAAAAGAAGACAAAGAGACATGGACAGAGCGTGACACACACTAGAAAATCTGTTCTGCTGTAGGTACTTTGGCTCAGTGAACAGAAAGACATTCTTGGAAATTCTTAGGCAAAAGAGATGGATTTTAAAACGGGTTCCCTCGTTTGTAAAGAGACTGCCTGCAATGTAGGAGACCTGGGTTCAATCCCTGGGTTAGGAAGACAACCTGGAGAGGGAAATGGCAATCCACTCCAGTATTCTTATATTTCTTCCAGGGAAATCCTATGGACAGAGGAGCCTGGGGTTGCAAGAGTCAGACATAACTTGGTGACTCAACCATCACCACCATGGATTAAAAGCAAATCGAAGAATCATGTCTGGGAGCAATGGAAGCCGGCAGTGCCAAATTCAGGAACATGGCCGTCTTGCCCAGGAAGCTCTAACCACCGTTTCTTTATCTATGTCTCTCTACTCAAGATGTGAAGAACTAATGAAAGGTCCTCTTGGCTGAGCTCAGGCGCTATGACTGGCTCCTGGCTGGACCAGAAAGTAGGAGGAAGGATCTGGCTGACAAGCCCCTTTAGCATCTGCCACAGAAAGATTCCACTGAAGCTGCTCACAGTGGAGGACAGGCTGTGTCCCAGATGGCGTCACGGTGCTCTCAGGAGGGGATGTGAGCACTTACATACCACCAAGTGCCAAAAGTTTACGCTAATTTTTTTCATTTGATCATGATTCACTGATTAGCAGTGTCTGGCAATGACTATTCATCCAGAAAGAGATCCACCCAGTTGTGCAGGAATATAGATCCACCTGCTCCACCAAGGCTGTGTTAACAAATAGACAGTCTTGCTGAAATGCAGGTGTGTGAAGCCTAGGACATTTCATGAATCTATTGGATTTACAGCCCTCATGTTGGAATTGAAGCTGCCAAGCTGATTGTATAGTGAACTCAAGTCTCTTAACCTCGGTGCTCAAATTTTCTCATTGACAAAAAAGAGATAATGATTCTAATCTCACACTTCAGTGGGATTTTTTAAATTACAAAATACAACATACCTTATTTGTTACCTGTATGATAGTTATAACCCCAACTGCCTTTTTTTATAAGCAGAGACCACCAGGTGGAGATCCCTCAATTTTGTTTAGATTTTTAAAATAAGATTGAGGCAGCAAACCAGAGAGAGGAAATCCCGACAGACTGTTGAGTTATTCTGCAAGACAGAAAAAAAGAGACATGGAAGACCTCCTGCCATTTGAAGAAATCTGGGAGGGAGCAGTGAGGAGCAGGGCAAGGAGAAAGGGAAGAAGGCCCAAGAGGTGGCAATGGCAATAACTTCATGCTTTACGAAGACACCCCTCCCATGACCCCCTGAAAACCCTCCCCAAAGAGGCAATTTCATGTTCCAGTGGACACCCTACAGGGCAAGGGAAGTTGCAAAGAATTAGAACCTAAGTAGCAAAGAAAACCCTTCCCACTTGGATCCCCACCCTATGAAGTAGCAGAAATCTGGGATTTAAAGCTCCATGCACCATGGAATTTAGGGGCTAAAAACAAACACATAGGGACCTCCAGGAGCAAGCAAGCCTCCTGCACCTTCTGGGTTACATACATTGGCCTTCATATCTCAGAACAACAGAAAATTAAAAACCCTAGCCCTTGGGTGAGTTTTCTCAAGCAGAAAAAGGAAAAGAAAGGTTCTTTGTGCCTTTATTCCATCTTTGATCTTCCATCCATTCTCTAAGGGCACAAATGACTATTTATAAATGTTTCCATACAAAAATTATACTATGAATAGCCATCATAGTCAACAAAAGAGTCCGAAATACAGTACTTGGATGCAATCTCAAAAACGACAAAATGATCTCTATTCGTTTCCAAGGCAAACCATTCAATATCATGGCAATCCAAGGCTATGCCCCAACCAGTAATGCTGAAGAAGCTGAAGTCGAATAGTTCTATGAAGACCTACAAGACCTTTTAGAACTAACACTCAAAAAAGATATCCTTTTCATTGTAGGGGACTACAACGCAAAAGTAAGAAGTCAAGAAAAACCTGAAGTAACAGGCAAATTTAGCCTTGGAGTACAGAATGAAGCAGGGCAAAGACTCATAGAATTTTGCCAAGGGAACATAATGATCAGAGCAAACACCCTCTTCCAAAAACATAAGAGAAGACTCTACACATGGACATCAGCAGATGGTCAACACCAAACTCAGACTGATTATATTCTTTGCAGCCAAAGATGGAGAAGCTCTATATAGTCAGCAAAAACAAGACTGGGAGCTGACTGTGGCTCAGATCATGAACTCCTTATTGCCAGATTCAGACTTAAGTTGAAGAAAGTAGGGAAAACCACTAGACCATTCAGATGTGACCTAAATCAAATCCCTTACGATTATACAGTGGAAGTGAGAAATAGATTTAAGGGACTAGATCTGATAAAGTGCCTGAAGATCTATGGGCAAAGGTTCGTGACAATGTATAGGAGACAGGGATCAAAACCATCCCTATGGAAAAGAAATGCAAAAAAGCAAAATGGCTCTCTGAGGAGGCCTTACAAATAGCTGTAAAAAGAAGAGAAGTGAAAAGCAAAGGAGAAAAGGAAAGATATACCCATTTGAATGCAGATTTCCAAAGAACAGCAAGGAGAGATAAGAAAGCCTCCTGCAATGATCAGTGTAAAGAAATAGAAGAAAACAATAAAATGGGAAAACCTAGAGATCTCTTGAAGAAAATTAGAGATACCAAGGGAATATTTCATGCAAAGATGGACCCTAATAAAGGACAGAAACAGTATGGACTTAATAAAAGCAGAACATATTAAGAAGAGTTGGCAAGAATACACAGAAGAACTATACAAAAAAGATCTTCACGACCAAGATGATCATGATGGTGTGATCACTCACCTTGAGCCAGACATCCTGGAATGTGAAGTCAAGTGGGCCTTAGGAAGCATCACTATGAACAAAGCTAGTGGAGGTGATGGAATTCCAGTTGAGCTGTTTCAAATCCTAAAACATGATGCTGTGAAAGTGCTACACTCAATATGCCAGCAAATTTGGAAAACTCAGCAGTGCCCACAGGACTGGAAAAGGTCAGTTGTCATTTCAATCTCAAAGAAAGGCAATGTCAAAGAATGCTCAAACTACTGCACAATTACACTTATCTCACATGTTTCTCCAAGCCAGGCTTCAGCAATACATGAACCATGAACTTCCAGATGTTCAAGCTGGTTTTAGAAAAGGCAGAGGAATCAGAGATCAAATTGCCAACATCTACTGGATCATTGAAAAAGCAAGAGAGTTCCAGAAAAACATCTATTTCTGTTTTATTGACTATGCCAAAGCCTTTGACTGTGTGGATCACAATAAACTGTGGAGAATTCTGAAAGAGATGGGAATACCAGACCACCTGACCTGCCTCCTGAGAAATCTGTATGCAGGTCAGGAAGCAACAGTTAGAACTGGACAAGGAACAAAGACTGATTCCAAATAGGAAAAGGGGTACGTCAGGCTGTATATTGTCACCCTGCTTCTTTAACTTATATGCAGACTACATCATGAGAAACGCTGGGCTGGATGAAGCACAAGCTGGAATCAAGATTGCCAGGAGAAATATCAATAACTTCAGATATGCAGACGATACCACCTTTATGGCAGAAAGTGAAGAAGAATTAAAGAGCCTCTTGATGAAAAGTTGGCTTAAAGCTCAACATTCAGAAAACTAAAGTCATGGCATCTGGTCCCATCCCATCACTTCATGGCAAATAGATTGGGAAACAGTGGAAACAGTGGCACACTTTATTTTGGGGGGCTCCAAAATCAGTGCAGATGGTGACTGCAGCCATGAAATTAAAAGACACTTGCTCCTTGGAAGAAAAGCTATGACCAACATAGACAGCATATTAAAAAGCAGAGACATTACTTTGCCAACAAAGGTCCGTCTAGTCAAGGCTATGGTTTTCCCAGTAGTCACATATGGATGTGAGAGTCAGACTATAAAGAAAGCTGAGCACAGAAGAACTGATGCATTTGAACTGTGGTGTTGGAGAAGACTCTTGAGAGTCCCTCGGTCTACAAGGAGATCCAACCAGTCCATCCTAAAGGAGATCAGTCCTGGGTCTTCATTGGAAGGACTGATGTTGAAGCTGAAACTCCAATCCTTTGGCCACCTGATGTGAAGAACTAACTCATTTGAAAAGACCCTGATGCTGGGAAAGATTGAAGATGGGAGGAGAAGGGGATGACAGAGGATGAGATGGTTGGATGGCATTACCAACTCAACGGACATGAGTTTGGGTAAACTCCAGGAGTTGGTGATGGTCAGGGAGGCCTGGCGTCCTGCACTCCATGGGGTCACAAAGAGCTGGACAGGAGTGAGCAACTGAACCAACTGATACATGTTTCCGTATGAAAATCACTCTCCAGGCCTCTTTGTTTGCAGCGGGTGCGGTGGTTTCCTGCTGCATGCAGACTTTCACGTGGAAGACTTTTTCTTTTGAACCAAAAGTATGGAAACCCAGCACCCTTTGATGGCCATGTGCTACAATCCTTTGTCTGTGGGCTCTTTGGTCACATACTTTGCAGGGTACACAATCTGTCACAGACATGAGTAGGGTGTGCCTGCCATGTGGAAGGCCTCCAGCCCATTTCCACAGGAGGTGCCTAACCACAGCCTAAGCAGAGCATGAGTCTGTCCTCCAGCACGTGGCCCTCCCATTCCAGCTACGGCCAGGGCTGCAGACTGAACACCACTGGGGTGGACACAGGCGAAAAGACAAGCTAGGCCCACTGGGCTCTCTTCCTTGGGAGTTTGAAACGGGACGTGGGTAAGACAATGCAGAAAGTGCAGGTCAGGGTAGGGCATGAGATAGCTCTAGAGGCCCCGAGGCATCGTGACCAAACCAGGATGAGGAGAATCCAAGCCGACAGTAGGAGAAGGACGCAGACAGAAGAAAATCAGCTGCTTCCTAGTTGCCCACCTGTTCTGAGCACAAGCCACACCTTCACCCACCTCCTCCAATTCTCTCTTCCTCCTCCCACCTCCTCCGTTCTGCGTGTAAACACACCAAAGTGCAATGGGTACAGCTGCCTTTATGGCTGATGGAAAGGCATGGTTCCGATTCCCTGGTTTCTCCCACTCCAGAACGAGATGATAAAGACATGCTGACCATCTTGTCACATGCAGGCATAATGACACCAAGGTCTTTCCTTGTGGTCTCAAAGTACCCAGGCAGAACACCTGAACAGTTAAGTTTTCCACAGTGGCACTCTCCCCCCCGCCCCCCCATAGAATCTACCTGTAGCCTCGGAAAAAGAGAGGCTGGCTCTTGCCATCCTCCCAGGATGCCAACACTAAGCCATCACCAGCTAAAGAAGAACGAAGCTCGGCACAGTGTGGGCGCAAGGCCATGCTTTCTTTGCTGTTCGTTCAAGCTGTCAGCTCCACAGTGGGTTTGTGAAGAAGGGAAACAGAAAAGGATGTGGAAGTAATGTCACCATCAGCCACGATATATACATGTGCGGGGGGGAAACAGAGCTGAACGTATTTTCAGGATGTGCAAAGTAGATACGGCTCAACCAAAGGATTTACAGCTGTCGCTGGCACCCCCAAGACCATAAAACTGTGCACAGAAGCTACTTTTAGGCTTTGAGGCCCAAAGAACTAGATTCAAAACATAGATAATAGAGTAACAACCGCTGCTCAACAGGGAGCAGGAGATAAAAATAATTTGCTACACTTCACTGGATTCCCACACCTGTACCTGTAACACAGCAATTCCACGTACTTAATTTATTAGAGTGTGCACAGTCAGTCACAGATGAGAGAAAATTCTATCAGTGATGGAGGAAACAGGAGACGAAGCTCTTCAGCCAGCAGTTAAACAAGAGTAGGGTTTCAGAAGCAGGAGGAAAGGAATTCCTAGGAAAGCAGGTCTCCTTGCCTTAGGTCAGTAAAAGCCATCTACATAAAGAAATTCATATCTCATCTTTTAAATTACTTGAAAATAGGCTATTGTTTCAATTAAGAGACTGAATTAATTTCCTAGAATTAATTTGTTTTCTGGGTTTGAAGTCAGTCATGAATGACAGAGACCAAAAGGTACACCCAGACACTCCCTCTCCCAACCCATCTTTTAAACAACAGATCTCCCTCCAGCGACCATTAAAAGAGCTATAAAGTAGCTATCAAGAATGAAATGTTAAAGCTGGCAGAATGAAAGCTGGCTAGAGGTGACATACCCTCCTCCCTCCGTGCTGACCCAAAGGAAGCACTGGCTGTAGGGGACACGTCTGTTGCAACGCCTGTGGACCTGCGCAGCAGCACTTTAAAGAAGAAATAGAAAGGACTGGACACACAGGCTCACTCCCCCACCGCCACTCCTTCCTAAAGTCTCCTCCTTGCCCCTCACAAAAGAGCACAATCGTCAGGGACAGACAGGCCGGGGGTGTTGACGGTAGACAGATGGATAAAACACTTCATCTTATGGACTCGGTGAGAGCTTTTGATTCAAAGTAATGAGTAACTACTGTTTGAAGTCCCAGCAATAAAAAATTAATAATAATTTAAATAGTCACTTTCCCCCAAAGTCTTCTCCAATCCCGCAAGTTGTAACATACTAAAGGAATACTTTCCTTTATGTTTTCAAATACGTAATTCAGGGTGAGATTTCGTGTGTAATAGCCACAGGGAACTTGCTGGAAGAAAAAGGCAGTCCCCGAATGGGATATATAAACTGCTTTAAGGTTTTGAGATTTGGCAGAGCATACTGTGCTTTCGCTACACATAAGCCAGAAATGGCAGAGAAAAGAATTGGGTTTTCTAGGCACTGCAAAGGGACTTGCCTAATGTTTCAGTAGGTCCACAGAATGCAGCAAGCTGGACAGGCGGTGTCCTCAACACAAAGTAACATGGAGCCCTGAGCTTCCAGCTGGCAAGGGGCCCCCGCAGAGAAAATAGGATGCTTTTGAATTAGCCAGCATCTCACCCATGGGGCCTGGAGAAGGCAATGGCACCCGACTCCAGTACTCTTGCCTGGAAAATCCCATGGACGGGGGAGCCTGGTAGGCCGCAGTCTGTGGGGTCGCGAAGAGTCGGACACAAGTAAGCGACTTCACTTTCACACATTGGAGAAGGAAATGGCAACCCACTCCAGTGTTCTTGCCTGGAGAATCCCAGGGATAGAGGAGCCTGGTGGGCGGCCGTCTATGGGGTCGCACAGAGTCGGACACGACTGAAGCGACTTAGCAGCAGCAGCACAGATGGGGATGGAGGGGTGCTGCAGAAGGATAAAGTGGGGAGGGGGACTGGGAAGACAGGCATAGAGCGACACGTGGATGCTGGAACTGGGAAATTATTTTTCAAGCACAGAGAAACAACTTTAAATATTACTAAGGAATTAATGTATGAGATGGTTGAATAGCATCACCAACTTGATGGACATGAGTCTGAGCAAGCTCCGGGAGTTGGTGATGGACAGGGAAGCCTGGTGTGCTGCAGTCCATGGGGTTGCAATGAGTCAGACACAACTGAGCAACAGAACTGAACGTATAAAAAGTGCCGTCAGCAGGAAGGAGTATAAAGCAGGGACTGTTGTTGTTTCATTGCTCAGTTGTGTCCAACTCTTTGCAACCCTATGGACTGTTGTCCACCAGGCTCCTCTTTCCATGGCATTCCCCAGGCAAGAATATTGGAGTGGATTGCCATTTCCTTCTCCAGAGGATCTTCCTGACCCAGGGAATCACACCCATATCTCCTGCATTGGCAGGCAGATTCTTTACCACTGAGCCACCGGGGAGGCAGGGATACATGTGTCATAGAAATTACACTGTGGCCAAGATCCCCTGACCATTAAGACCACAGATGACTGGGAGGTCTCTGGTGGTCCAGTGGCTAAGACACCGCACTCCCAAAGCAGGGGGCCAGGGTTCGATCCCTGGTCACGGAACTAGATCTCGCACACGACAGCTAAAGATCCTGCGTGCCACAACTAAGCCCTGGCACAGCCAAATAAATAACTTTTAAAAAAAAGACCACAGATAAATGAACAGAAAAACCTAATCAAGCAGATGGATGGCAATCTCCAAGGGGTAAGTCATTTCTCTGGGGATATATACCCTGGCCCAGGTATATACTAAGAGCAGAAATGTAAACACATAGGCATAGACACATATGCGTCTGGAGGTAGAGCATCCCATGACCCGAGAACAGGAGGCACTGGGGAAACTCACTCACAAGGACGTCTTAATTGCTTTGTGTATGTTTTCCATCTTCCCCATTTCTTCTGATGGTGATTATGATTGTGTTTTGAAATCACGATCTACCACGGCGGCACTGTAATTACATAAATATGGCATCATAAATGAAGGTTAGTGCTAGAAATAGCAGAGCAGAGAGAGGTGCTATTTGTCTCTATGGATGCAAGTGTGTGTGTGTATTTTACCAAACAATCTCCAATATATGTGGTATTTGGAAATCCTTTGCTAATCCAAGCAAGGGCAGCTTAAGAAAAAGAATAAGAGCCTCAGTCTCGTTTTCAGCTGAAAAAGATGATGGCAAAAAAGGCAGGTTTTTCAAGTCATGATAAGTGGAAATGATCAGGTAAGAGCTAGGTTCTGACTGAGCTTTACACTGAGCTCAGCGCCCTGCACTGGCCCGTGCTGAGGGGGCACCAGGGGCTCTGCCTGGGGGCAGCTCTCAGTCCGGGGTGGTACATCTTGTCAGCGGTACCCCTCAGCACCCCCTGGAGCCCCAGGGAATGTCTATTAAGCACCATTCAGAACAGGAGAACTACCTTCCTCCCTACTATCACCCATTCCTGCCCTCAGATCACCAACCAGATCCTCAACCCATCGGGGTGGGAGTCGGAGCATAAACAGCCCAGCTTCTTCTTTTCTCAGGAAAAAGGAAAATTCTAAAGTGTATTCCATAAGAGTCACACGGAGTAAGTGGAAGTCCTAAAATATGTCAACAAATTCTTTAAACTTCAGTCCTTAACAAGGTGAAGCCTAATTCCCCTGCCCCCAGATGCAAGCGACATTAAGTGACACTTCTAATGACTAGAACATGATGAGGCTTCCAAGCTGAGGCAGTGAAAACATGGCCTCTAGCCATGTCGTGAGCACACACAGGCAGCTTGCGGGGAGGCCCGCACAGCGAGGGACGAGGCGTCCCACCAACAGCCAGCGCCCGTGCACCAGCCACGTGGTGGGGCCTCCTTGGAGCGGGATCCTGCAGCCCCACTCGAGCCTTCAGATGCTGCCGCTCCGACCACCGTCTTGACTATAATCTTACCGGAGGTCTTGAGCCAGAGCTGCCCAGATAAGCCAGTTCTGAATCCCTCGTCTACAGGAAATGCAAGCATAATAAATAGTTCTTGCTTAGGCCATTACATTTTGGAGTAATCTGTTACACCGCAGTCCTAGCGGCATTAACCCCAGTGCCCACAACTGTAACCTACTCACCAACTCCCTCGCTGTGCTCCCTTAGATCACCTCCAAATTCAATGAGCTGCACTCAGAACTCCTGTCTCCACGTTTGCCTTTGGTGTCTCAGACATCCCATATCAGGCCAATATTTTTATTATCCCCATTTTAAGGATGAGGAAACACACAAAGGGTAGGGGTACACTGCAGGCAGTGACAGAGTGAGCTTCCCTGAATCCTAATCCACTGTCCTCTTCTTCCTCACAGCTGCATCCCTCCAACCCAATCCTCTGCGCTGTTAAGCAATCTCTCTTCCCTCCCCAAGAACAATAAGTTAATTTTCTCATTCACTGTGGACAAAGGCACCCGCCATAATCATAAAATGTTTAAAAAAAATACTAAGGAAATTCAACAACAAAAGCAGGAACTTTGAGTCACTCAAGTTTCAGTGTATTTATTTTTCCTAATGCTACCTGTACATGGCAGGGAGAAATAATTAGCAAACTAAAGGTCTGTTCTTTGTTGAGACTGATGCAAAGGCTGGATACGACTCTCTCTGTTCTTACGTCTGGGATACAGGGCTGGCCTAAGACTGCTGACCAACGTCACTTGTGATTTGCTGAAGTCATGAACAAGCAGCATGCTGCGTGGGCAAGAAACAATGCAGAGGAAACCTATATGTGCTATGCTTTCTGTTCTGATCAAATAAAATGCACAGCCAACTCCAGCTGTCAGACATTTAATCATAATCATTATTGTGCTATATTAGGCATAAATGGGACATGAATGACTCTTGATAGCACCATTTTATCTATTAAACAATAACTTTTGTGTTTTTCTTCTCTGTTTAATAGTTTTCCAATATCCCAGCTTTACTTGGTGTCACTGTATTTTTTCCTCTGAGCCTAAATGACTGGGCTTTGGAACCAAACCAGTCACGCAGGCTGTGTGACCTTGATAAAGCCACCTTATGTCTCTGGACTCCTGTTTAAGATGGAAATGAGGCCCCTCCCACGGGACGGATATGAGAATCAAATGAGAAGCTGAATGAAACTTCTGGCACGGTGTTAATATGTAGGAGGCACTCAATGAAGTCTTCTTCCTACCTCTGATATCCATATTACTGCCACGTACATTAATGTCAGGTTCTCAATCGTCTCCCCACGACTTATTTTCTTCTGCCCTGGATCCCATTCCCCAAAGCACCCGCCTTCAATCTCCAAGTCACATGGTTTCACACTAAAATTCCCCCTGAAGGAATACTACCAAAGTAATCAGGAAAATTGGCTTTGAGATCATTCGTAGAAATAGACAGATTTAAAATTTAGCTAGGAGCAAGAGTGTCAGCACCTTAGCGTGAATAATTTCTAGTTACAGACAAATGATGATGGTAAGGTCTCTATTTGGTTTGGGCATAGCTGGTGAGAAACTGGAAGGTACCAAGTCAACTGAAAGACCTAAAGGAAACACACACACACACACACACACACACACACACACACACTGTGGAACCCAATAAGCACCCAGTGAGAGGCTGCTGGTGTTTGGGAATAATTTAGCTAATACATATGGATGGAAAGTGTCCACAAAAATATCCCACCTCCTTACGGCTGTAGGCTCTCCTGCCCTTTGGCAGGCACGGCGAAGGCAAAATGTTTGCTGCTCTGAAGCACCAACGCCCACTGATGCACACAACAGCTCATAACCACAACAGTAACAGTAATAGCGATCACTTCTTAAAGGCTGACATTTATTCACATACCAAGGTTACCAAATAGCTTTTCTGTCTTACCTCATTTGACCTTCTTACAGCCTGAGTGGATACCATTAACTCCATTTCACAGATAAGCCAACTGAGACCCAGACAGGTTAGATGTCATGCCCAAGAAGCCCAAGAATAATGAGTGATAGAATCAGATCTGAACTCTTAACCTCACGTTCTTGTCTCTTATCAGCTTCCCTCTATTAGCTTGTTTGAGGAATAAATGGAAACTAATTTATAAATTCTCCAGTTAGCTTTTCTTGCCCCGTATTGGCTTTTAGACCGACAAGCACACACATCCAAATCACAAACAGGGTGCTGTAGAAAGAGCTTAAAAATAACCGTGTCTAGGGAATTCCCTGGTGGTCCAGTGGTTAGGACTTGGCCCTTTCACTGTCGGAGCTCAGGTTCAATTTCTGGTTGGGGAACTAAGACCCCGCAAGCCACCCAGCGAGTTTAAAAATAAATAAATACATAAATAACAGTTTAATGACCTTTGAGAAAATTCCTTGTGAATAGAGAGTCTGCTTCCCAGGGCCCAGGGCAATGGCAAGTGTAGCTGTGTTAGGACCACTGTAGACAAAAGACCACACAGTGATAAACTCCCATTTTTGGGAGCAATTGTGGCAGCAAATACTGCCATCTGTGGTGCCACTTTTCTCTGCAGAAGGAAGCATTCAGAGCTGGCCGCCAAAGGCAGACCTTGACTGGGTTCCCTGTGAGATAAACCTGCAATCCGGTTTTTTTCAACTTTCTCACGTCATCATGGGGAATTCTGACCACAAACGTCAGATTTCTCTGTAAAGCTCTTGACCTCCCTGGAAAAGAACCACTGTCCAATATTAGAAATGGAAGCATCACTTTCAAAATAAGGCAGTGAGGCTACAGGAGACCCACCGTGAGCCAGACTATGCCAGGAGCTGGGGTCCCTGGGCCAGGCGCAGATGGACGGGGTCCTCCCAGGGCTCAGCATCAGTGTCTCCTGGAGGTACTTAAAATCCTACCAGGTCTCTACTGAGAACTAATTATTGCCAATTAATTCCAAAACTCTGCAAATAGGAAGGAGGCCTTAATCTTGCTAAAGCTCTGATTCTTCTGTTCAGCTCCAGCTGAAAAACACTATTAGAGCAGAATCTAGAATGTTCCAAACTTGCTAGATTCAAGAATCCCCTGAGGTTCCTAGTAAAAATACAGATTCGGGGACTTGCCCAGTGGTCCAGTGGTTAAGACTGAGCTTCCACTGTAAGCGGCGGGGGTTCCTTCCCTGGTAGGGGAACTAAGACCCCGCAAGCAGCACCGCAAGGCAAAAACAAAAACAAAACAGATTCATGGTTCCTGATATTTATCTCCTGAATCAGAATTTTCAGTAAGGGCTTGGGAATATATGTATTTTTGAACAAAAGCCCAATGATTCTCAGGCTTGGGAAAGTTAGACCAAACCTGTTAACTGTCCTCGAAAAATCGACAAAGTGAAAAGCCGATCCATTGAATAAGAGAATATTTGCAAGTCGTCTCTCCGACAAGAGGTTCACGGCCAGAATACATAAGGAAACCTCACAAGCCCCAAACAAGAAGACAACTTGGTTTCATAAAGGGGTTGGGGGTGGCGCAGGGCAGGAAGGGAAGCTGGGCTGAGGCGAGGCCTTTTCTCCGCAGAAGCTCAACGCCGTCGCCCCAGCCCAGCCGGACTGGGCGAGAAGCTCCCATGCATCTTTTCCCGCCCTGCCTGAGCAAGTTCCGCAGGTACCCCAGACCTGGCTCAGCACCCGGCCCAGAGATGCGCGTGTAGGGACCACGGCTCACAACTGTTCATCGTAAATTTCATGCAGCTGTACCCTCGGTACGCCTTGCAAAACTCAGTATGGGTTTTGATCATTCTATCACGGTAGTGTCACAAGGTCATACCACAGATAAATGCTTGATTTCTTTTTTTTTTTTTTTTTTATTATTTTTTTTAATTTTTAGTTTTTTATTTTTTAAATTTTAAAATCTTTAATTCTTACATGCATTCCCAAACATGAACCCCCCTCCCACCTCCCTCCCCAGAACATCTTTCTGGGTCATCCCCACGCACCAGCCCCAAGCATGCTGCATCCTGCGTCAGACATAGACTGGCGATTCAATTCACATGATAGTATACGTGTTAGAATGTCATTCTCCCAAATCATCCCACCCTCTCCCTCTCCCTCGGAGTCCAAAAGTCCGTTATACACATCTGTGTCTCTTTCCCTGTCTTGCAAACCAGAATTGAAAGAGACACATGTACCCCAATGTTCATCGCAGCACTGTTTATAATAGCCAGGACATGGAAACAACCTAGATGTCCATCAGCAGATGAATGGATAAGAAAGCTGTGGTACATATACACAATGGAGTATTACTCAGCCGTTAAAAAGAATTCATTTGAATCAGTTCTGATGAGATGGATGAAATGCTTGATTTCTATCCCCTTTGGCGAGGAAGTTGCTTACCACCCCACCTCACCCCACCCACCCCCGTTCCATTGCCAAAAGGGTAGAGTTCTGACCTGAATGTTGGCTGATTTTCCTTTATATTAAGAATTAAGTAAAATGAAACAGTGAAACCCTTCCTTCCTCGGAAAAATAGGCAAAGGACTTGAATGACATTTCTCCAAAGAAGCCAAGCCAACAAGCATATGAAAAGATGCTCAGTAAACATGACCCAATAGAGATGTAAAGTCTAAACCACAGTGAGATATCACCTCACATCCATCGGGATGGCCATTATCAAGGAAAAAAGTGGAAACTATCAAGTGATATTGAGGATGCAGAAAAATTGGAATCCATGTGCACTGTTGGCAGGAATGCAAAATGGTGCAAAGCTTCCGTGGAAAACCGTACGGCGGTTTCTCCTAAAGCTAACCATGCAACTATTGTGTGATCCAGCAATCCCACTCCTGGTACAAATCTAATTCAAAATAGGGTGTTGCAGATATATTTATACTGCCATGTTCGCTGTAGCTTTATTCACAACAGTCATGAGCTGTTAAAGCTCTCAAGCATAGTCAATGTCGGAGTCTGTTACCACAACAGCGTAACCATGAAAAATGCTTGAATAATAGAATACTGTACCCAGAAAGAGTCAAAAATCATACCTACTCTCTCTGGGTTTTCTGTGCTTGAAACAGAGACAAAAGCAAAACTACCCACATGGTTTGTGGGTCTTTCAGTGTCCCCAGACCTTGGCATGACCTCAGAGAGAAACTTCCAGTAGGGCCACTTGTTAGCAGTCCTCTCTGATCCATGATGGGAGGGCAGATCCTGAAGGTCCTGAAGGCAGAGGTAGGGAATAAGTCAGTGATGAGCAAAGGGAAGGCAACTCCACTCTCAGCAACCATGGTGGGAAGTTTCAACACTTTATTGATTTGTTTTTAATATATATTTGTATTTGGCTGCATCCGGTCTTGGCTGCAGCACGCGGGATCTTTGTTGTATCACACAGGGTCTTCATTCCGGCACACACACTCTAGTTGTGTTGCACAGGCTCCGAGCGTGAGGGGCTCAGCAGTTGTGGCACACGGGCTTGGTGGCTCCGTGACACTTAACCACTGGTGGTGGTTCAGTCGCTAAGCTGTGTCCGACTCCTGTGACCCCATGGGCTGTAGCTCCACTGTCCATGGGAATTCTCCAGGCAAGAATACTGGAGTGCGTTGTCATTTCCTTCTCCAAGGGATCTTTTCGACCAAGGAATCAAACCCAGGTCTCTTGCATTGCAGGCAGATTCTTTACCAACTGAGCTACAAGGGAAGTTTGGCCACTGGACCACCAGGGAAATCCTGAGAGTTCAACATTTTTAATTGTTAAGATAACTGTTATTTCAACTCCTGAGCTTTCAGGTTGGGCTGGAAACTGGTTGCAGTCTCAGGAATGAGTTATTAGCAATGTCATGGGAGAAAGTGTCTGACTCTTTGCGACCCTGTGGACTATAGCCTGCCAGGCTCCTCTGTCCATGGGATTTCCCGGCAAGAGTACTGGAGTGGGTTGCCATTTCCTTCTCCAGAGGATCTTCCCAACCCAGGGATTGAACCTGAGTCTCCCGCATTGTAGGTAGACGCTTTACCATCCAAGCCACCAGGGAAGTCCTCATGGGAGAAATGTTAATTTTTAAAAAGGTATTCCCAGGGCCCTGGATTCCATGCAGGGTCTCTGAACAACTCGCAGGGGGATTGACAGCTGACAGCTCCAGTGTTCCCACTCCCAACTCATTCCTCAGAGCCCCAGGTCTTCATTCTCTCCAACCCCATCAAACACTGCTGAGGTCCTGAGAAAGACAAGGTATTTCAAGGGGTTTGGGTAGGAGAAAAGGTCATTTCAGAACATGTAGGGAGACAGAGACTCAAGAGGGATGAAATATACATATACATACAGCTGATTCACATTGTTGTACAAAAGAAACTAACATAACATTGTAAAGCAATTATATTCCCATTAAAAATAAAATATAAAAAACATGCAGGGAAGGAGATTATATGTGTGACCCAAAAAGGAAATGTGAGAAAGGTAATCAGATGAGAGGAAATGCAAATTAGTGACCAGAAAGCAGATGAGCTGTGGAAACGGACAGGATGCTTTAGGGTTCAAATCACCTCTTTAAGGCACCTTTGCTTTGTCTCCAGGAGCTCTAACCCCCATTTGAGGCAAAGAGGCTGAAAAAGAAGACGGGGGATGGCTACGTGCTTTGGAATGGGCTTTGGAAAACAGCATCGGCAGTATTATTAGCTGCATCAACACAACACGTGCAGACGCCGTCAATCTTCCTACTTCGGGGAATAAGTGACTGCCATTAGGGACCAGACGGGCTGCTTCTTTCCCCCTGATGTCTGGCCCCGAGGTCAGCACAATTAGCTAAGTGCTTCTAGAAGGGTGGAGAAGCCTGGGAAGGCAGGCAGCAGCTCGCTGTTAAGTATAAAAGTGCGGAAGAAAAGAGAAGCTTCGGAAAGTCTCCTCTGTACCCGACCCCTAACCAGGACCAGCACCATCCATCCATGCTGCTTGTGAGCAGAAGTCCCGACTGGATGGGCAGGGCTCTGCTTTTGGCTTGGGCAGGCTGCTGAAACTTACAACCCCTTCTCCAAAGAATGTTTTCAAGGGCACAAAATAAATATGCAGGATTACAGAAGAAGCCACTTATGCTGAAATACCATTACCAACATATTTAAAAAAAAAAAACAAATTGGTGACAGAGTAGTAACCGTTGTTCATCTTTATTAAACTTTAAATAAGATCCAGTGGTGGGTGTAAGAACTTAGAGTTATGGAACAATGAATATTTTAAGATGTCTACAACAATATCCTGATGATATGAAAATGTACTATCTCGCAGTTAATTCTACTGTGGTTTTCCGACCTACATTTATCACCAAAAGAAGAGCAAAGCTTCATTTCTATGTTAGTGAAAATAAATTTTTTTTCACTCAAGTTTATAGATCACTGCATTCTCTCCATGTGCCTTAGGTTAAGAACTTCTGCTGTAAGTGGGAATTTAAAATGACCATGACCCTCTCCAGTCACTGTGCGTGCTATAAGAAAGCACGCATTCATCTTCTAATTTAAATGTCCTATAAAAATCCCCCAGACCCTGGCCCTATCTGGAATGAAGTGACAGGAAACGCATCAGATGGTGACAGCAACTCCTGCCATCCCCAAATCCATCCCAAAGAATGGTCATTCACCCTTTCCAGGATGCCACACAGAAACCCAGAGCACACGGCTTTCTGCCTTCGTTTCCTGAGCTTTCTAGCAATGTCCCCATTTAGGGGTCGGAAAGAGATGGTCACTAAGTCCGCGGAGCTCACCGGTTGGACTGTGGACAATCTGTGGCTTTGGCACGGCTTCTGTCTGTGATGTGATCAGATCAGTATTTCAGGGTAGTAACGTGGCCTTCAGAGCTGAGAGCAGCACTTCCGTCCACCTGCTCTACACTTGCCACGGCCACCACCCTTGCCCAGGCCACCACCTGCTCCGTCTTTTCTGGCTCCCTCCCAGCTGTTATTCTCAGCGCAGTAGCCCAAGTGTTTTCTTTCTTTCTTAATTTATTTGTTGGCTGCTCTGGGTCTTCGCTGATGCACTTGGCTTTCTCAGGTTGTGGTGAGCAAGGACTCCTCTCCAGCTGTGGTGCACAGGCGTCTCATTGCAGGGGCTTCTCTTCTTGCTGAGCACAGGCTTTAGGGTGGGCGGGCGCAGTAGCTGTGGCGTGCAAGCTGAGCTGCCCTGCAGCATGTGGGATCCAGTTCCCTGAGCAGGGATTGAACCCATGTCCCTTGCACTGGCAGGCAGATTCTTAACTGCTGGACCATCAGGGAGGTCCCAGAATAATTTTCTTAAAACTTATCCCATCCTGTCACTCTCTTCCTGAGAATGGCTCAGTGGTTTTCCACATCATTTAAAATAAGTTTCCATCTCCTCACCACACTGCAGGGTTGGCAACCTATGTGTCTCTGGCTGAATCCACCCAGCACCTGCTTTTGTATGGCAATCATCTGCAGAAATTTGTTTTTTGTTATTACATAAGTACCTACATACAAGTACCTTGATTGTTGTCTCTTGTCTCACAAGCCCTAAAATAGTTACTGTCTGGCCCTTTATAGAAAAAGTTTGCTAGTTTCTGCCAGCCAGGAAATCAGAAACTAGCCTAGGCCATTCAAATGATGGGGGAGGTGTAGGTGAAGGGGGATTAATGCAGAGAAAGTGTTGTTCAAGAAGCTGTAAGAGCTGAGGGGGCCAAGGACACAGTGAAGCAACGCAGAGATTCCCAGCAGCCAGAAGCTGCGTGCCCTGCAGGGGGAGGGGCCAGGGAGGAGGGATATGACCAGTCGGAGCCGGGAGCTGGAGGCATCCCGAGGGGCCCGAGGGGACACAGCTGTGCCAAGGGTGCTGCCCAAGGTAGGGCAGAGGGTGACGGAGAAGACCTGGATTCTACTTGTCATTTTACAACGGTACCTTCCGCTGTCTAAAGCCGCCTGGAGGGCTTTTGACTAAGGGTCTTGGGAAATGTAGTTCCCTGAAAGCCAAGGAAGAAAAGGAAAGGTCAGGACATGGGTACGAGAGCTGACAAGCACATGAGCAGCTCCCCTGGAAAGTGAGCGTGGCGCCTGGCCTGCGGATTAGCCGTAAGAGCTGGGGATGTCATATGCCCGGCTGTTGTCGTTGCTCAGTCACTCGCTCTTGTCTGACTCTTCGCGACCCCGTGGACTGCAGCACGCCAGGCTTCCCTGTCCTCCACCATCTCCCACAGTTTGCTCAAACTCATATCCATTGAGTCAGTGATGCTGTCCAACCATCCCATCCTCTGTCATCCCCTTCTCCTCTCACCCTCAATCTTTCTCAGCATCAGGATCTTTTCCAGTGAGTCAGATCTTCAGCTTCAGCATAGGTAGTATTATCCTCATTATTACCATTTTTAACTTTTCTTTTATACTTGGATTCCTGTCTTCGGTTATCCAAGCTGAGTATGCAGGTTAGACAGGAAATAGGACCATAATTGACTTGACTTACCCCAAAATTGTGGGGAATAGGATGAAATTAGACCACATCTGGGGGGTCCCCAATACACCATGGAGATGAGCCAAGAACCCGCACCAAACCCCCTTCTCCCAGGCAATGAAATCATTTCAAACCTTCCGTTGCCAGTCAGAGCACTGGCAAGGCCAGGAGTTCGCTATCGCAGAATGCACTCCAAAAGACAGTGCTGGTGGGGATTTTTTTTTCCTAGAAGTGTGTATGTAGTTAGTAGAAATGCTTTTCTATCCATTCATGTGTACATCTTCCTTACCTAGAACTGTCTACCATTGCCAACCTCTGAAACCACAAGCATAACAGCTTAGTTTAACAAGCTTCCTCTTTGAAAACGCCACTCAGTGAGATCAACGATGGGTGTAACAAGACAAAGCGTGTTTGTTGCCAGTAGGGAAAGTTTTGCCACCTGACACGTCAGAGACAGGGATGAAAGGGTGCACAGGCTGAATATGCATCTCCGACTCAGGAAGGCCAGCTCCCGCACCAGCCCTGCGGAGATGCCTCCACTCTTCTCCAGACCTCCCTCCTCTCTTTGTCCGGCAATGGTCACCCCAACCCTTCTCTGCCGGGCATGCTCATCCTCACTGACTTGACGTTGAGGATATGGTGACACATAGAGTTAAAGGGAAAGGACAAGCCAGGATGATCCCCCACCCAGGTGCCACAGGGAGGCCCCCATCCTGCTCCCCAGCAGGCCCTGAATCATTTCCAGGGAAAGCCATGGCTGGACTGATAGTCCCACTGCCAAGAAGTGCCTCCTAGAAGGAGCATCTGACTTTCACCAAAACTGCTGGATAAAGCGTCCGCCATTCAACCCCGTGACTCTCTCCAAGAAAAGCTGCTTTCACTGAGCTCCTCTTCCTGCTTCCCAAAAGCCCTCCTCCTGCTGAGTCAGTTTCCAGTGGACAGTCTTCAGTGAAATCTGCTGAGCTTGGGGGGCCACGCTCTCCCCGTCCATGGAGGAGGCTGAGCCAGTTTGCTGCCCGAAGTTCTTCTGACTTCGGGACCCTCTCTGATGACCTCGCCTGAATGTGATGGCTCACTAGCAGATGATTCAGGAGGAATGACTCCTTTTAAGCTTCTAAGAAGATCGTGGGCTTCCCAGGCAGCGCTAGTGGTAAAGAGCCACCTGCTGATGCAGGAGATGTAAGAGACCCGGGCTCCATCC